>NC_090437.1:1009903940-1010214730 GCF_031143425.1 Pleurodeles waltl
ATAAGCTGATGGGTCTCTAGTTCCCTGGTAGACCTCTCTCCCCTTTCTTGAATATTGGCACAATAATTGCCTCCTTCCAAGAGTCAGGGTAGGACCTGTTAGTCAAAACAGCATTCGAGATCCTATTTACATACAAGGTCCAATTATTCAAGTCTGCTTTATCAAATCTGAGGAGATTCCGTCAGGACCAGGAGCCTTCCCTGTTTTTTGAGCGATGATTGCCAACTCAGTTTCTTTTAATGTGAGGGGAGGCAGAGGAATCGCTGCTGAATGGAGTAACGACATCTCTCCAAAGCTGATGGCATTAAGGTCAGGTTTTGAGCCATACAGCTCCTTAAGGGTAGAGAGCCAGATGTCAGGGGCTATGTGGGACTCTGGCTTAAATGTTTGGTTTCGGTCACTGCGGGCAACAATGAAACTAAAAGTGTTTAGAATCATGGGCCCTTGCAGCCTCTGACAGTTCACCCCATAGTCTCTCCTCATGCTTGAGTTTACATATCTTACATATGGAGATGTAATTTCTTCTTGCCTTACCAATGTCTTCCCTATCTTTAGATCTTAACACTTTGATCAGAGTACTTTTACCCTCTCTGCACCTCTTGTCAAACCACTTACTGCTAGATTGAAGAAAAGAGTTGCTTGGATTCCTAACAGATTTAAAAAACCATTCCTTGAGCGCGACAAAAAGGTCTGAATGGAAGGACATGACTTCCAACGGAGTTAGTAGAAGGTGGTCGTCAAAGAGCTGGTGTCTAGAAACGAATTCACGGAGTTTGTTCCGTAACTTGTTAGACCTCTGGAAAGAGTCCCATCTCACTGTGCGCCTATTGCTAGATAGCTTCAAGGCGGCAGGAAATTTCGGAGCGGGAAAAGACACAGCTGCTGATAAAAAGACTCTGTCATATACAATTTGAAGAGGCGCATGGCCGCTTTTATACAGATGGCCCACTTTCACATCTATTATATAATGCCATACCCTTAAATCTAGGAGGATATAATCCAGGATACTACTATATGATCCCCTAAAAAAAAGTTGGCCTATTCAGTCTTTTCTTACTCCCAAGGCATTTTGTTCTTGTGGGTGCGTGTTAAGGGAGTCTTTTGGCTGTACTCCAACAAAGATCTTTGGACCTTCTGTTAGCTGGATTAGCTGAACAAACATTTAAAGGAAATCCATGCAAATTAAGGTTGTGCATTTATAGTGGCAAAAAAGGGCATCTCTAGAGTGCATGTCCTACTCATCTCTCCCGAAATCAACAACCTACTTAAAACTAATTGGCTCCTGCCTCTAATTCTGTAACGGATCTTAAATCGGCAACAGTTTTTTCAACCTTAAAGGACAATCCAGTAGCAGTCAAGGCTGTGGGTGGTAATCTGATTAGTCAGGATTAGTTATAGAGAAAACCATCAATCTTTAGCTAGGAATAGCCACTCAATGTGAAGTCATCAGTTTTGACTATAGTCACCACAGTATTCTGTAATTCTGGGAATAGCCTGGTTGATAAAACATCACATTATATTAACTGAGCTGCCGAAAGCTTATTTCTTGGATCCAAGTTTTGTGTTTTTCAATGTTCGAGAACAAGGATAATGGATGAAAATATTGAACCTAACAAGAAACCGTATCAATCTCCCATCATTATTGCTCAGCCTTCAACCACTCTAAAGCCTGCCATGATTTTCTGTATTTTTTTCAGAGCCTCAAGAAAGACAACTTCTGCATCAGTTGGGCCTTTTGGTCGCATGTTCTCATTGTCACTCATCAAGAAAAGAGCTTTCCAGGGGTATCTTGATAAAAGCTATAAAAAATGATTTAAAGTAGCATCTAAATTCCTGCTGGAGCCTTTTCATTTTTGGCACCAAAGAAGGGTTTGACACAACTACTCTCTTGCATCGTATACAGAGGACCAAACAAATAACTATCAAGAATCAGTATCCTCTGCTCTTAATCTCTGATATGCTTGATGCTGTTCATGATGCTAAAATATTTTTCAAACTAGACTTAAGGGAAGAGTGTCACCTGTTATGCATCAAGACAGGCAACAGGTGGTAACAGCCCTTTAAACTCCCTTTAGCCACTTTGAATATAGAGTAACGTCCTTTGACCTGAGTAATGCTCAATCCATTTTACAAAGGTTCATGAATGCCATAAATTCTGACCAGCTCCTGTACTTGATGGTCGTCTATCTAGCCCATATATTGATTTTCCCAGAAAGAGCACCATAAACAACACTGAATCGCTAGCATTCCTCCTGAGCGGTGACCTGCTATGTCTGCAAGAGACTTGGGTGGTCATTACAACCCTGGCGGATGGTGTTAAAGCGGCGGTAAGACCGCCAACAGGCCGGCGGTAAAAAAATTGGAATTATGACCGTGGCGGAAACTGCCA
Source organism: Pleurodeles waltl (assembly GCF_031143425.1). NCBI lineage: Eukaryota > Metazoa > Chordata > Amphibia > Caudata > Salamandridae > Pleurodeles > Pleurodeles waltl. Next base: position 1,009,906,330 of record NC_090437.1, read on the forward strand.
ACAAAGACAGCCACTTTAACACTCAGACCGCCACAGCGGTACAGACAAACAGCACGGCGGTCACCGCCAACAGACAGGCGGAGGACAATGTACCGCCCACAGTATCACAACCTACCAATCCGCCACCTTTTCCGGGGCGGATTCACCACGGATAAAAACACGGCGGAAACAGGAATTTCGAAGGAAAAACGCTCACCTCTACACACTCCACGAGGAACGACGACACCATGGATCCGGAACTCCAAATCCTACCCGCGATAGTCTTCCTGCTCCTATACGAGGATCATCAATGCCGGCGGCAAAGACCATGGTGAGTACTGCACCTACGACATAGGGGAGGCAAAAACACAGGGACACACACAACCAACATCCCAACCCCCACCCCGACCCTCACCCACTACAACACACACACCAATGCATATCTATACATTACAGTAACACCCCTCAACCCCCCTGGAAGAATGCAAAGACAAAAGGAACTGAGTTGAACCATTGTAATATATCAAAATACAGTAAGGAAATATATACATATATATATATATGTATATATATATATACACAATAAACAAAATACACACCACGATTATTAGTGCAGGTATTGCACCATTCTAGTCCGTGGACCACTGGGCCCAAAATGCATGGGCGAGGCTCACACAAGATACGGAGAGAACATTGCAGGGGCATCAGATAGAAATACAACAGGCACCTCAGGGGGAAGGGAAAGGGGGGGCACCTCAGCCGGATGAGTGCACCACGCTAGATCCACGAGGGGGCTCCATGCCCATTGATGTATCCTGGGGAGTGCAAAGCCACAGTCTCTCAAGTCTCTGCAGTGGGTGGTTTGCCCCTGTACCATCCTGGGGAGTGCAAAGCCACAGTCTCTCAAGTCTCTGAAGTGGGTGGTTTGCCCACTGTACCATCCTGGGGAGTGCAAAGCCACAGTCTCTCAAGTCTCTGCAGTGGGTGGTTTGCCCACTGTACCATCCTGGGGAGTGCAAAGCCACAGTCTCTCAAGTCTCTGCAGTGGGTGCATTGCCCACTGTACCATCCTGGGGAGTGCAAAGCCACAGTCTCTCAAGTCTCTGCAGTGGGTGGTTTGCCCACTGTACCATCCTGGGGAGTGCAAAGCAGCAGTCTCTCAAGTCTTTTCAGTGGGTGGTTTGCCCACTGTACCATCCTGGGGAGTGCAGAGCCACAGTCTTGCAAGTGGATAACAGTCTCCACTGGTTCTGGAGGGGGCTTTGTGCCCAGAGTGCTTCATCCTGCCAAGGACTGAGGTAGTGGATGCCTTTCTCCACTGGTTCTGGAGGGGGCTTGGTGCCCAGAGTGCTTCATCCTGCCAAGGACTGAGGTAGTGGATGCCTTTCTCCACTAGTTCTGGAGGGGGCTTGGTGCCCAGAGTGCTTCATCCTGCCAAGGACTGAGGTAGTGGATGCCTTTCTCCACTGGTTCTGGAGGGGGCTTGGTGCCGAGAGTGCTTCATCCTGTGCAGGACAGACGGCGTGGATGCAAGTCTCCACTGGTTCTGGAGGGGGACTGGTGCCCAGAGTGCTTCATCCTGTGCAGGACAGACGGAGTGGATGCAAGTCTCCACTGGTTCTGGAAGGGGACTGGTGCCCAGAATGCAGCACACACCCGTGACGGTTCCAGTTGCGTCACTGCCCCTGCCGCAAATGGGCTAGCGGTGCATTCCATGGCGGTCTTTGCCCTGTTCAGCGGTCCCTGGCATGTTCAGCGGTGCTTGAGTTGCCAGTGTCAGACCTGTTCAGCGGTGCATTCCATGGCGGTCTTTGCCCTGTTCAGCGGTCCCTGGCCTGTTCAGCGTTGCTTGAGTTGCCAGTGTCAGACCTGTTCAGCGGTGCATTCCATGGCGGTCTTTGCCCTGTTCAGCGGTCCCTGGCCTGTTCAGCGGTCCTTGCCAAGGCGGTCCTTCATTGCCCAGCAGGTCTGTGGCTGGCGGTCCTTCATGGGTCAGCTGGGCTGTGGCTTGCGGGCCCTCCTGGCCAGTGACGATGCAGCTGGCCTCCTGGGCCGTGACGATGGGGCTGGCCTCCTGGGCAGTGACTCTGGCGGTGGTCTCCTCTCCAGTGACGATGGGGCTGGCCTCCTGGGCAGCGGGGGATGATGGCGGTCTTCTCCGCCGTGCTGCTCCTCCCAGACTTTGGAGATTTCTTCTGCCCCTTCCCCACCTTGGGAGAAGTCACAGCTGAGTCGACACTCCCCCCAGGACCCTTGTGAGCGGCTTTGCTGGCTGGAGTCTTCCCCCTCTCCCGCCGGGCACTGTCCAACTTCTGGTGCTTCACGGGGGGGGACTGGCTGTGTTGTGGTTCCGTACCACACTGGCTGTCCTGGTGGCCGGTGCACTCCACATACCTGGGCTTGGCAAAGATAAAGCAAGGCTGTGCGCTCAGAGATTCCATAGAAGAAAAAGATCTAGGGCCAGATGTACGTAGAAAGCAATTTGCGACTTGCAAATTGCGAGTCCCTGCGACTCGCAATTTGCAAGTCGCAAATTGCTATGCAGTACGGTGTCTCAGACACCGACTGCAACTCGCAATGGGGTCGCAATGACCCACCTCATGAATATTCATGAGGTGGGTCGCAAATTGCGGCCCCTTTGCGAGTATAGGCACTCGCTAACATGGAGGCCTGCTGTCGTCAGCAGGCCTCCATGTTAGCGACCTGCTTGTCAATAAAGCAGTTCTTTTTTTTTTAAATGTAGCCCGTTTTCCCTAAGGGAAAACGAGCTGCATTTCAAAAAAATCCGAAACCTTTAGTTTCGTTTTTTTTTTCGGTTTTTTTGGACCACTCCCTGCCCTGAAAAAATATTTTGGGGTCCAGTCCCAAACTGGAAGGGGTCCCATGGGGACCCCTTCCAATTTACGATTGGGTTACCATCCACTTGAAGTGGATGGTAACTGCGATGCCATTTCCGACCGCATATGCGGTCGCAAATGGTATTGCATCCCAATGCGACTCGCAAATAGGAAGGGAACACCCCTTCCTATTTGCGAGTCTGAAATGCATTTTGCGAGTCGGTAACGACTCGCAAAATGCATTTCTGCATTGGGATACGCGTTTTGCGACTCGCAAACGGCAGATTTTGCCGTTTGCGAGTCGCAAAACGTTTCGTACATCTGGCCCCTAGAATCCTTCCTGGAGGTGAATTGATGATGTACTGGAGCGTAATCTGTATCTGACTATGACGCGCGGTTTCTATCTTTCCTCACCTGGAGACACAGAGTAGAAGGTTTCTCCCTTTATAAGTCACCTGTAAACTCCGCCCACTGAGCCACGCCCCGTCCACCCTCGAAGTAGGCAAAGGAATTCCCGCCTTTTACCAGGATGATGGACAGCTTTCCGAAACGACCCCACTGCGTTTACCTCCGATTTCAGGTGGTGCGTTGTTGATGCGCAGAAGCACGAGGACATCTCCACAAAGACGCACTAATAACAATAACATTGCCAAAAGCACACAACGTTACTGGAGACGTTTTTTCACCGTAGTCCATCACGTAGCTTTAGTGTGCAATATAAACGGTGCATATAAAACGTGCTAGGTAACGCTTACTGACTTACTGGTAGAAAACACTCCGGTTGGGTATGCCATGATGCTCATTTTACAGAGACTAAACCTCAAAAGAAGCACTTACAAATATAAACGTAGCAGGTGCCCCAGTTTGAAGCTCAGCTTCTGGAAAGGACAAGCCACAGTAACTCTTGGGCCTGGCAAAGATAAAGCAAGGCTGTGCGCTCAGAGATTCCATAGCAGAAAAGATCTAGAATCCTTCCTGGAGGTGAATTGATGATGTACTGGAGCGTAATCTGCATCTGACTATGACGCGCGGTTTCTATCTTCCTCACCTGGAGACAGAGTAGAAGGTTTCTCCCTTTATAAGTCACCTGTAAGCTCCGCCCACTGAGCCATGCCCCGTCCACCCTCGAAGTAGGCAAAGGAATTCCCGCCTTTTACCGGGATGATGGACAGCTTTCCGAAATGACCCCACTGCGTTTACCTCCGATTCAGGTGGGGCGTTGTTGATGCGCAGAAGCACGAGGACATCTCCACAAAGACGCACTAATAACAATAACATTGCCAAAGGCACACAAGGTTACTGGAGACGTTTTCACCGTGGTCCATCACGTAGCCTTAGTGTACAATATAAACGGTGCATATAAAACATGCTAGGTAACGCTTACTGACTTACTGGTAGAAAATACTCCGGTTGAGTATGCCATGATGCTAATTTTACAGAGACTAAACCTCAACAGGAAACACTTACAAATATAAACGTAGCGGGTGCCCCAGTTGAAGTTCAACTTCTGGAGAGGACAAGCCATCCTAACTCTTGGGCTTGGCAAAGATAAAGCAAGGATGCGCGCTTAAAGATTCCATAGCAGAAAAGATCTAGAATCCTTCCTGGAGGTGAATTGATGATGTACTAGGAGCGTAATCCGTATCTGACTTTGACGAGCGGGTTCTATCTTCCGCTACTGGAGACACAGAGTAGACGGTTCTCCCTTTATAAATCACCTGTAAGATCCGCCCGCTGAGCCACGCCCGTCCACCCTCATAGTAGGCAAAGGAATTCCCGCCTTTTACCAGGATGATGGACAGCTTTCCAAAACGACCCAACTGCGTTTTACCGCCGATTCAGGTGGTGCGTTTTCTTGATGCGCAGAAGCACGAGGACATCTCCACAAAGATGCACTAGTAACAATAACATTGCCAAAGGCACACAAGGTTGCTGGAGATGTTTCCCCCATGACCCATCACGTAGCCTTAGTGTACAATGTAAACAGGGCGTATAAAACATGCTAGGTAACGCTTACTGACTTACTCGTAGAAAATACTCCGGTTGGGTATGCCATGATGCTCTTTTTACAGAAACTAAACCTCAAAGGAAGCACTTACAAATATAAACGTAGCAGGTGCCCCAGTTGAAGCTCAGCTTCTGGAAAGAACAAGCCACCGTAACTCTTGGGCTTGGCAAAGATAAAGCAAGGCTGTGCGCTCAGAGTTTCCATAGAAGAAAAAGATCTAGAATCCTTCCTGGAGGTGAATTGATGACGTACTGGAGCGTAATCTGTATCTGACTATGACGCGCGGTTTCTATCTTTCCTCACCTGGAGACACAGAGTAGAAGGTTTCTCCCTTTATAAGTCACCTATAAGCTCCGCCCACTGAGCCACGCCCCGTCCACCCTCGAAGTAGGCAAAGGAATTCCCGCCTTTTACCAGGATGATGGACAGCTTTCCGAAACGACCCCACTGTGTTTACCTCCGATTTCAGGTAGTGTGTTGTTGATGCGCAGAAGCACGAGGACATCTCCACAAAGACGCACTAATAACAATAACATTGCCAAAGGCACACAAGGTTACTGGAGGCGTTTTTTTTCACCGTAGTCCATCACGTAGCTTTAGTGTACAATATAAACGGTGCATATAAAACATGCTAGGTAACGCTTACTGACTTACTGGTAGAAAATACTCCGGTTGGGTATGCCATGATGCTCATTTTACAGAGACTAAACCTCAAAAGAAGCACTTACAAATATAAACGTAGCAGGTGCCCCAGTTGAAGCTCAGCTTCTGGAAAGGACAAGCCACCGTAACTCTTGGGCCTGGCAAAGATAAAGCAAGGCTGTGCCCTCAGAGATTCCATAGAAGAAAAGATCTAGAATCCTTCCTGGAGGTGAATTGATGACGTACTGGAGCGTAATCTGTATCTGACTATGACGCGCGGTTTCTATCTTTCCTCACCTGGAGACACAGAGTAGAAGGTTTCTCCGTTTATAAGTCACCTGTAAGCTCCGCCCACTGAGCCACGCCCCGTCCACCCTCGAAGTAGGCAAAGGAATTCCCGCCTTTTACCAGGATGATGGACAGCTTTCCGAAACGACCCCACTGCGTTTACCTCCGATTTCAGGTGGTGTGTTGTTTATGCGCAGAAGCACGAGGACATCTCCACAAAGACGCACTAATAACAATAACATTGTCAAAGTCACACAAGGTTACTGGAGACGTTTTTTTTCACCGTAGTCCATCACGTAGCTTTAGTGTACAATATAAACGGTGCATATAAAACATGCTAGGTAACGCTTACTGACTTACTGGTAGAAAATATTCTGGTTGGGTATGCCATGATGCTCATTTTACAGAGACTAAACCTCAAAAGAAGCACTTACAAATATAAACGTAGCAGTTGCCCCAGTTGAAGCTCAGCTTCTGGAAAGGACAAGCCACCGTAACTCTTGGGCCTGGCAAAGATAAAGCAAGGCTGTGCGCTCAGAAATTCCATAGAAGAAAAGATCTAGAATCCTTCCTGGAGGTGAATTGATGATGTACTGGAGCGTAATCTGTATCTGACTATGACGCGCGGTTTCTATCTTCCTCACCTGGAGACAGAGTAGAAGGTTTCTCCCTTTATAAGTCACCTGTAAGCTCCGCCCACTGAGCCACGCCCCGTCCACCCTCGAAGTAGGCAAAGGAATTCCCGCCTTTTACCAGGATGATGGACAGCTTTCCGAAACGACCCCACTGTGTTTACCTCCGATTTCAGGTGGTGCGTTGTTGATGCGCAGAAGCACGAGGTCATCTCCACAAAGACGCACTAATAACAATAACATTGCCAAAGGCACACAAGGTTACTGGAGACGTTTTCATTGTGGTCCATTCACGTAGTTTTAGTGTACAATATAAACGGTGCATATAAAACATGCTAGGTAACGCTTACTGACTTACTGGTAGAAAATACTCCGGTCTGGTAGGCCATGATGCTCATTTTACAGAGACTAAACCTCAACAGGAAGCACTTACAAATATAAACGTAGCGGGTGCCCCAGTTGAAGCTCAGCTTCTGGAAAGGACAAGCCATCCTAACTCTTGGGCTTGGCAAAGATAAAGCAAGGATGCGCGCTTAGAGATTCCATAGCAGAAAAGATCTAGAATCCTTCCTGGAGGTGAATTGATGATGTACTAGGAGAGTAATCCGTATCTGACTGTGACGAGCGGGTTCTATCTTCTGCTACTGGAGACACAGAGTAGACGGTTCTCCCTTTATAAATCACCTGTAAGATCCGCCCGCTGAGCCACGACCCGTCCACCCTCGTAGTAGGCAAAGGAATTCCCGCCTTTTTACCAGGATGATGGACAGCTTTCTAAAACGACCCAACTGCGTTTTAACGCCGATTCAGGTGGTGCGTTGTTGATGCGCAGAAGCACGAGGACATCTCCACAAAGATGCACTAGTAACAATAACATTGCCAAAGGCACACAAGGTTGCTGGAGACGTTTCCCCCATGACCCATCACGTAGCCTTAGTGTACAATATAAACAGGGCGTATAAAACATGCTAGGTAACGCTTACTGACTTACTCGTAGAAAATACTCCGGTTGGGTATGCCATGATGCTCTTTTTACAGAAACTAAACCTCAAAGGAAGCACTTACAAATATAAACGTAGCAGGTGCCCCAGTTGAAGCTCAGCTTCTGGAAAGGACAAGCCACCGTAACTCTTGGGCTTGGCAAAGATAAAGCAAGGCTGTGCGCTCAGAGATTCCATAGAAGAAAAAGATCTAGAATCCTTCCTGGAGGTGAATTGATGATGTACTGGAGCGTAATCTGTATCTGACTATGACTCGCGGTTACTATCTTTCCTCACCTGGAGACACAGAGTAGAAGGTTTCTCCCTTTATAAGTCACCTGTAAGCTCCGCCCACTGAGCCACGCCCCGTCCACCCTCGAAGTAGGCAAAGGAATTCCCGCCTTTTACCAGGATGATGGACAGCTTTCCGAAACGACCCCACTGCGTTTACCTCCGATTTCAGGTGGTGCGTTGTTGATGCGCAGAAGCACGAGGACATCTCCACAAAGACGCACTAATAACAATAACATTGCCAAAGGCACACAAGGTTACTGGAGACGTTTTTTCACCGTAGTCCATCACGTAGCTTTAGTGTACAATATAAACGGTGCATATAAAACATGCTAGGTAACGCTTACTGACTTACTGGTAGAAAACACTCCAGTTGGGTATGCCATGATGCTAATTTTACAGAGACTAAACCTCAAAAGAAGCACTTACAAATATAAACGTAGCAGGTGCCCCAGTTTGAAGCTCAGCTTCTGGAAAGGACAAGCCACCGTAACTCTTGGGCCTGGCAAAGATAAAGCAAGGCTGTGCGCTCAGAGATTCCATAGCAGAAAAGATCTAGAATCCTTCCTGGAGGTGAATTGATGACGTACTGGAGCGTAATCTGAATCTGACTATGACTTGCGGTTTCTATCTTTCCTCACCTGGAGACACAGAGTAGAAGGTTTCTCCCTTCATAAGTCACCTGTAAGCTCCGCCCACTGAGCCACGCCCCGTCCACCCTCGAAGTAGGCAAAGGAATTCCCGCCTTTTACCAGGATGATGCACAGCATTCCGAAAGGACCCCACTGCGTTTTACCGCCGATTCAGGTGGTGCGTTGTTGATGCGCAGAAGCACGAGGACATCTCCACAAAGATGCACTAGTAACAATAACATTGCCAAAGGCACACAAGGTTGCTGGAGACGTTTCCCCCATGACCCATCACGTAGCCTTAGTGTACAATATAAACAGGGCGTATAAAACATGCTAGGTAACGCTTACTGACTTACTCGTAGAAAATACTCCGGTTGGGTATGCCATGATGCTCTTTTTACAGAAACTAAACCTCAAAGGAAGCACTTACAAATATAAACGTAGCAGGTGCCCCAGTTGAAGCTCAGCTTCTAGAAAGGACAAGCCACCGTAACTCTTGGGCTTGGCAAAGATAAAGCAAGGCTGTGCGCTCAGAGATTCCATAGAAGATAAAGATGTAGAATCCTTCCTGGAGGTGAATTGATGATGTACTGGAGCGTAATCTGTATCTGACTATGACTCGCGGTTACTATCTTTCCTCACCTGGAGACACAGAGTAGAAGGTTTCTCCCTTTATAAGTCACCTGTAAGCTCCGCCCACTGAGCCACGCCCCGTCCACCCTCGAAGTAGGCAAAGGAATTCCCGCCTTTTACCAGGATGATGGACAGCTTTCCGAAACGACCCCACTGCGTTTACCTCCGATTTCAGGTGGTGCGTTGTTGATGCGCAGAAGCACGAGGACATCTCCACAAAGACGCACTAATAACAATAACATTGCCAAAGGCACACAAGGTTACTGGAGACGTTTTTTCACCGTAGTCCATCACGTAGCTTTAGTGTACAATATAAACGGTGCATATAAAACATGCTAGGTAACGCTTACTGACTTACTGGTAGAAAACACTCCAGTTGGGTATGCCATGATGCTAATTTTACAGAGACTAAACCTCAAAAGAAGCACTTACAAATATAAACGTAGCAGGTGCCCCAGTTTGAAGCTCAGCTTCTGGAAAGGACAAGCCACCGTAACTCTTGGGCCTGGCAAAGATAAAGCAAGGCTGTGCGCTCAGAGATTCCATAGCAGAAAAGATCTAGAATCCTTCCTGGAGGTGAATTGATGATGTACTGGAGCGTAATCTGTATCTGACTATGACGCGCGGTTTCTATCTTCCTCACCTGGAGACAGAGTAGAAGGTTTCTCCCTTTATAAGTCACCTGTAAGCTCCTCCCACTGAGCCATGTCCCGTCCACCCTCGAAGTAGGCAAAGGAATTCCCGCCTTTTACCGGGATGATGGACAGCTTTCCGAAACGACCCCACTGCGTTTACCTCCGATTCAGGTGGTGCGTTGTTGATGCGCAGAAGCACGAGGACATCTCCACAAAGACGCACTAATAACAATAACATTGCCAAAGGCACACAAGGTTACTGGAGATGTTTTCACCGTGGTCCATCACGTAGCCTTAGTGTACAATATAAACGGTGCATATAAAACATGCTAGGTAACGCTTACTGACTTACTGGTAGAAAATACTCCGGTTGAGTATGCCATGATGCTCATTTTACAGAGACTAAACCTCAACAGGAAACACTTACGAATATAAACGTAGCGGGTGCCCCAGTTGAAGCTCAACTTCTGGAAAGGACAAGCCATCCTAACTCTTGGGCTCGGCAAAGATAAAGCAAGGATGCGCGCTTAAAGATTCCATAGCAGAAAAGATCTAGAATCCTTCCTGGATGTGAATTGATGATGTACTAGGAGCGTAATCCGTATCTGACTGTGACGAGCGGGTTCTATCTTCCGCTACTGGAGACACAGAGTAGACGGTTCTCCCTTTATAAATCACCTGTAAGATCTGCCCGCTGAGCCACGCCCGTCCACCCTCATAGTAGGCAAAGGAATTCCCGCCTTTTACCAGGATGATGGACAGCTTTCCAAAACGACCCAACTGCGTTTTACCGCTGATTCAGGTGGTGCGTTTTGTTGATGCGCAGAAGCATGAGGACATCTCCACAAAGATGCACTAGTAACAATAACATTGCCAAAGGCACACAAGGTTGCTGGAGACGTTTCCCCCATGACCCATCACGTAGCCTTAGTGTACAATGTAAACAGGGCGTATAAAACATGCTAGGTAACGCTTACTGACTTACTCGTAGAAAATACTCCGGTTGGGTATGCCATGATGCTCTTTTTACAGAAACTAAACCTCAAAGGAAGCACTTACAAATATAAACGTAGCAGGTGCCCCAGTTGAAGCTCAGCTTCTGGAAAGGACAAGCCACCGAAACTGTTGGGCTTGGCAAAGATAAAGCAAGGCTGTGCGCTCAGAGTTTCCATAGAAGAAAAAGATCTAGAATCCTTCCTAGAGGTGAATTGATGACGTACTGGAGCGTAATCTGTATCTGACTATGACTTGCGGTTTCTATCTTTCCTCACCTGGAGACACAGAGTAGAAGGTTTCTCCCTTCATAAGTCACCTGTAAGCTCCGCCCACTGAGCCACGCCCCGTCCACCCTCGAAGTAGGCAAAGGAATTCCCGCCTTTTACCAGGATGATGGACAGCATTCCGAAACGACCCCACTGCGTTTACCTCCGATTTCAGGTGGTGCGTTGTTGATGCGCAGAAGCACGAGGACATCTCCACAAAGACGCACTAATAACAATAACATTGCCAAAGGCACACAAGGTTACTGGAGACGTTTTTTTTCACCGTAGTCCATCACGTAGCTTTAGTGTACAATATAAACGGTGCATATAAAACATGCTAGGTAACGCTTACTGACTTACTGGTAGAAAATACTCCGGTTGGGTACGCCATGATGCTCATTTTACAGAGACTAAACCTCAAAAGAAGCACTTACAAATATAAACGTAGCAGGTGCCCCAGTTGAAGCTCAGCTTCTGGAAAGGACAAGCCACCGTAACTCTTGGGCCTGGCAAAGATAAAGCAAGGCTGTGCGCTCAGAGATTCCATAGAAGAAAAGATCTAGAATCCTTCCTGGAGGTGAATTGATGATGTACTGGAGCGTAATCTGTATCTGACTATGACGCGCGGTTTCTATCTTCCTCACCTGGATACAGAGTAGAAGGTTTCTCCCTTTATAAGTCACCTGTAAGCTCCGCCCACTGAGCCACGCCCCGTCCACCCTCGAAGTAGGCAAAGGAATTCCCGCCTTTTACCAGGATGATGGACAGCTTTCCGAAACGACCCCACTGCGTTTACCTCCGATTTCAGGTGGTGCGTTGTTGATGCGCAGAAGCACGAGGACATCTCCACAAAGACGCACTAATAACAATAACATTGCCAAAGGCACACAAGGTTACTGGAGACGTTTTCACTGTGGTCCATTCACATAGTTTTAGTGTACAATATAAACGGTGCATATAAAACATGCTAGGTAACGCTTACTGACTTACTGGTAGAAAATACTCCGGTCTGGTAGGCCATGATGCTCATTTTACAGAGACTAAACCTCAACAGGAAGCACTTACAAATATAAACGTAGCGGGTGCCCCAGTTGAAGCTCAGCTTCTGGAAAGGACAAGCCATCCTAACTCTTGGGCTTGGCAAAGATAAAGCAAGGATACGCGCTTAGAGATTCCATAGCAGAAAAGATCTAGAATCCTTCCTGGAGGTGAATTGATGATGTACTAGGAGCGTAATCCGTATCTGACTGTGACGAGCAGGTTTTATCTTCCTCTACTGGAGACACAGAGTAGACAGTTCTCCCTTTATAAATCACCTGTAAGATCCGCCCGCTGAGCCACGCCCGTCCACCCTCATAGTAGGCAAAGGAATTCCCGCCTTTTACCAGGATGATGGACAGCTTTCCAAAACGACCCAACTGCGTTTTACCGCTGATTCAGGTGGTGCGTTTTGTTGATGCGCAGAAGCACGAGGACATCTCCACAAAGATGCACTAGTAACAATAACATTGCCAAAGGCACACAAGGTTGCTGGAGACGTTTCCCCCATGACCCATCATGTAGCCTTAGTGTACAATGTAAACAGGGCGTATAAAACATGCTAGGTAACGCTTACTGACTTACTCGTAGAAAATACTCCGGTTGGGTATGCCATGATGCTCTTTTTACAGAAACTAAACCTCAAAGGAAGCACTTACAAATATAAACGTAGCAGGTGCCCCAGTTGAAGCTCAGCTTCTGGAAAGGACAAGCCACCGTAACTCTTGGGCTTGGCAAAGATAAAGCAAGGCTGTGCCCTCAGAGTTTCCATAGAAGAAAAAGATCTAGAATCCTTCCTGGAGGTGAATTGATGACGTACTGGAGCGTAATCTGTATCTGACTATGACTCGCGGTTTCTATCTTTCCTCACCTGGAGACACAGAGTAGAAGGTTTCTCCCTTTATAAGTCACCTGTAAGCTCCGCCCACTTAGCCACGCCCCGTCCACCCTCGAAGTAGGCAAAGGAATTCCCGCCTTTTACCAGGATGATGGACAGCTTTCCGAAATGACCCCACTGCGTTTACCTCCGATTTCAGGTGGTGCGTTGTTGATGCGCAGAAGCACGAGGACATCTCCACAAAGACGCACTAATAACAATAACATTGCCAAAGGCACACAAGGTTACTGGAGACGTTTTTTTTCACCGTAGTCCATCACGTAGCTTTAGTGTACAATATAAACGGTGCATATAAAACATGCTAGGTAACGCTTACTGACTTACTGGTAGAAAATACTCCGGTTGGGTACGCCATGATGCTCATTTTACAGAGACTAAACCTCAAAAGAAGCACTTACAAATATAAACGTAGCAGGTGCCCCAGTTGAAGCTCAGCTTCTGGAAAGGACAAGCCACCGTAACTCTTGGGCCTGGCAAAGATAAAGCAAGGCTGTGCGCTCAGAGATTCCATAGAAGAAAAGATCTAGAATCCTTCCTGGAGGTGAATTGATGATGTACTGGAGCGTAATCTGTATCTGACTATGACGCGCGGTTTCTATCTTCCTCACCTGGAGACAGAGTAGAAGGTTTCTCCCTTTATAAGTCACCTGTAAGCTCCGCCCACTGAGCCACGCCCCGTCCACCCTCGAAATAGGCAAAGGAATTCCCGCCTTTTACCAGGATGATGGACAGCTTTCCGAAACGACCCCACTGCGTTTACCTCCGATTTCAGGTGGTGCGTTGTTGATGCGCAGAAGCACGAGGATATCGCCACAAAGACGCACTAATAACAATAACATTGCCAAAGGCACACAAGGTTACTGGAGACGTTTTCACTGTGGTCCATTCACATAGTTTTAGTGTACAATATAAACGGTGCATATAAAACATGCTAGGTAACGCTTACTGACTTACTGGTAGAAAATACTCCGGTCTGGTAGGCCATGATGCTCATTTTACAGAGACTAAATCTCAACAGGAAGCACTTACAAATATAAACGTAGCGGGTGACCCAGTTGAAGCTCAGCTTCCGGAAAGGACAAGCCATCCTAACTCTTGGGCTTGGCAAAGATAAAGCAAGGATGCTCGCTTAGAGATTCCATAGCAGAAAAGATCTAGAATCCTTCCTGGAGGTGAATTGATGATGTACTAGGAGCGTAATCCGTATCTGACTGTGACGAGCGGGTTCTATCTTCCGCTACTGGAGACACAGAGTAGACGGTTCTCCCTTTATAAATCACCTGTAAGATCCGCCCGCTGAGCCACGCCCCGTCCACCCTCGTAGTAGGCAAAGGAATTCCCGCCTTTTTACCAGGATGATGGACAGCTTTCCAAAACGACCCAACTGCGTTTTACCGCCGATTCAGGTGGTGCGTTGTTGATGCGCAGAAGCACGAGGACATCTCCACAAAGATGCACTAGTAACAATAACATTGCCAAAGGCACACAAGGTTGCTGGAGACGTTTCCCCCATGACCCATCACGTAGCCTTAGTGTACAATATAAACAGGGCGTATAAAACATGCTAGGTAACACTTACTGACTTACTCGTAGAAAATACTCCGGTTGGGTATGCCATGATGCTCTTTTTACAGAAACTAAACCTCAAAGGAAGCACTTACAAATATAAACGCAGCAGGTGCCCCAGTTGAAGCTCAGCTTCTGGAAAGGACAAGCCACCGTAACTCTTGGGCTTGGCAAAGATAAAGCAAGGCTGTGTGCTCAGAGATTCCATAGAAGAAAAAGATCTAGAATCCTTCCTGGAGGTGAATTGATGATGTACTGGAGCGTAATCTATATCTGACTATGACGCGCGGTTTCTAACTTTCCTCACCTGGAGACACAGAGTAGAAGGTTTCTCCCTTTATAAGTCACCTGTAAGCTCCGCCCACTGAGCCACGCCCCGTCCACACTCGAAGTAGGCAAAGGAATTCCCGCCTTTTACCAGGATGATGGACAGCTTTCCGAAACGACCCCACTGCGTTTACCTCCGATTTCAGGTGGTGCGTTGTTGATGCGCAGAAGCACGAGGACATCTCCACAAAGACGCACTAATAACAATAACATTGCCAAAGGCACACAAGGTTGCTGGAGACATTTCCCCCATGACCCATCACGTAGCCTTAGTGTACAATATAAACAGGGCGTGTAAAAAAAATTTAAAAAAACATGCTAGGTAACGCTTACTGACTTACTCGTAGAAAATACTCCGGTTGGGTAGGCCATGATGCTCATTTTACAGAAACTAAATCTCAAAGGAAGCACTTACAAATATAAACGTAACAGGTGCCCCAGTTGAAGCTCAGCTTCTGGAAAGGACAAGCAACCCTAACTCTTAGGATTGGCAAAGATAAAGCAAGGCTGTGCGCTCAGAGATTCCATAGCAGAAAAGATCTAGAATCCTTCCTGGGGGGAATTGATGATGTACTGGAGCGTAATCTTTATCTGACTGTGACGCGCGGGTGCTATTGTCCTCTCCTGGAGCCACGCCCCGTCCACCCTCGAAGTAGGCAAAGGAATTCCCGCTTTTACCAGGATGATGGACAGCTTTCCAAAACGACCCCACTGCGTTTACCGCCGAGTCAGGTGGTGCGTTGTTGATGCGCAGAAGCACGAGGGCATCTCTACAAAGATGCACTAGTAACAATCACATTGCCAAGGACACACAGGGTTGCTGGAGACGTTTTCACCATGGTCCAATCACGTAGCTTTAGTGTACAATATAAACGGTGCAGATAAAACATGCTAGGTAATGCTTACTGACTTAATGGTAGAAAATACTCCGGTTGGGTAGGCCATGATGCTCATTTTACAGAAACTAAACCTCAACAGGAAGCACTTACAAATATAAACGTAACAGGTGCCCCAGTTGAAGCTCAGCTTCTGGAAAGGACAAGCCACCCTAACTCTTGGGCTTGGCAAAGATAAAGGAAGGCTCTGCGCTCAGAGATTCCATAGCAGAAAAATCTAGAATCCTTCCTGGAGGTGAATTGATGATGTACTGGAGCGTAATCCATATAAGACTGTGACGAGCGGGTTCTATCTTCCGCTACTGGAGACACAGAGTAGAAGGTTCTCCCTTTATAAAACACTAAGAAAAAAAAAAAAAGAAAACCTCGACAAGACCTGAAGCACTGTATACATGCAACTATAGCACAATGCCTCTGCCAGACCTTGGTATGTTTTCACACGCTGGATGAAGCCTGCTTTATTCAGGGTTGTTTTTAAACTCGGCTCAGTGAAAAGCGCTCTTAAATCTAGTGAAAGGTCTCACTTGACATCTCTTTCCGAAGTCTAGATATCTTGCTGTTCTTGCGAATCTCTTAAACCCTCACAGGTCCTATGTGTTTGTTTCTAACTGCATGTCAACACAGTTTAATACATAATTGTCTCATATACAAGAAACAGAAGGAATACAGGCTGCCTTTGATACGATTGACCATGACGCCCTAACTCAAAGACTCCATGAAGCCGGCATACAAGGGATTGCTCTCGACTGGATTACTTCCTATCTTTAAAATAGAGCAAATATCATCCACTCGTCCCCTTCTCGTCCGAACCCTACCTCACAAAAGCAGGGGTCCCCCAAGGGTCAATCATCTCACCTTTGCTTTTCAACATCTACATGATATCTTTACCAGAACTGATCAATGATTTCCATCTCACATGCTACAACTATGCAGATGACACACAAATACTACTTAAATTAGAAGACCCCAAAAACATTGAAAACTCACAAATCTTCAGTTGCCTCAGAGCCGTTGATCAGTGGATGACCTGGAGCCATCTCAAACTAAATACCTCCAAAACAGAAATACTCATACAGGGAGTGCAGAATTATTAGGCAAGTTGTATTTTTGAGGATTAATTTTATTATTGAACAACAACCATGTTCTCAATGAACCCAAAAAACTCATTAATATCAAAGCTGAATATTTTTGGAAGTAGTTTTTAGTTTGTTTTTAGTTTTAGCTATGTTAGGGGGATATCTGTGTGTGTAGGTGACTATTACTGTGCATAATTATTAGGCAACTTAACAAAAAAAAATATATACCCATTTCAATTATTTATTATTACCAGTGAAACCAATATAACATCTCAACATTCACAAATATACATTTCTGACATTCAAAAACAAAACAAAAACAAATCAGTGACCAATATAGCCACCTTTCTTTGCAAGGACACTCAAAAGCCTGCCATCCATGGATTCTGTCAGTGTTTTGATCTGTTCACCATCAACATTGCGTGCAGCAGCAACCACAGCCTCCCAGACACTGTTCAGAGAGGTGTACTGTTTTCCCTCCTTGTAAATCTCACATTTGATGATGGACCACAGGTTCTCAATGGGGTTCAGATCAGGTGAACAAGGAGGCCATGTCATTAGATTTCCTTCTTTTATACCCTTTCTTGCCAGCCACCCTGTGGAGTACTTGGACGCGTGTGATGGAGCATTGTCCTGCATGAAAATCATGTTTTTCTTGAAGGATGCAGACTTCTTCCTGTACCACTGCTTGAAGAAGGTGTCTTCCAGGAACTGGCAGTAGGACTGGGAGTTGAGCTTGACTCCATCCTCAACCCGAAAAGGCCCCACAAGCTCATCTTTGATGATACCAGCCCAAACCAGTACTCCACCTCCACCTTGCTGGCGTCTGAGTCGGACTGGAGCTCTCTGCCCTTTACCAATCCAGCCACGGGCCCATCCATCTGGCCCATCAAGACTCACTCTCATTTCATCAGTCCATAAAACCTTAGAAAAATCAGTCTTGAGATATTTCTTGGCCCAGTCTTGACGTTTCAGCTTGTGTGTCTTGTTCAGTGGTGGTCGTCTTTCAGCCTTTCTTACCTTGGCCATGTCTCTGAGTATTGCACACCTTGTGCTTTTGGGCACTCCAGTGATGTTGCAGCTCTGAAATATGGCCAAACTGGTGGCAAGTGGCATCGTGGCAGCTGCACGCTTGACTTTTCTCAGTTCATGGGCAGTTATTTTGCGCCTTGGTTTTTCCACACGCTTCTTGTGACCCTGTTGACTATTTTGAATGAAACGCTTGATTGTTCGATGATCACGCTTCAGAAGCTTTGCAATTTTAAGAGTGCTGCATCCCTCTGCAAGATATCTCACTATTTTTGACTTTTCTGAGCCTGTCAAGTCCTTCTTTTGACCCATTTTGCCAAAGGAAAGGAAGTTGCTTAATAATTATGCACACCTGATATAGGGTGTTGATGTCATTAGACCACACGCCTTCTCATTACAGAGATGCACATCACCTAATATGCTTAATTGGTAGTAGGCTTTCGAGCCTATACAGCTTGGAGTAAGACAACATGCATAAAGAGGATGATGTGGTCAAAATACTCATTTGCCTAATAATTCTGCACTCCCTGTATGTGGTGACTGGAAAAAATTATGACCCTCTGTGCGTCTGGCCTGACGATCTCGGACCACCTCCTCAATTATCCAAGGAAGTTAAAAACCTAGGAATCACCATGGAGTCCAAGTTAACTATGAATGCCCAAGTAGACAAATTAGCACGCGCAAGCTTCATCACCTTAAAGACTTTACGACGCATCTTCCCCCACCTCGGATTTCCACACAAGGTGCAAGCTACCATCTCACTTGTACTATCCAAACTGGATTATGCCAATAGCCTCTACCATTGATCATCTCTATCTGTTATGAAAAAACTACAACGTATCCAGAATTCCACAGCCAGGCTACTACTACATATAAAGCCGCAAGCCCACATCTCCCCTGCCTTGAGAGCACTACACTGGTTACCCGTTGCCAGAAGATGCACTTTCAAGCTGCTTTGTATCACCCACAAAGCTATACATGGAACAAGACCGCTTTTTATCAGAAAGAAAATGACCAAATACATCCAACAAAGAACCCTCCGCTCAAGACTGGCACCCCGCCTTAGAACACCACCATACAAGAAAAAGACTATAGGTGGTACATCCTTCTCCGTCCAAGCAGCCAAACTATGGAATTCATTACCCCCAACTATAAAAGCCACAGATAACTTTCTTGTCTTCAGAAAACTACTCAAGAGTCTGACTCTTTCCTTCATAACCACCTTTTTCAAAAAACTATGAACTGCATATGCCTATGTGGATAAATATTTTTTTAGATTATATGTATATTTCTATTTATTTATAGCTTCTTTGGAAAATATGTATTGCTACTATGTCATAACAATAAAATACACACACACTCTTTAAAACCTGTCTGACTAAGTATTTTTTACCCATGTTTCTAATTATGTATTGTATGTGCATATGTGTGTGTGTGTGTGTGTGTGTGTGTGTATATATATATATATATATATATATACATATGTATATATATATATGTGTATGTGTATATGTTGTTTCTGTGCTTGGCATGTTCGTGGACAATTGAATTCCTGCTCTCATCTTATCACACTTATCTACTCATCACTCTTATGTCATGTCTCTATCAAACTATCCTCCATTCTCACTCTGACTCATCCCAAATCTCTTCTACCACTTTCATCTCCTAAATATCTCTGCCTAAGTTCTTCCCTCCACATCTAACTCACAAAACCTCACTCTACCTCTGTGACCTCCCACACAACCCTACTAAATTCTCCTGCATTCATCTCACCCTGCTACTCTGCTCTCCCTAACCCTTCCACATACTCTTCCCTCTCCACCCCCCTTTACTCATCCCAAGCCTTTGGGTTGAGTAAATGAAGGATATACTCCCAATTAAAACCTCTGGATTTATTTCCTCCTCCACCCCTCCATTACTCCAGTCTAACTAACAAACTCTCATATCCGCAGCTCAAATTAACTCATAATAATACTAAAACTGTACTCATTATTTAACAATACTAATCCATCACTAATTCTTGTTGGGTTCCGGAGTAGCGTGCTACTCATCGAAAATCGCTTCGACGCCTCGTCAGTGGTAGTAAGCGCTATATAAATACGATTACAATTACAATTACAATTACCTGTAACAACAGGCACCACTGGTCCCGGAGATTTTTTGGCTGAGGTGCTAGTACGGGACCTATGAGCTGGAAGGGAGGTGGGAAATAGGTTAAGGGAGGACAGGAAAAGTTTTTGGGAGAAACTGGGACGGGTAGCTAGAGGGGGTGTGGGAGTGGAGGAAGAGGTGGGGGTTGTAGGAGGTGTAACTTTTGTGGATTTGGGTGCAGGTGCATGGGCTGGAGGCTGTCGTGAGGTGGATGGCTGTTGGGTGGGTGTGTGCCTGCGTTTGTGTATCTTTGGAGGGGGCATCACAGACACACTGGGAGAGGACACAGGGGACGTGGAAATAGTAGTGGGGGTGGTGACTGCATGTGAGCGGGGTGTGGTGGTGGGTGTGCTGGTGCGGGACGTAGTGGCTGTAGTGGTAGTGCATGCAGGTGTGAGTGTAGACGAGACTGGGAGGGAGGAGGGAGACGACGAGGAGGGGGACACAGTGGAGGCAGTGGATGTTGGTGTGTCTGTATGTGTGTGATGCTTGCGTGAGTGCCTGTGGGATGTGTGGTGCTTATGTTTGCCTGAGCTTCCCTTGTGTGGTGAGGTGTGTGCAGGCTGGTCTGATGGTGTGCTTGGGATAGGCTGGGGTACAGGGGATTGGGTTTGGGTGGAGGAAGTTGGAGGGGGGAGGCTAGATACAGGGACAATGGCTACCATCAGTGCTGAGGCCAGAGTTTGCAGTGTTCGATGAAGGCAGCCTGACCAGAATGAATGCCCTCCAGGAATGCATTTGTGTGTTGCAATTCCCTTTCTACACCCTGGATGGCATTCAAAATGGTAGACTGCCCAACAGTGAGGGACCTGAGGAGGTCAATGGCCTCCTCACTGAGGGCAGGAGAGGTGACAGGGGCAGGGGCTAAGGTGCCTGGGGCAAAGGTGATGCCCACCCTCCTGGGTGAGCGGGCACGGGGCGAAGGCTGAGGGGCTGCTGGGAGGGCGGTGCTGGTAGGGGGGGTGGCGGCTGTACCTGTAGAAGTGGGGGGCACAGATTTTGCAGCCACCACAAGGGAGCTCCCATCGGAGAACGAGTCCGTGTCGCTGGTTGCAGATCCTGTGACCGCCGTGGTGCTCCCCTCGCCCTCTGTCCCACTGGTGTATTCTGAGTCCGTGGTGTGGCCCTCCATGGCCATGTGGGATGCACCTCCCTCGTGCTCCGGTGCCACTGTACCTCCGCCTGATGATGCTGATGCACGCAAGAACAGGGAGACCACAAAAGGGGGGGGGGCAGAAGAAAGACAGGTTGAGTGCATGGCTTACCGCTACCGTTGGTGGACAATACAGACACAGCAGCCCCTGCACTATGTCGCGCTGTTGAGCTCTACAGATGCAATTTCTGGGATATGGCCTACATGGCTATGGACAACATTTGCACACATAGATGACACAGGGGCATGAATACCTGTACTTGGCACTCTACAGCGTTGGGGTGGGGTGCCACATGGCCTGCATTACGGAGGGGCCTAGCCTATGGAACTCGCCCTGGCCTAGGGAAACCCACAGCCCTCCTCCCCCACCCAGACACCTTCACTGCACGCAAAGTCCGCTGAATGATATTGTACTCACCCCCTTGTGTCTGCTGTGATGCCCTCAAGCGCCCATCCAACTCAGGGTAGGCCACCGCCAGGATCCGGAACATCAGGGGGGTCATGGTTCGACGGGCACCCCTCCCACGTTGGAGGCCATCCCCAGCTGAGCCTCCGCCGTCTTCTTGCTCCAGCAGCGAAATGTCCTCCCATCTTTTCCGGCAGTGGGTGCTCCGTCTGTGGTGGACCCCCAGGGTCCGGACTTCCTTGGCGATGTAACGCCAAGTATCCTTCTTCTGGTGGGCGCTGACCTACATGACATGTACAGGGGAAGAAGAGAAGTCATTACCAACTGCACCGTCTAAGTGAGTGGCCCACATCCCTACCCTTGCCATGTGGCACATGCATTCACATTCCTTCATGCACGCAGAACTGTGCCCCCTTCATTCTTACAACCAGCCCTCTCCACACAGGCATAGCCCATACAACGTGCTCCCTGTGTACTTAACTGTTGGTCTGGAGGACCGTAGAGTAGCGTGTACTGGGGGAGGACCCCGTCCACGAGCTTCTCCAACTCCTCTGCAGTGAAGGCAGGGGCCCTTTCCCCAGACACACGAGCCATTGTCTCTTCCAGACCGAGGTTACAGCAGCACTTGTAGTGTAGGTCCTCTCCTGTCGAAGATCAGGTATCGAGTGATTGAACAGATAGAAAATGGCGGTCACGTCCGCGGCGGTCACGTCCGCGGCGGTGCGTACCATCACCGCCGGCGTACATCGTCATTGGCTCCTGGGACCCATAGGGTCCAATGTTAACCAATGCAGCATTGCGCCGCGGTCTTCGACCGCCTACAGCGACGGTGTACAACGCCAGCGCAGTTACCTCACATCCCATTGTCCCACTTTACAGGTCAGGCAACCGCCATTTCAGGGGCCCACATGGCCTAATTACCAGCTGCGTCACACATACCTAGGCCTTGTCTCACAACACAAATACAGGCCACATTTTGTGTATGAATGGTGTTCCGTGTAGACTGTGGTTACATACCTCTGAGTTGTTTGACTCTGTGGTCGCTGTTGTCCTTCCTAGGCACCGTCCTCTGGGACATGTGAGGAGATGGCGGAATCCTCCGTGTACCGACCGCTGGTGGACCTGTCGACAATGGAGGAAAGAAGTTTGATCATCAGCTACAGGTTTGACCGTGCCACAATCCAGGAACTGTGTGCCCAGTTGGAGCCTGACCTGATGTCAGCAATCAGCCATCCCACAGGAATCCCCCCTCAAGTGCAGGTGCTATCAGTGCTCCATTTCCTTGCAAGTGAGTCATTTCAAAGAACAGTGGCCATGGCATCAGGGATGTCCCAGCCTATGTTTTCCAACGTGTTGTCCAGAGTGTTGTCTGCCCTGCTGAAACACATGCGGAGCTACATCATTTTCCCTCAGGTGGAGGATTTGCCTACAGTGAATGGTGACTTCTATGCCCTTGGACATATCCCCAACATCATATGTGGCATTGATGGGACCCATGTAGCTCTGGTCCCCCCCCCACAGGAGTGAACAGGTGTACAGGAACCGGAAGAGTTATCATTCCATGAATGTACAGATGGTATGTTTGGCAGACCAGTACATCTCCCAGGTAAATGCTATGTTCCCTGGCTCTGTGCATGACACCTACATCCTGCGGAATAGCAGCATCCCTTATGTGATGGGTCAACTCCAGAGGCACCGGGTGTGGCTATTAGGGGACTCTGGTTACCCCAACCTGTCATGGCTACTGACCCCAGTGAGGAATCCCAGGACCAGGGCAGAGGAACGCTACAATGAGGCCCATGGGCGGACTAGGAGGATGATTGAACGCACCTTCAGCCTCCTGAAGGCCAGGATTAGGTGCCTCCATATGACAGGTGGTTCCCTATTCTACTCACCAAAGAAGGTGTGCCAGATCATCGTGGCCTGCTGTATGCTTCACAATTTTGCTTTGCAACGACAGGTGCCTTTTCTGCAGGAGGATGGTCCAGATGACGGTGTTGTGGCAGCTGTGGACAGTGATGAGGAGGAAGCAGAGGAAGAAGACATTAACAACAGGGACTCAGTTATCCAGCAATATTTCCAGTGACACACAGGTGAGAAAACATTCCTGCCTACTACAAGTACTTTCACACTTCTACCTCTATCCTGTCTGTTGATTTCAACCAGTATATGGTCACTGAGTTGTACATTTCCCTTACGGTTTCACAGGTTTGGTTTCCAACGTGTGTCATCTGCTTAGATTCCTCATGGACTTGAGATGTGTGACATAGGTATGTTGACATTACATTTGAAAACGCATTTTGTCACTGTCATTGCTAATACACATTTTCGAAATCATAGGCTGACTCCAGATTGTTTTGTGCTTCAAGGGTGTTTATTGAAGTGCTCAATATTGGAGGGGGGTTATAAAATGGTGAGGGGTGATGGTGGAGGAATGTCCATGGCAGAGTCCAGTCTATTAGTCTCACAGGTGCATTGCCCATATGGGCATAAGAAGTGGAGCTGGGGCAGTTCCAATATGGACAGGGTTACAAAGTGGGACAGTGGTTTGACAATCAAGGTGGTCTCATTTCTTGGCGGGGGTCTTGTTTCTGGATTTCAGGGACCGCTTGTGGGGTGGTTCTCCATCTGCAGGGGGTGGGGTGCTGGTGTTGTGGTCCTGTGGCTGTGCCTCCTGTCCACTAGTGCTGGCGGAGGTGGTGGGCAGTTCATCGTCCATGCTAGTGTCAGGGGCCCCTTGGAGTGCCACAGTGTCCCTCCTGGTGTTAAGTATTTCCTCCAGCACCCCTACGATGGTGCCCAGGGCGGAGCTGATGGTTCTGAGTTCCTCCCTGAAGCCCAAATACTGTTCCTTCTGCATGCGCTGGGTCTCCTGAAACTTGGCCAGGACCGTTGCCATTCTCTCCTGGGAGTGGTGGTATGCTCCCATGATGGAGGAGAGAGCCTTGTGGAGAGTGGGTTCCCTTGGCCTGTCCGCCCCCTGTCGCACAGCAGCCCTCCCAGTTCCCCTGTGTTCCTGGGCCTCCGTCCCCTGGACCGTGTGCCCACTGCCACTGCCCCAGTTTCCTGTTGTTGTTGGGGTAGTGGGATATCCTGGGTTCCCTGTAGTGGTGGACACACAGCTGATTGACTTGTCCTGGGGACGGAGGTATGGGCTCGCTGGGTGGGTGCTGTGCTGGTGTTACCAGAGGGTGGAAGGTCTGTGGTGGGCTGTGCCTGTGTGAGGGGAACCGACTGTCCCGAGGCCCACGATGGTCCGGGCTGGTCATCTAGATCCAGTTGGACAGAGCTGCTGTCATCACTGTGGGCCTCTTCTGTGGGTGGGGTGGAGATGTCTGGACCCTCCTGTCTGGTGACGTTGGGTAGTGGTCCTGCAGGGGTGTAAAAGCATGATTATTGCATCTGTGTGTGTCATGGTGTGCAATGGGTGGGTGACCGTGTACCCCAGTGCTAGCATTCCTGTGTGGGGGCTTGTGTGATGATGGTTGAGGGGGGTGTTATGGGTATGTGCAGTGGGCATGCTTTAGTGATGGGTGTCCATGCTTTGTTGTGTCATGCAGGGCTTGGTGTTGGGATGTGTGGTTTGTGTTAGTAGTACATTTGTGAGGAGTTGGAGTGATAGGGGAGGGGGCGAGGGTAGGGGTCTGTGATAGCATGCAGGTAGGATGGGGGATATGATAGTTAAAGGTTTGACTTATCAGAGTCCATTCCTCCACGACTCCTGCGAGGCCCTCAGGATGCAGAATCGCCAAGACCTGCTCCTCCCATGTTGTTAGTTGTGGGTGAGGAGGTGGGGGTCCGCCACCAATCCGCTGTACCGCCAGGTGGTGTCTGGAGACCACGGAACGCACCTTCCCCCGTAGGTCGTTCCACCTCTTCCTGATATCATCCCGATTTCTTGGGTGCTGTCCCACTGCGTTGACCCTGTCGACTATTCTTCGCCATATCTCCATCTTCCTAGCTATGGAGGTGTGCTGCACCTGTGCTCCAAATAGCTGTGGCTCTTCCCGGACGATTTCCTCCACCATGACCCTGAGCTCCTCCTCCGAGAACCTGGGGTGTCTTTGCCGTGCCATGGGGTGGTGTAGGTGATGTGTGGGGTGGTGTGTGTGGTGATAAGTGTGGTGATATGTAGTGGTGTGTGGTGTTTTGTGCGTGGAAGTTGTGTGGGTGATGGTGTTGAGTGCCTGTGGCTGCTAGTTTGTTGATGGTAGTGTCTCTCTCTGGCCTTCTCTCGGTAATTGTGGTCGTAGGGGTTTGTGGGTGATGTGGGTGTGTGTTTTATATTGTATTGGGTGTGTGGGAGTGGTGTGTGTATGTATATCAGGTATGTGTATTTCTAATTGTCCAATGTGGTGGTGTTTTGGAGATGTGTGTGTATTTTGAGCGCAGCGGTGTGTACCGCCAATGGAATACCGCGGTTGAAAGACCGCCGCGTGGATTTGTGGGTCGTGATAGCATGGGCGTATTTCTGTTGGCGTGACGGTGGAGGTTTTCTTTTCGCCAGTTTATCACTGACCTTTGGTGTGGCAGACTTGTGTGGGTGTCTGCATTTTGTCAGATTTCGAGATGTGGGTCGTAATAGCTGTGGCGGATTTCCGCGGCGGTGTGTTGGCGGTCTTCTGCCCGGCGGTAAGCGGCTTTTACCGCCAATGTTGTAATGACCCCTTGGTCTATGGATCCGCTATTAATCCCTAGTTTGGAAGAAATCCATCACCCTGCTAAGAAGACCAATCTCTTAAGCAGACCCTCAAAAGGCCTTTCCATTAACCTAGTATTAGCCATAAAATTAGTCAGGGTAAATCAGATACAGACTTTTAATTAATCTGTGCTCACCCTCCAGTAGCCTGGTACAGAGCAGGCAGGCTTAACTTCAGAGGCAATGTACAAAGTATTTGTGCAACACACACACACTAACACAATGAAGACACTCCAAAATGAGAATATGTACCTGAATAAAAGAAGACCAAAATGATAAAAATCCAATAAGTAAAATTTGAGATATGAATTTTTAAAGAATAAACTAAAAATAGTGCTTAGAAATCATTAGTGGTCAAAAGGTTAGTTGACTTTATGAGTCGGGTCACTGCATCATTGTCAGGTTTCATTGAAATGCAAGTGCTGCATTGTCATTGAGCCATACAGAGTGTTGTTGTCAGGCCACACAGGCTGTGGATCCGCTGTCCTCAAACAGCCTCTGCATCTCAGGGTGATGCGTCGGTTCCAACCGGCGCAGTGGTGATGATGCATCTTTTTTTTGCAGAAAGTAGCTGCAGAACCCACTTCTGAGGCCCAGGACAGTCTTTACTCCAGCAGAGCTCTTCCCAGATCCAGTAGTGTACTGGTTGTTTGGGTCAGAGCCCCAGTACTTATACCCAAATGTGCCTTTGAAGAGGAGGTGACTTTCAAAGCAGCGCTTTGAAGTGCACAGGTCCCCCTTTCATCCCAGCCCTGGCTCCAGACTACTCGTAGAGGGTAATCAGCCCTTTGTAACAGCCACTTCTCTATTCAAGTGTAAGTGCCTGCTCCCCTCCACCCTTCCTGCCCAGGAAGGCCCATCAGAATGCAGATGAATGCAGATGAGTGCCCAGACACACCTAACCTTCCTTACGTATGGCTGTCTAAAGGGAATGCACAAAGTGTAGCTGTCACACATCCCAAACGTGTACTGGAGTCAGACTACAAGACCCACAGAGAAGTAAGAACAGGAAAATGCCCACTTTCTAAAAGTAGCATTTCTAAAATAGTAATGTTAAATCCGACTTTACCAGTAAAGAGGATTTATCATTACTAGTCCAATGATATGAAACATAATGCAGCTACTCCCTTCTGATAACAAATTACAGCCTAATAGTATATTAAGGGATTCCCAATGCTGGACTATGAGAGGAGTAGGCTTCATGGTAGTGAACAATGACTTTGAGTGTTTTTCACTATCAGGGCATGTAAAAATTAACAGTACATGTTCTGTCTCTACTTAAATAGAATACTGCCCTATGGGCTATCCAGGGCCTACCTTAGGTTTGGCTTATCTGTACTAAAAGGGGAGTTTAAGGCTTGGCAAGAGGTTTTAAATGCCAGGTCGAAGTGGCAGTAAAACTCCACACAAAAGCTCTGCAATGTCAGGCCTTAGATGTGAGAAGGTAGCCTCTTTCTAGCATTGTTACCCCCACTTTCGGCCTGTTGGGAGTGTATGTCAGTGTGTTTTTCTGTCTCACTGGGATCCTGCTACCCAGGACCCCAGTGCTCATAGTGAAAACCCTATTTGTCAGTGTGTTTTGCCTGTCTCACTGGGATCCTGCTAGCCAGGACCCCAGTGCTCATAGTTGTGGCCTAAATGTGTATGCCTGTGTAGTGCCTAAGTGTGTCCCTGAGGCTTTGCTAATCAGAACCTCAGTGCTCATGCTCTCTCTGCCTTTACATTTGTCACTATAGGCTAGTGACCACATTTACCAACTCCAACTGGCATACTGGACCCCCCTTATAAGTCCCTAGTATATGGTACCTAGGTACCCAGGGCATTGGAGATCCATATGGGCTGCAGCATTTCTTTTGCCACCCATAGGGAGCTCAGACAAACCCTTACACAGGACTGCCACTGCAGCCTTCGTGAAATAACACACACGTTATTTCACAGCGATTTTCACTGACCTTAAGTAACTTATAAGGCACCTATATAAGTGGGAGGGCACCCTTGCACTAGCAAAGGTGCCCCCTTGACTACAGCAGGCCTCCATGTTAGCGAGTGCCTATACTCGCTATGGGGCCGCAATTTGCGACCCACCTCATGAATATTCATGAGGTGGGTCATTGCGACCCCATAGCGGGTTGCAGTCGGTGTCTGAGACACCGTACTGCATAGCAATTTGCGAGTTGCAAATTGCGAGTCGGAAGGACTCGCAATTTGCAACTCGCAAATTGCTTCCTTCCTACATCTGGCCCTATGAGTATTGTCTTTGTTTTGATATAGTACCTATATGATATAAGTGGTATTGCATGAGCTTTGCATGTCTCCTAGTTCAGCCTTGGCTGCTCTACTATAGCTACTTCTATCAGCCTAAGCTGCTAGAACACTACTACACTCTACTAATAAGGGATAACTGGACCTGGTATAAGGTGTAAGTACCATTGGTACCCACTACAAGCCAGGCCAGCCTCCTACATTAGACAGGTTAGAAAGGCTACTTGTGTGGGTGGCATAGTCAGTGCTGCAGGACCACTAGTAGCATTTAATTTACAGGCCCTTGATACATGATATACCGCTTTACAAGGGACTTAAAAGTAAATTAAATATGCCAATTGTGGATACACCAATGTTCCTATGTTTAGGGGAGAAGCACATGTACTTTAGCACTGGTCAGCAGTGGTGAAGTGCTCAGAGCCCTAAGGCTAACAAAAAGATACATCACAAATGTGAGGAAAACAGGCAAAAGGTTGGGGGGAAGGCCACCCTAAGGCTGATAGGTCTAACACATGCCCCCTTCCCAACTGAAAGTGGGGAAAGCTACCCAACATCAAAGGAGTTCTTATCACTAAGGCGGAAAAATCTGGCTAGGCCATCAGCATTGGTGTGGTCTTTCCTTGGTCTTTGTTCCATCCTAAAGTCCATACCCTGTAGGGAAATGGACCACCTCAACAATTTTGGATTTTCACCCCTCATTTGCATGAGCTGTATGAAGGGCCTGTGGTCAGTCTGAATCAGGAGGTGACTGCCAAACAGGTATGGCCTCAACTTCTTCAGTGCCCAAACCACAACAAAAGCTTCTCTTTCTATAGCACTCCGCTTTTTTTCCCGGGGAAGTAACCTGCTAGAAATGAAGGCTACTGGTTGATATACGCCTTTTTCATTGAGCTGTCATAAAAAGGCCCCTATGCATTGCTCTGAAGCATCTGGCTGAACAACAAACCCCTTGGAAAAGACAGGAGCCTTGAACACAGGGGCTGTGCACATGGCATGCTTCAGGGAGTCAAATGCTTTTTGACATGCCTCTGTCCAAATCACATTTCTGGGATGCTTTTTAGACGTCAACTCTGTCAAGGGGTCAGCAATGGGGTCATATGACTTGACAAACTTCTTGTAGTATCTAGTGATGCCCAAGTATGCTCTGAACTCAGTCTGAGCTTTGGGGGGATCCCAGACCACAATAGTCTCTATTGTAGCCTGGAGGGGCTGCAACTTACGCTTGCCCACCAGGAGTCCCAAGTACACCACAAACCCTTGCCCTATCTGGCACTTACTGGCCTTGATATTCAGGCCTGCCTGTTGCAGAGCCTGAAGCAGTTCCTGGAGGTGAAAGAGGTGATACTTCCAGGTGCTATTGAAGACAGCTATGTCATCCAGAAAGGCTGCTGAGAAGGCCTTGATACCAGCAAGTACCTGGTTCACCAACCTCTGGAAGGTGACAGGGGCATTTTTTATTTCAAAGGGCATTACACAAAATTAGTAATGGCCTCTGGAGTGGAGAAGGCTGACCTCTCCTTGGCAGTGTCTGTTAGGACAATCTGCCATGGTGTGAGATCAAAGGTACTTAATTACTGGGCAATCAGCTCATCAGGCCAGGGGACGGGATGAGCATCCGTCTTAGTCACAGAAGCGCTCTGTGATCCACACAGAACCTCAGTTCAGGTGTGGTACCCAGTGGGACAGTTTCTGGAACCACAACCACAAGACTGGACCAAAGGCTAATGGAGGGTTCTATCCCCCAAAGTTCCAGCATTTTACAGACTTCACTGTTAATGCTGGCCCTCACCTTATCTGACAACCTGTAGGACTTATTCTTGACAGAGAGGTTTCCCCCGTGTCCACATCATAGGTACACAGGTGGGTAATCCCACGAGTAAGGGTGTACAGAGAGACAAACTGTATCAACACTTGCCAGCAGTCGCTCTGTTATTCAGGAGTTAGAGTGGGGGAAAAGATTACTCCTTCCACAGAGCCATCATACTCATTGGAGTCTAAGAGGTCAGGGAGAGGTTCACAGTATGGTGTGCTCAGAACACAAAGTGGAGTTTGAGGCAATTGATATGGAGCACCTTGTGGTGCTGCCTAGGGACCTCAAGGTCCACCAGGTAGGTGTCATTGCCTTTCCTCTCAATCACCTCATAGGGCCCAGTCCAGTGGACTTGGAGGGCCCCAGGTTCCACAGATTCCATAATCCACACTTTCTGCCCAGGTTGGAACTCTACAGTGGTAGCATTTTGGTCATACTACTCTTTCATTACAGCCCAGCTTCCAAGTTGTCAGAAGCTTGTATCCACAACTTAGCCATTTGGTTCCTGAAGGCCCACATGTAGATTACTACATCCTGGGGAATCTTCCTGGGAGCTTGCTCCCAGCCTTCCTTGACCAAATTCAGAGATCCTCTGA
This sequence comes from Pleurodeles waltl, assembly GCF_031143425.1. NCBI lineage: Eukaryota > Metazoa > Chordata > Amphibia > Caudata > Salamandridae > Pleurodeles > Pleurodeles waltl. The sequence continues at coordinate 1,009,937,056 of NC_090437.1, forward strand.
CAGGGTGCCCATACATAAGCTCAAAAGGGCTAAAGCCCACTCCCTTGTGAGGTACCTCCCTGTAGGCAAACAATAGGCATGGCAAGAGGATATCCCACTTTTTACTCAAGGCCTCAGGAAGGCCTATGATCATGCCTTAGAGGGTCTTGTTGAATCTCCCAACAAGCCCATTTGTTGTGGGTGATAACTTGTAGGTTACCTCACACTCCTTCCACATTGACTACATGTAAGTAGACATGACTTTTGTGCCCCTGTCAGACATAACTTCCTTTGTGGAAACCCACTCGGGTAAGAATTCCCATCAGGGCCTTTGCCACTGCAGGTGCAGCTGTGGTCCTCAGAGGGATTGTTGCCTGGTACCTAGTGGCATGATCCACCAAGACCAAGATAAACCTGTGATCTGAGCTAGTCTGGGGATCCATAGGCACAACAATGTCGATGTTCACTCACTCAAAGGGTGTGCCTATGACAGGCAAGGGATTAAGGGGGGACTTTAGCCTCTGCCCTGTCTTCCCACTGGCCTGGCAGGCAACACAGATCCTACAGAAAGTATCTGAGGAAGTTCTGATCCTGCGCCAATTGAAGTGGGGGGCAAGCCTCATCAAGGTCTTGTCCTGGCCTACGTGTCTTTCAAGAGGAATCTTATGAGCCAGTACCAGTAGGAAGGCCCTGTAGCACTGGGGGACCACCAGGGCCTTGCTGTCCAGTGCACAGGAGCCTTAGGCCTTAGGCTCACTGAAAAGGAGGTTGTCCTCCCAGTAAATGTGGTAATTCCCAGAGATATTACCTGCTGCTTGGGGTTCTGCCTGGTGCCTTTTGCCCTCAAGGGTGGGGTACTCCCTTTGCGCCCTACAGAACTCCTCTTTGGTGGGGCCTCCTTCTACATGCCACCCAGCAAGTTTACGCAGGTCACCAAGGGAAGCAATGTCCTCCTCAATGGATTCCGGGGCATCCACCACAGGTGCCCCATTCATCTCACAGGGGGTATATTCAGGGACTGATTTCCCACACCCTCTGCCTTCCCCCTTTTAGCAGCTGGCAGGGCCATTGTTCCAGGCTCCAGCTCTTTCTGACCCCTATCCCTGGCAGCCATGGCCCTTATGGTAGCACAGATCCAGTCAGGTAGCCCCACATGAGCTTGAGCTCCACTTCTTTCCAGATAGTGGGCTTAAGATTATTACCAATGAACAGTCCACAGGCATGGCAGGGCTCACAGTAACCATCAGAAGTCCTGAACCCATCCACCACTTAAATGGAACATAGGCCACTGGATATTGACCCTTTCTGTTGTCAGCCACCACAACCTGGTGGAATGCATGGGGAATCACCTGCTCTGGGGACACCGGCTGTCTTCTTACCATAGTCATGCTGGCACCTATATTTCTCAGAGCCTCACCACCATACCAGTTGATGGTGACCCTTAGCCTATACTTTGTAGTATTTGAGGGCACATGGATTTTAGGAACCATCTCACTGTCACCTAGGGGCACTAGGGTACAACCCCCCCCTGTAGCTGGGACAGACTCCTCCACCCTCATCGCTACACTAACTACCCCTGGGGTTTCCCCTCCTGTGGGAGGTGGTGCTCTTTTTGGACACTTGGAATCCCCTTTGTAGTGTCCATACTCATAGCACTCACAGCACCTATGAAATTTGGGCTGCTGACTATTGTCATGGTAATTTTTCTTCTGGTGGCCAGATTGGGAATGGCAACCAGACCCTTTCTCCTGTGAGTTGTTTTGTGGCCTTTAGAGAACTCTGCTTTTTTATCTGCCTCCTCCTTCTTCTGGTGAGATCAAAAAACTTACTATCCACCAGGTATTGGCACAGCACTGTAAATCAAAGATCAAGCATGTGCTCCTTCAAAATCAAGTTGTACAGCCCTTCAGTATCTTCTGTTTGCTGCCCCCAACCAGCCCCTCAGTGTCTTGCTAATATAGTCCAAGCAATCCACCGACTCTGTGATGCTATCTTGTGACTGGCCCTGAACCTCTGTCGGGATTTCTCAGGTGTCAGCCCATACTTGTGACGCCACGCTTAACCGCAGCGTCTCTGTGTACAACCACGGTCGGACCATGACTCTGATTATCGGAGCACTGTCCTCCGCGTTTTTGCCCAGTTCTTGCGACGCGTGTCAGGAAGAATTTTTCATGCTCCCGGTCGCATCGTCCTTCCCTGTCTTTGTAATATTTTTTCTGTTGGTGGTGGACTCCTTTCCTTTTTCTTTTTCTTCTTTTCTTCTGTTTTTCTGTGCTCTTGTCTTTTTCTTCTTTCTGGTCTCCATGCTGTCTTCTTGCAGGTTTCCATGTTGTCTTCTTCTGTTCCTTTTTATCAGCATGCCCTTTTTCTCTTATACTGCTACTTTTTTCCCATTCTCTTCTATGGGCCTTTTCCCAATCCAAGATGGTGTTGTTTCCTTTTCCGGTGTTGTCACTTCTTGTTTTACAGTACATAAGTCACTCAGTCCTGATCTACCTTGCGTTGCAAACCCTTCCTCTTGGTGGTGAACTTCGATCCTGTTCATCATTTGTTTTCCAGTTCCTGTTATTCTGGTTGTGAATTTTTCCCCTTTTTTTCCAGTTTTCATTCCTGTTTTTTCCTCTTTTTCAGGAGTTTCTGTTTTTGAGGTTTTTCCCATTTTGTTTTTTTTTCCCTCTGGGACTCCTTCTGGAAGGTAAGGACTGCTTAGGCTTTTTCCTGTCAAGCAGCGTCGTGGCTACTAGAAAAGGTTGCCCCTATCTTGGTCTATCCAGAACCAGAAGAAGATCGGGTGCTCTTTCAAACCCTTCAGTCAAAGGTGAGAAGCATTGTGCAGATCGTGACAATACTTGGTGACAAGTACAGCCTCCATAGTAGGGTAGTGTGTCTGGTCACCTACATCTAATGTGAGAAGAGTATTCCTCCTCACTGTGGGCATGTACCTTGACAAACTACCACCCCAGAGCTCCTCTAGAATCTTATGAACTGTCAGAGCCACTTAATGGGCTGTAAACCATTTGTTTACGTCATCCCCCACCACACAGCAGAGCACCAAGTCCTTGGGTATCCAGACTCTTCTGTCTCAACAGTGGGCGCTGCAGGTATGCTGCCACCATTGCTGGACCCCACTTGTAGGACTCTTTTGTCCAGTCCTTTGAGGTTGAGCTCATGGGTAAGTTTCCTCTCCATGGCCAGCCTCCTCTCTTCATGAGCCTGCTCTAATTGGTAAGCTTTCATTTTATCATTCTTTCCTCCTTCCTGTCTGCCAGTTCCTCTGGGGACAGGTTGATGGAAGAGACACTGCTCCCTGGTCTGGAAACCACTCCTGCTCCTGGCAAGCTGTTGGCCCTTTCTACAAACAGTTCCAGAGCCTCCTCAAGCTCCAGATTCAGGTAATTCTCTCATCATGCTCCTCAGGAATTTCCTGCCTCCACCCAAGCCCTCAACGCTTTCTGCAGCTCCACCTTTCTAGTGAAGCCTTTTGTAGAAACTTGACAGTCTTTGGAAAAGCTCTAGAGCTGTTTCACAGTGTAGGCCTTGAGCCTAGTCAGCTCAAAATCAATTCCTGCAGGTGCAGGTGTGTCTTCTCCAAAGAGAGACATACTTTAGCAGAAAAATCAAAAAGCTAAGCAGGGAGAGTTGCAAATAAATTCAAAATGGTCTTAATGTAGAGTTGTAGGGAACACTGGTTTACTGTATGGTATAGCACATATATACGTTCTATCCTCACCACTGATCCCCAATGTTAGAAAAATTGTGTTTCTGTTTGGCAGAGGTATGCACCCTGTCCAAGTGGGGAACACAATCCTAGTCAGGGTAAGTCAGATGCACACTTTAACTTAACCTGTGTGGTAAAGTGCTCAAGGTCCTAAGGCCAACAAAAAGATATAGGCAAAATGTGAGGAAAACAGGCAGAAGGTTTGGGGAAAACCACCCTAAGGCTGATAGGTCTAAAAGCAACCAAGAAGGAAACCATGGCAAGCCACTTTCAACATCATTACAGCAGGGTCATGAAACAGAACAAGAGAACCCTAAGGAGAGCTACCCAGTACTGGAATATGAAGCACTACAATAAATTAACCACAGACAGAGAACTTCACAATAGGTGTATATGGCAGCACAAAAAACAGCACCAGGAATCTCAGTGGCTCCACGTCTTCAGTTTACTGGGACAATGCGAACAGGCTGAATTCTGTCAGTAAATTAAAAACTTAAATGGTTACTCCCAGGACAAATGCAACGGTGTATCTGCTGTCTGGATTAAGTATGTCAAGACCCTGGACTGAAATTTAGCCAGCAGCACTTGCAGCCCTGTCCTGCCAGTGCCACAGGAGAGCCCAGCATTGAATCAATCGCACCCCAAAAACAACTTATATAAGATCAGTTTCCTACCAAGTCCTATATGTGGGGGCCATAGTCAGGTTACTAAAATCCTGAAGAACATAAGGCACGATGTGGCCCTGGGCCCGAGTGGCTATCAAGTTCTTTATTTAAAGAGGACTATGCATTTTGGGCATCCTTGCTTACTCTGCGATGTTGTGTCTTGTGAGTATGTATGATGGACCCTTTTTTTTATCCTAAAAGCGACGTAGAATGATGGTGTAGGTATCAGAAAGTAGTGAATTTTATGCAGGTTTGGAATTTTGAGTTCACAGTTACACTCTGATGAATAAAGAAGTGTAATACATAGCTCTGTCTGTGGTGTATGCATTGGTGGGTACCCTGGCTGGGGAGGATGGTACAACTGACAATGAGATAGGGGATACGTAACCTGATGATCCACATTGCTCTCCCAGAGAACTTGCCGTGGTCCAAGCAAACTGCTCGCGTGTGGGGCGTTGCCTTCGTTGAAGTGCTAAATAGATGGTTGGTGTATGTGGAGTCACAGTGCAGCTCCAGCCAGTGTGAAGTATTTAGAGATAAAGAAAGCTTTACGGAAAAGTTTAAATATCATTGGTTAAGATACTATGAACAGGACCATACAGAATGGTATTGTGATGCAACGCCATATAGAATTATACAGTAAACGGAGTGCTACAGCTAAAGACAGATACAACCAGGTGCTAACGGAGCAAAAAGAAAGACTGAAAACACAACCAAACAGGTGCATTAAAGACTCATCTGCTTACCGGAACTGAACATAGAGAATCAGACTGCTGCCAAAGGTGAATCCAATAGAAGTGCATGGGATTGTGCTGACGGAGCAGTCCATACCTACAGCAACAAAAGCCCCATCAGAAAACCGTTCTGTCAATGAAGACCACTAATGATGACCCCTAGAACAGCACATCACAGGGCCAAGCTAGGGGTGTGAATGGAACAGATCCTGAATATCTGGCAGAGGGAGTAGGAGAGAGCGCCAATTGCAGTGTCAGTCAACCCTGTGAACGGTTCCTCACCTCGATGAACAAGTTGAACAAAACATGAAAACGTGTCATCCATGTAACTGCCTGTCCTCAAAAACTACTCAATATCTGTTGAACATGTCAGAGTTACCAACGCATGCCTGGGAAAGAATTGCTGTTGACTTTTTTGGTACACTTGACAATGAACATCCCTTGATGGTAACTGTGGATGAATACTCTAGCTTCCCATTAGATGAAGATCTTTCGTCTATCACTCAGGAAAGAGTCATTGATAGATTAGATGGCTCCTTTGTGACCTGGTGGCATTCCTACGATTTTGAAAAGTGACAATGGCCCAACATTTAATAGCAGAGAATTCAGAGACTTTCTCAACGAGATTAATGTGAAGCATAAGAAGAGCACCCATCTATGGTCTCAGGCTAATGGCCCTGTTGAAAGTTTCAGGAATATACTAAAGAAAGCTGTTTAGCGTGCTGCATTAAAGAAGCTCAACTTTAAGACTGTCTTGCATTCCACGTTACAAGCTTACCGTCCAACTCCTCACTCGATCACAGGTGATAACCTTCCACGTTAATGTTTGAGAGCTCCATAATGACCAAACTGTATCAGTGGACCAACAACAAATCAAGAACTGATACAGAGGCACATGCAACAGGCTTGAGTCGCAAACAGAAAATGAAGGCCTAGGCTGACAAACCGTGACATGCAAAGAATATTATCTTCATCCAAGGCGGTCGAGTGCTTGTTCATCAGCCACAACAATGCAAATCTAATGCTCCTTTTGACGCCACGCCATTTCATGTCGTAACTAGAAAAGGGCACATGGTGACTGCCCAACGTCCAGGAAAATCTATAACACAAGATTCCTTGCACTTCAGTCATGCAGTTCAATGCTCGTCTGACTCTAATGCCAATGGAGAAACTGGCTCAGAGAGGACACTTGAAGAACCCCAGACTGCCACTGCTCCTACATCAACGAAGCAGATGATGGACTCTCTGATGATTCCCAGTTTCCAAAGCCATTATCTGGACGAGTCATCAAAGAGCCATGATGGATCAATGAAGAGTTATAACGTGTATATGTTGTAAAAAAAAATATATATATATATTTTAACAGAAGGGGAGATGTTGTGTCTTGTGAGTATGTATGATGGAACCTTTTTGGATCTTGAAAGACTCCATAGAGTAATGACGTATATTTCAGATTGTAGTGAAATGGATGCAGGTTTAGAATTTTGAGTTAGGGTCTACACACTGAAGAATAAAGATGTGTAATACATAGCTCTGTCTGTGGCGTATTCATTGCAGGTACCCAGGCTGGGGACGATGCAACAAACAATACCAGCACTGTTTCGCAACAGCCACAATACCAGAGTCTTGGCATGGATTAATTCCTCAACCAATAAATAAGAAGGGTGACAACACATTCCCGTTCAACTACAGAATGATCGATCTGCTGGACATTGAAGCAAAGGCTCACACTATTGTTGTACTACAGGACTTGGAAAGCTGGGTTAGAGAAGATGGCATCCTGCTGTTCTACCACTCGAGCTTCAGGAAAGGGGAATCTACCATCAACAACATCATGGCACTAGCATTTGTGGTGAGTAGGCTAACCAGACCAACAATTCCTTGCTGTTTGCATGTTTTGTCGATTATACTGCAGCATTCAATGGGTGGACACACAAATCCTCTGGAATATACTACACAGCTGGGGAATTCCGAAGAAATTGCTGGATGCAATAATCTCACTCTAGTCTCAAACCTGGAAGGGAATTAAGCTGATGCAAAGCACAGCAACATCCAATGTTTACACTGAGAAAGGCCTAAAACAAGAATGTGTCCCTGCACCTATGATCTTCATCTCGTACACTGCTGACCTCAGTTAGTCCTGAAAACACTCAAACTTATTATTGCCCAAAATCGGCCTGGTGCACTTATTCTTATTGCAGAAAGCAGATAATAAGATACTACTGGATCACATTAAAATATGGATGCAGAGAGCCCTCAACGCTCACAATGTGTACAACACAAAGAACAAACTGAATGCAAATTGCACTAAAACCTAGGTCGTCACTTTTGCAGGCGTGGCCCTTCCGCTAGGGCCGAGGAGTGTCACCCCCTGCCAGCAGCTGGCTATGTTTACTATTGTTTTTTTGATAAAAGGGGCTGGCCACAGGCTGTGACGAGCACTCCTCCTCACTGCGCATGTATGTTTGGCTGGCCATCTCAGGTCAGCCAAACACACATGCGCAGTAGGCTCTATTCAGCCCGGCACTGTGTTGCCGGGCTGGAGAGCACACGCACAGGCTTCCAGTCTGCCTGGGAGCGCACTGGCTGGGCTCTCCCAGCCAATCGTAACGCTGCTCAGAACAGCGTCAAGATTGGCTGCAGGGCAGGTTGGGAGCCTGTGCCTGCAGCCTGTCTGAAGGCGAGGAGCAGCGTGGTGGTAACAACTGCAGCAGCACAGGTACGTTTTTTTTGTTTATCCCCCCCCCACCCGTGCACGCGCTGCCCCACCCCTATTTAGCAGTGCAAGCCGCTCCTGCACTTTAGGACGTTGTATCCCAACAACCACAAACTGCAATGGAGACTAGGAAACCTGAAGATCAAAAGTGCCCACAAATAAAACTACCTGGCAGTGTGGTTTGCAAGCAACGGAAAATCAAAATTGCATATAACTCACATGGAAGAAAAAGGAAATGCAATCACCTATGCTTTGTGCAAACTTCACTCTAGCCTGCACAGTCCATCCACAGAAGCAATAGTGAGAGTTATAGGAGCTAAACTCCTCCCAAACTAAGCTACGCCAATTCACTTTTCCCAGGGGTTTAGTGACTACCATGGAGAGGGCGCAATGCGAGCATGTAAGTGTTTCTTCCGAATCTGTTCACGTGTCCAAAACTCCCTAATACGCCTAGAGTCCGGCTTGGGCAATCTTTCCAGGATATGATGGTCATTGCACAGTACCATCATTATATTTGTGCTTCAGCCGCACAGACAATGAAGGAGGTCCTGAAGGGTATATTTACTGCCCGGAGGAATCCTTCCTCATATTACCTTGCCTGGGAAAACTGGGAAAACATTCCAAACCCCCGACGTAATTACAAATCGCACTGGAAAACAAGTCAGGCTTCTCTCCAAGCAGGAAGATATTGAAACTATAGAGCAGTCCAAATGTAACATCAAGGCCATCATAAAATCGTATAGGGAAAAGCCTGTTCAACTATACTTGAGCAGTGTTCTAAGGAAGACAACACTCAATTATGCAAGACTCATGGCTCTCCCAACTAAAGATCTAAATGAGAGCTTGAAGTCACTAAGGGCCAGATGTAGCAAAAGAAAATTTTGCGAGTTGCAAATTGCGAGTCAGACCGACTCGCAATTTGCAACTCGCAAAATTGTATGCAGAAAGGTGCCTCAGACACCTTCTGTGACTCGATATGGGGTCGCAAAGACCCACCTCATGAACATTAATGAGGTGGGTCGCATTTTGCGACCCCATAGCGAGTCCATGCATTCACAGGGATGGTGGCCTGCTGAAGACAGCAGACCTCCATGTCTGTGACTGCTTTTTTAATAAAGCAGTTTTTTTTTTTTTTTTTATTGCAGCCCGTTTTCCTTAAAGGAAAATGAGTTGCAATACAAAAAAATAATGAAACCGTTTGGTTTCATTTTTTCAGAGTAGGCAGTGGTCCATTGGACCACTGCCTGCTCTGAAAAATTATTTTTAGCGACATTCACAAAAGGGAAGGGGTCCCATGGGGACCCCTTCCCGTTTGCGAATGAGTTACCACCCACTTCAAGTGAGTGTTAACTGCGAATTGCTTTGCGACCGCTTTCGCGGTCACAAAGCAATTCTACATCGCGGTGCGAGTCGCAAATAGGAAGGGAACACCCCTTCCTATTTGCGAGTCGGATTCACATTTTGCGAGTCGGTACCGACTCGCAAAATGTGAATCAGCATCGCGATGGCCGTTTTGCATGTCGCAAACTGCATTTTTCGCAGTTTGCGACATGCAAACCGGTTACCACATCAGGGGCCAGACGTAGCAACAAACCAAATTGCGAGTTGCAATTTGCGAGTCCATCCGACTCGCAAATTGCAACTCGCAATTTGGTATGCAGTACGGTGTCTCAGACACCGACTGCGAGTCGCTATGGGGTCGCAATGACCCACCTCATGAATATTCATGAGGTGGGTCGCAAATTGCGGCCCCATAGCGAGTATAGGCACTCGCAAACATGGAGGCCTGCTGTCGTCAGCAGACCTCCATGTTCGTGACTGCTTTTAAATAAAGCAGTTTTTTTTTTTTAAGTGTAGCCCGTTTTCCTTACAAGAAAACGAGCTGCACTTAAAAAAAAACGAAACCTTTAGTTTCGGTATTTTTTCAGGGCAGGGAGTGGTCCCTTGGACCACTCCCTGCCCTGAAAAAATATTTTTGGGTCCAGTCACAAACTGGAAGGGGTCCCATGGGGACCCCTTCCAATTTGCGAGTGGGTTACCATCCACTTGAAGTGGATGGTAACTGCGATGCCATTTGCGACCACGTACGCGGTCGCAAATGGTATTGCATCCCACTGCGAGTCGCAAATAGGAAGGGAACACCCCTTCCTATTTGCGAGTCGGAAATGCATTTTGCGAGTCGGTTCCGACTCGCAAAATGCATTTCTGCATAGGAAACTGCGTTTTGCGACTCGCAAACGGCAAATTTTGCCGTTTGCGAGTCTCAAACAGTTTCCTACCTCTGGCCCCTGGCCCTTAGTGAGGAAACATTGGAGCACCTAATTTGCATTTGTCTGGCTCTTCTTAAAGCATGCCGCACTTTATTAAAACTAATTTTTGTAGCACATGGGGCGCGCACCTGCAGGGAAGCTAAAGAGTTACTTTATTGTCTGGAAACCCCGGCAGCGTTGGCAAAATTTTGCAAATATATGGCTTTAATCCAAAATGTCCTAAGTGGCCAATCTCTCACAACAACTAGAGCACAGACCGTGCATAAATAACTTCCTGTTTTTTCCACTCTACACCTTGCACTTACAGCAGCGGCTTCAAAGTTCACCTACAAATTGCCCTGTGCAAATGGCAGGCTCCCTAACCGCAAGTTGTCCCCTTTTAAACGTTGCTCCTCCACTGAACACAAAAAAACCACGGGACGCCAGCAAGTAGGCATTGTGAACTACGAACTGTGGCGGCTAGATTCAATAAGAAAAGTGTCCACATGCAGGGCATCCCATTGTTTTTCACAAAACGGTATATTTTCCTGCTATAGATAGAATAAATAAAAACGGTGTTTACATACAAGGCATTTTAAATGATTTTCGTGCACCGTTATATTTTCCTCGTTATATACGTCATAATGTTCGAACCCCTTATAAGATCACTGAGATGTTTGGAATTTTAACCGTGTTTTATGCCATGCGTCATTTTCTTTTGCAACCATTTTAATCAAATAAATGTACTAATACTACTGCAATTACTTTCTCAAAAGTCCACTATCAGCATGAAATACATTTTAAGGAAGTTCTATTTGGACTCTGTCAACAAAACCTTTTGGCCAAATCAGCAATGTGTCTTTTCTGTCAGTCCTCTGTAAGGCATTTAGAATAGGTCATCTCTGCAAATGGTGAGGTGATGGATAATTACAAAGGTCATGTTATTTTGGAGTGGCCGGTCAAACAAATTCAAAGCTGTTGTGGGCTGCCAACAACTATCAGACGTTTATAAAAAAACGTCTCCAAAATAGTCATCGCTATCACTTACTTACTCATTATGAGAAGGGTATTTTGTCTGGACTTCAAAAGCTAATACCGCCTACAAATCTTTAAAAAAATAATTTATTTCGGCTCCAGTACTACTAAATCCAATATACTGAAACGTATTCTTGTTGAGCAATAGGTGCTGTGCTAATTCAAAAAGGTACTGACGGAGATGAACATCTAATTGCATATTTTTCTAGAAAATTCTCCCATACAGAAATACATTATTGTACGCTAGAGAAGTCTAGCTATGAAGAAAGCATTAATTGAATGGTGGCACTTTTTATTTTGAACTTGATTTAAATTTGTAGTCCGAACTGATCCCCAAAGCATTCAAGTTCTTCATCCAGATGAGTGCTGGGACATTATGCAGGCCAGATGGGCCTATTTCTTCCAACAATTTGATTTCCTGATCACATATATTCGTGGTGACCCCAAGATCATTGTTGATAGTCTTTTCCTGAACAAGATTTTGAGAAAAGAGAAAAGATTCTTCCTGAAAAGGCCTTTATTTTAACCTTAACTTTGTCTTTTTGATCTGGTTCAAAAGAATACCAATACATTGGAGTCTTACCTTTTTAGTCATGAGTTTCCCAAGGATAAAGTTGGAGAATCCAAAGGTTTTATTTTCTTCCAAGGAAGATTGCTTGTACCCATTAAAGAACTCCAGAGACATGTCTAAAGATGTTCCATGGCTCCAGAACATGAGATCATAACGGTTACCAGGCAACTGAAGATCTCCTTTGAAAAAAGAAATGGTAGCCAACTGTAAAACAAGATGTCAAAAAACACATTGATTCTTGTGGAATCTGCACTCAAAGTATAACTTAAACTGAAAATAAATTTTTTTTGTTAAATCCAGAAATATCTAAGCCCTGGGAAATAATATCCATCGATTTCATAGTGACTTGTCTCCTTCTGATGGTTGTACAACCATTATGGTAACCAAGATGGCTCACTTCTATGTGTTGTCTTAGGCCCCCACAGCTCAGGAGATGGCAACAAATATTTGAAGGGTATTTTTACACTACATAGGTGTTGGACTTTTTTGCTTATGCAGGGTCATCCCCAATCTTTTTGCCTCCTGCCTCCTATTTTTTCTGACCTGTTGCTGTTGGCTTTTGAACTCTGAGCACTTTACCACTGCTAACCAGTGCTAAAGTGCATATGCTCTCTGTGTAAAATTGTAGGTAATTGGTTTATCCATGATCGGCATATTTGATTTATTAGTAAGTCCCTAGTACAGTGCACTAGAGGTGCCCAGGGCCTGTAAATCAAATGCTACTAGTGGGCCTGCAGCACTGGTTGTGCCACCCACATACGTAGCTCTGTAATCATGTCTCAGACCTGCCACTGCAGTGTCTGTGTGTGCAGTTTTAACTGTAAATTCGACTTGGCAAGTGTACCCACTTGCCAGGCCTAAACCTTCCCTTTTCTTACATGTCAGACACCCCTAAGGTAGGCCCTAGGTAGCCCCAAGGGCAGGGTGCAGTGTATGGTTAAGGTAGGACATATAGTAATGTGTTTTATGTGTCCTGACAGTGAAATATTGCTAAATTCGCTTTTCACTGTTGCAAAGCCTGTCCCTCTCATAGGTTAACATGGGGGCTACCTTTAAATCTGATTAAAGTGTAGATTCCCTTTGGGAGCGGATAGACATGTGGAGTTTGGCGTCTCTGAGCTCACAATTTAAAAATACATCTTTTAGTAAAGTTGATTTTGAGATTGTGTGTTTGAAAATGCCACTTTTAGAAAGTGAGCATTTTCTTGCTTATACCATTTCTGTGACTCTGCTGTTTGTGGATTCCCTGTCTGGGTCAGTTTGACAGTTGGGCTGGTTGCACCTCACACTAGACAGTGACACAAAGGGAGCGGGGGTGTAATCTGCATTTCCTGATAAGCCATCTGTGCTAGGAGGGCGGGGAGGAGTGGTCACTTACACCTGAAAGGGCTGTGCCTGTCCTCACACAATGCAGTCTCCGACCCCCTGGTGAGTGTCTGGGGCTTGGCCTGGGCAAGGCAGGATTTCACATTCCAAAGAGACTTTACTTTGAAGTAGGCCTACTTCAAAGGAGAAATTGGGTATAAAAAGGGCACCCAAAACCACAGATTTCAGAAACACTTCTGGAACCAAGAGGAACCTCTGCCTGGAGAAGAGCTGAATAGCTGAGGAAGAAAAGCTGCCCTGCCCGTGACTGTGCTTTGTGGAGCTGTCCTGCAGTTGCTGCTTCTGCCAGAGTAAGAGGGCAAAGACTGGACTTTGTGTGCCTTCCATCTTGAGAAGAAATCTCCAAGGGCTTGATTTAGAGCTTGCCTCCTGTTGTTTGAAGTCTCAGGGACAGCAAAGACTCCTCTCTGCCAGCACCTGGAGTATCTGGAGAGACTCCTTCTCTGACAAGTGGTGCCCTATCCAGTCCCTGGGCCCTTAAAAGGAAAGCTGGTGGAAATCCAAGGAAATCGACTTCAAGTGACTTCGGACCGACGCCGCTGCTGAATCCGGTGACACCGCCTGCACCCGACGCCATGACCTTCGCTGGAATGCGACGCTCTTTGTAGGCCCGACGTCCCTGCAGCCTCGCTGAAGTCCGCGACTCCGTGGAAGTCGCCGCACCACATCGTGATCGACGCCGCTCGAAGTGCACGGATTCAACGTTTCGCACAGACGCCGCGATCCCCGACTTCGCGCATCGGCTTGTTTTCACTCTTCACCAAAGGTACTGTACTTGGGGGTCTACGTGACTCCGTGTCCGGCGCCGCTGGTGTCGGCTTGTTGGGAACGACTCCGTCACGACGCCGTGTTAACACCTCATCGAAGCATTTTTGTTTCTAAGCGCTATTTTTGAGTTTAATCTTTAAAAATTCATAACTTGACTTGTGTATGTTGGAGGTTTGTCGTTTTGGTCTTGTTTTGTTTAGATAAATATTGCCTATTTTTCTAAATGGGTGTTGTGTCATTTTGTAGTGTTTTCATTAAGTTACTGTGTGTGTTGTTACAAATACTTTACACCTAGCACTCTGAAGTTAAGCCTACTGCTCTGCCAAGCTACCAAGGGGGTAAGCAGGGGTTAGCTGAGGGTGATTCTCTTTTACCCTGACTAGAGTGAGGGTCCTTGCTTGAACAGGGGGTAACCTGACTGTCAACCAAAGACCCCATTTCTAACAATAGGCAAAATAATTTCAGATTGTGGGCCTCAGTACATTTTCAAGTCATGCTAAAACCCAGGCATTCAGAGAGCTTTAATTTGTGGATATCATGCCCAGACCAATGGCCAAACCAAAAGGCTTAATAAGGCTCTGATTGAATATTTTCTATCTTTTACTCCCGTTGCCCAAAATAATTGGAGAGACTTTCTGCTTAGAGCAGAGTTTTCATACAATAAATCTATTCACGCTTAAACCATAATCTCGCCTTTTTTTGTAAACTCCGTTTTTCACCCTCAGTCTTTTCCTTAGTTTCCTGAACTGTTCCAGCTGTTCTAAATCTTTTGACCAAACTAGACAAAGCCTGAGAAATCATGATGTCTAACTTAAAACACTCTAAACTAAGACACAATACACAGGCCAGTCACCATGGACAATCTGCTCCTGCCTATAAAGTAGGAGATAAGGGTTGGCTTTCCTCTGCTAAACTTACAGGTTTCATATTCAATTTAACACCAACTTTCTTTGGTTCCTTTTCTATTTCCAAGGTTGCTAATCCTGTCATGGCAAGAGTAACCCTTCCACCTACTTAGATGATCCATACTTCTTTCCATATTGCTCTGATAAAACATTTCATTTCTCGTCCAGGGCCTGCTAAGAAACAGGTTCCTCCATTCATTTTAGTTGATGGTAAACTAGAATATGAAGTCAATGAAATTTATGATTCCTGTTTCAAAATAGGGAATCTCCAGTTTTTAATTGACTGTAAAGGTTTTTCACTGTTGGAATGTTGCTGGGAGGCTGCTGAAGATGTTCATGCAACTAGGCTGGTCGGATGATATTTTAGGAACCACCCCTGAAAATGTGGAGCTTCTAACGGGAGTATAAGTGGCATGAGAAGTTCCTACCTTCATCTTTAGTTCCCCGCCGGCTTGGACACAGCACCATGAGACATGAACAGACTAGACTCAGCTTGTGGTAAGCACCGACCATCATGTATGTGTTGCACATGCGATGCATAATGAGGCTCGATGTTCGCAGAATCTCTGTAATGCCATGGACTTGCACAGCCCATCACCTTTTTTGGCCTTGCTGAAAGAAAAACAGATTTATGCATGCAGCATATCTGTAACATTGCATGCATTTTTGGGAGTAAATAATCCTGTCCTGATTTTTCATTTTGGGGAAGGTGCTCTAGTTCCTTTTACTTCATTTTTTCTAGCCGTAGTTAACATGATGGAAACAAACTTCCTATGTCTTTAGGATCTCCTTCCTGCCTTTTGTGTATAACAGGAGATCTGCATGGACCATAGATGCATCTCAGCATTACTTCTAAATACTTGCTCGCTTGTGGTTTCTAATTAGAGTCCTTGCTCCAGCTTGAAATTCCGTTGACCTTTTCCTGTTCTTCATTCAGGAGTCACTTGTCTGTGTCCGCTGGTCTGTCCAATGGAAGGTTTTGTTACTCATATTCAGCCTTTATTTTTAATGTTGAACAAATGGGTGTGTGTACTGAATGAGAGTGGTTTGCGGCAGCATAATGGCATGAAGTTTTGAGACTGGTTACAGAGTTTGTGCAACAAGGTTGACAAGAGAAAGAGAGCTTCATGTGAGTTTTCAGTTATTTGTCAAAGTAGATTCTGAGTGTTGGAAGGTGGGTTATTAGTTGTTAGAATGCACAAGTAATGGGTCTGCACGAGACCACCACTGGGAACCAAACACCCCATTGTAGCATTTGACTCTCATAGGGCAGCGTTGCAGAGCAGTCCAAGGTTTACGCAAGGGAGGTGGTGTGGGCTAGTAATCCACATTCGCGAACACACAAGCATGACACTCAATAAATGATTGTCCAGTCTGTGCTTTTTCTTTTGATAAAGTAAAAGTACATTTTTTACACACACACAATACTCAATACTATGCAACAATGTTCAAATATACACAAAGTGATGGAATTACTCTTGGATGACATTGTGTAATCTCTCATGTCTCCCCCGAGGGGAAATATAATCCCATAACCCACCTTGCAAAACCATCCCAGGTATCCCAATACAACATGTGACTGTGATGTAGAATGAGCGCACCTAAATCTGCAATTAAGTACATCTACCTTGCCAAGAGGTGGCTGTCAAATTAGCACTCAAATTAGCATCAACAAGGAACCCATGGAGACATGTTTAAGCAAGTTAAAGGTTAGGATTACTTGTGGATTACCTTTGGATTATTTTCAAAATACTCTTGGTTAACGTTCAGATTACTGTTGATTAACATTGCGTAACACGGGGGGAGGAGCCAAGATGGCCACCGAGTCGGACGCTTGAGAACGGAGCTCCGACTCGGGCCTGGCCTACATATCCTGGTGGGCGCCCCCAGGCAGGGCACATCAATAATTGAGACGCGCACCGGCCCCCGGGACGACCCTGGATCAAGGGAGCAGCCGAATCGCGGCTGATCGTGGCTGAAGCCGCGCCGTCCCGATCGCAGGATTCCGGCGGCGCAGAAGAGGTGCCCGACAAAGCGGCTCCCTGTAAATAACATCGGAGGCAGGTGAGAGTGGGGACCACGGCGGCCGAAGATCTCGCACCCCTGGGACGCTGGTGTGAGGGGAGGGTCCGAGCGCTGGATCGGCCCTTTTGGGCCCCCGGCAACCAGGGGCGGCGCCATGCTCCCCCTCCTCCCCCGCCCTCCCGGCCGGGCCACGAACGGAGCGGGAGCTCCGCACCTTAATCCGGGCCGATCCTGCCGAGAGCAGGATCGGCGAAAATTAGCAGAAAAGAGGGGATCCTCTCCCCCCACCCTTTTATTGGGAGGTATCTGCGGTAACAATAACGCGCCCGCTCCCGAAGTGGGGCTTTAATCTGGCGTAGATGTTTCGGGCCTCCGCCTGCTGGCCGCCGCACGCCGTCTCCCACCCTCCACCTGCAGAATTCTTCGCTGAGCTGAATTTGGACACGGAGCTGCAACCCGGCCCACAGCGCTCGGTCTGGAGACCTTGAGCAGATAAAGGGAAGCCGCCCCAGCACCAGGAACGCACAACACAGGGAACGCTCACCTGGGGCAGGGGAGAAGTGAGATACGCCTGCCGCAGGCATGCGGCCACATTCCCCCCTCCCGTCCTCCCTCCTGCGCGTGGGGATTGCGGTGGGCGGCACCCGACCCCAGTAGGGACCGACCGAAGGCACTTAATTCGGAGACTGGCCCTTTTCCGCCCCCCTCTTCCGCCCGGCGCAGGAGTACACCTGGAAATTCCTACCGTAAGCGAACGGAGGCGCTCCCACGCAGACTGCGTGGACCCCCTGGGTCTCCCCCCACCCCCAAAAAAAATTTGCGAGGGGCTCCCAACAGGGGGCTAGGGGCTCACGCGGTCAATATCCTGTGCCCCGCCGTACCTGCAGGAACCACAGCGACATCCCACATTACTTCTTGGGCCTGCCCCGCATAATAAATGAAGAGGCCCCTCAGAAAAGGCCCTGCAACCTGAAAGAAGCATAGTCGCACTCAAAATCATACAACTACCGAAAGACATATCCAATTACTCCCTCTAGCCCTGGTAGATAGTGCCATTCGTAAGGAGAAGAAATGGCTGGGAAATCTAGGATGACAAAGAATCAGGAGCGAAATACGCCGGGCCTGGCGCACACTGAACAATCGCAAAATACAACCCTGCAATCGCTTGAAAATACACTTCAAACGCACTCAGTGCAATTCGAAAAAGTACTACAGGCTATAATGGACACTAAATCTTCATTAGAACATAAAATAGATGCAGTAACGCAAGACTTAAATCTACTTAGAGTGGACCACCGGAAACTGGCAGAAAGGGTGAAAATAACGGAGGATACCCTAGTAGCGACAGGCCCAACTGTATCAGACAATCAGAAACAAATACAACGGTTAGACTCGGAAGTAAAGACCCTTTGGAGACGGGCCGAAGAAGCAGAAAGCAGATCCAGACGTAACAACATTCGTCTAGTGGGGATACCGGAACTCCCCCCGGAACAAAACCCGGAGCTAACAACAGAGCAATGGCTAATTAAAGAGGTACTGAATGGCTCCCCCTCCAAGTTCTTCTCGGTAGAACGAGCGAATAGAATCCCGGGCAGACCTCCACTCCCGGGTCAGCCTCCTAGATCCCTCATAGTTAGACTCCTGAACTACCGGGACCGAGATCTGATTCTACAGCGTTTCCGCAACAAAGGTCCATTTCAATATGAGAATGCAGTGATCCAGGCATATCCGGACTTCACTCAAGAGGTACAGAACAGGAGGAACTCTTTCGTGAAAATCAAACAACGACTCCGGGAGCACAACATTAAGTACGCTCTCCTTTTTCCAGCTAAACTGAGGGTGAGCCTGGACGACCGCACACATATGTTTGCTTCCCCAGAAGATGCCGGACATGGATGCATGCAAAAGGCCTCGCGCAGTCAAAAGAGGGCGCACCTGAGGAGGAAGAATGGACTGCCGCCGCAACTAAGAAACCTGGCAAGAGGCGCCCAAGAGGCCACCCCACCGAGAAACAGGCGGCAGAAGAAACAGCGAAAATACTAAAAGAAACTCCAATATTCATGCAAAACCCCTTTGAGATTCTCCGGACGACTCCTACATCCGCATCAGACTCGGACTCGACCAACTCTACTTCAACAATCATGGAAGCTCTCAGAGGCCCGGACATCACTCCAAGAACAGCAGACGAACTGTGAAATAGATAAAGCAATAAAAGCGAGACTGTCAGGAACCGGCCAGGACATTGGGAGCCCAGATTCCTGAAGCGGCTAAAGCTGGAATCGTAACATAAACCGCATTGACTCTGAAATGTATCTTTTCATGTTTTAAACTGCGCACCAGTGATTATGGCAGCATAAACGCGATGGGCGGTGGAGGGAGGGAGGGGGGACAGATAAACGAGAGGGCCCTCTCGGTGGTGCTCACGTAAACGCATGTGCACATTCACAGACCAGGTCTGAGGAAGGGTGTGTGCTCCGCATAGGTGACACGCCCGACCAGAATGAGTACCCCCCCACGAGTGTCCGAACAGATACCGGCCCCACCTGGTAACAAAGTTGGGGTTCTTTTATTATTTTTTTCCCTTTTCTCTTTAAGTTTGTGTGGTAGTATTCAATTAGAGGGATTAGTAAACATGGTGGATGGGATAGTGGGAGTTAGAGGGGTTAGACGAGGTCAACACCGCCAGCAGGGTACACTAACACGTTCGCTAGCTCTAGACATAGACCTAATAAAATGCGCAGATAGCTGGGAGGAAATGGGACTAAAAAGGGAACAAAAGATCGCGGCACCACACAGGGCAACATGGCTCAACAAACTGTAGTAGACGCACAACAATATGAGATAATTACATGGAATGTAAGGGGAATGTCCACACCGAGCAAGAGAGCGCAAGTACACGCACGCCTCAAGCGCTTAAAGGCCCACATAGTTATCCTACAAGAAACACACTTAATGGATGATGAACTACAAGAGATTCAGACGAAATGGGGTGGGCAGGTCACAGGCACAACACACTCAACGTACGCCAGGGGGGTATTGATCTGGATAGCTAGAGGTGTCCCATTTGCCAGAACCTCGCACAAGATTGACACAGGGGGCAGATATGTGATAGTGGAAGGCCACCTAGATGGGAGACAATTAGCCCTCATAGGGATACACGCACCCAACAACGCGCAGGCGAGATTCTTGGAGTCGTTAACCCCGGCGCTGCTGGACAACCCAGCGGCGCCCACAATATGGGGGGGTGACTTTAATTGCCTCCCGGACGTAGAGTTAGACAGATCGGTTCCTCCTAAAACAGCAGTAATATTCAGAAGCATCAAAAGCCCACTACAGAAATGGGCAGATGACATGAGACTACATGATCTTTGGCGACTACAACACCCCAGACAGAGAGAATACTCATTTTATTCTGTGCCACACAAGGTGCACACAAGAATAGATATAATCTGGGGCACCACTGATATATGCGCGCTAATGAAGGAATCAGAATATTTAGCTACGACACTGTCTGACCACTCCCCGCTCAAAATAACCCTGGGCTGGGGCGGGACCCGACAGGCAATCCCCACATGGCGGCTGCAGCCAGAAGTGCTCCAGGACCAGGCCTATGCAGAGGAACTAGGTACAGCACTAAAGCAATATTGGGAAGTCAACTCTGACTCCGCAAACACAAGAGCAACGGAATGGGAGGCACATAAGGCGGTAGTGAGAGGGCTCTGCATGGCAACTTCGTGGGGGGTCAGGCGCGCCCTGCACTCGGAGATAAACAAATTGGAAAAGGAGCTGAGAACACTTGAAGTAGCGATAGCCGGGAATACAGCACCATACGCCACACTAAAGGAAGCACGCATAAAATACAAAGAAACTGACTCCCACCTCCGCAAACACGATCATAAGTATCATTTAATGCGTCAACAATCTGAGGGGGACAGGTCGGGCAGACTGTTGGCTTGGCTCCTTAAGGGAACCCAGCAACAGACCCTAATAGGGACTATAAAACTAGACAATAATGAGTGGGTCTCCACGCAAGCGGATATAAACAGGGTGTTCAGGGATTATTACACAAACCTATACACAAAACGCTTGGATTACACACCCGGTCAGCTCGAAACTTTCCTATCTGGCGCTAATTTAAAACAATTATCTCATGAGCACGCCGAAGAACTAGAAGCCCCATTGAGAGTAGAGGAACTAGAGGCCGCATTAACACAAATGCCAAGAAACAAGGCACCAGGAATGGATGGCCTCCCAATGGAATACTATGCGAAGAATTCGGCTCTCCTGAAGCCCCATCTATTAAAAGTATTCGAAGAGGCCTGGAGACACAAGGCACTACCCCCCACACAGAGGGAAGCAGTGATAGCGGTCCTGCCCAAGCAGGGACGGGATCCCACTGATGTCAAATCATATAGACCACTATCACTTTTGAACACCGACTGTAAAATACTGGGCAAGATGTTGGCCAATAGGCTGGCCCCAGTCATCCACACACTGATACACGAAGATCAAAACGGCTTCATTCCCAAACAAAATACATTTCTAAACACTCGCCGCCTTCTGGGAGTGATGGGAAGCACCCCCCCGGACGCATACGATGAAATGGTACTATCATTGGACATAGAAAAGGCTTTTGACACGCTGGGGTGGGATTTCCTATTTGATACCATGCGGGAAATGGGAATAGGCCCAAAATACATACGATGGGTGCAGACATTGTACTCCGGACCACAAGCAAGAGTCAGAACAGGCGGAACGGTATCTGAAAGCTTCCCGATCGCAAGGGGCACTAGACAGGGATGCCCCTTATCCCCCCTGTTATTTGCTATCGCTATGGAGCCCCTGGCTGCTCGCCTAAGATTGAGGGAGGAGGATTGGGGTATACTAAGGATCGGGACGAAACATATAATATCTTTGTACGCTGACGATGCCTTAATTTACCTCTGGAATGGAAACGAAACAATCCCATTAGTAATGACACTCCTTGCTGAGTTCGGCACAGTGTCCGGACTGGTAGTAAACTGGGAAAAATCGTGCGTATTCCCCCAAGTCGCCCGGACACTGTCAAACCGAACAACAACTTTATCCGGGCGCCTGAGATGGTGCTTTGACACTTTTAAATACCTGGGGGTACAAATATACCATAAACAAGATGACCTCAGAGACGGTAACCTGGGGAGAGCACTTGCCTCCATAAAGGGATCACTCCGCTTCTGGGGCAGGCTGCCACTGTCACCAATGGGCAGAGTTGCAATAGCAAATATGCTGATACTTCCCCGCCTGCTGTATTATTTCTCTGCGTTGCCACTCTTAGTCCCCAAGAGCTTTTTCCGCGAACTTAACGGTGTACTGCTACAACTCATATGGGCAGGAGGCAGAGCGCGCGTCGCCCTCACCACACTACAACGCCCAGTAGCAGAAGGTGGCATGGGCGCCCCAAACTTCGAGCGCTACTATGCGGCTGCCCAGCTCCAGTGGGTACTGGACTGGATACATAGACCTACAGTAGCAGAGTCAGCAGGAGCGTTAGCCAACCTAAAGGGTACACCAGTGGTCGCATGGATGGCAGCCGGAGCCCCGAAGGAAATAGCCGGCAAACCGCAATTGCAGGTGGCGCATGCGTGCTGGAAGAGATATATTCAGGGTGGACGCCGCGCGCTTCCCTACTCCCCTCTAGTGCAACTGGGGGCCCTCCCGGGCTGGGCTGGTGGAGACAAAAGAAGGTCTTTGACGGTGTGGGCAGAGGCGGGCATCGAGAAGGTCGGGGATTGCTTTGAGGAAGGGAAATTAATGACCTTCGAAGAAATACGCGACCTCTCAGCAGTAAGCCCAGGGCAATTTATGACATATCATGCCCTATGCCACAACATAAAGAAGACATGGGGGTCGGGAGAACAGGAACCCGCGACCTCCACTGCTGTACACCATATGCTGCAATATGACGGCCAACTGCGAATAGTGTCGAACCTGTACAAAGCACTTAATAAGGAGACGGCACCCGCCCTGGGGAAAGCATTAACTAAGTGGAACGAGGTGCTCCCACTCCCGATCACGCTAGAGGAATGGACTTGTGCCCTATTACATACTAAGGGAGTATCGAGGAACCCAAGGTTCAGATATACGCAACTAAATTACATACACCAAACGTACCTCTCTCCAGCCAGGATTAAAAGTATCTTCCCTAGCTCGGAGCCCGCTTGCCCAAGATGTCGCGCCCCGCTGGCACATTTCTATCACATGGTATGGGACTGTCCCCTAATACGAGAAAAGTGGAGCGCAATAGTGGTAAAGGTATCTGAATTGACGGGCCTGGCACTCACAGTAGAGCCTAAATCTTGCTTGCTAGGCCTGAGAAATAGAAACAAAAAGCACAAGCACTTACATAAGTTTATTGATTTAGCTTTCGTAATGTACAAGAGATTGATAGCAATGAACTGGAAGTCGGCCGCCGCCCCGGACCTGAACTCCTGGCACAACGCGACACTAAGATGGGCCAGCACAGAACTGATGGTGCTAAGGACCACAAAAATGGGACCACGGCAGACGGGCGGCGAGGTGTGGGAGATCCTGATAGATAGACTAGACGCTAAAAGCGATGAGAAACCGCCCTGAACTAAACCACACGAACAGCTGTAAATAGCGGTCAGCCTCGACAGCTCCCCACCCTATCCTGCCCTATTAGGGACTTCTCAGGCGAGAATCATCGGAACGGGTGGCACCTCCCTGCACCTGTGTGCGAGCCAGGGGTGTCCCATCACGATCGCCCATAGAAGAGATGCGTTTCCACAGCATAATGCGAGCTATACACCCCACATTCAGCACGCATATCCCCTACTGTATCAGTCCTTCCCTCACGCAACACATAGGCGCCAGCACCACAAAAGAATTTGCCTGATGTATCGGAAATGTATTCACATTTTTATTTAGGCGAGCGATTGTTCAGGAACCATTTCTGTACCCCTTATTTAATGTGCGATAATGACCTCAGTTAAGTTGTTAAGTTAGTGTGTTAAACTGTGTATTAGCAACGCCATTGATGCAATATATCTGTAAAATGAGACTAGTAAATGTTGGAAGCAGAATTAAAGCAAAAATGTAATAAAAATATATTTTTTTTAAAAACATTGCGTAACACCGTCCTGCACCCCTAGAAGGTGCAGTCCCACAAGCCAGAACAAAAGTATAAACAAGTTTTCCCTAGCGTTGGAACCCTTGGGGGGTTACCATTATTTTGTCCCACCCTACCTAGGGTGGGGGCACAAGCTGCAATGGGGGAGGCTGAGCTGCTCCTGCAGCTTCCACAGTCCATGGGCACTTGTTTGGTGGTGGCCCCATCTTCCTGGGGCCAACACAAGCTGTCTAGGGGCTAACCCAATGCAGGTGCCCCGCAAGGCATGCTGGGGCAGGTTGCATATTCAATGAGCATCTCTCCCGCTGAGCCGGGGAAAGCCGCGGTGCTGCCAGAGCTGGTGTGCTGCCTGGGGGGTGCCTGATCCCACCTGGACACCCCCACACAGGTAGGTGCTCCCTCTTTGGAGGCAGCCAAGGGAGCCCACCCCTGGCTGCCCCTGCCAGGTCCCTGCACAGCCAGCTCCTCCGTGTTGCCGCGGGAGCTGGCCTTTTCTGTGATGTCTACCCACTACTGCAGGCAGACACGTGCAGGGGCTGCAGACAGACGGGCCACCTGGGGGAGTGCAACGGCGCTGCCCCTTCCTCCTCTGCAGATTTGGGGCCCTAGGATGGGGTCCAGGGCCTCTCCTCACCTTTTTCGCACTCCCAGACGTCCTCCTCCTCACAGGGCCACGGGGTGGGGCCCCTTAGGTGATTTTCATGGGAGGTGCGACGGCACCCCCGACTTGGCTTCTGGTGGCGCCCCGGGATGGGGTCTGGGGCCCCGGTTCCAATCTTCACTGGTAGCGCGATGGCGCTCCCTGGCTTCTTCTTCGGCCGCCAGCCCTTTCCACAGCCGCCAGCCATCTTGCAGGGGTGCGTGACAAAACGCACCCCCACTCATCCTTCTTCACGGGCCCCTTTCTACCATGTTCACGAGGAGCGCAACAGTGCTCCCTGACTTTACTTTGGCCACAGGGGCCCTGGAATGGGGTCCAGGGTCCTTACACCTCCACAGCATGGGGGGTGCACGAAGGAGCCCCCTCCATCACCTCCAACGGGCAAGGCTTCACAGGGCCCCAGAATGGGGTCTGGGTCCCCTTCTTCCTCTAGAGAGGGAGTGTGACAGCGCTCCCCCAGCTCCTCTTCCTCTCAGGGCAGCCCACGGGCCCTGGCCCACTCTGGCGGCACAGTCTGGAGCAGTGGCGGAGCCCAACGCACTTTGTCGCTGCATCTGGAAAGGACAAAGGTCGCAGCCCTTCTCCCCTTGATATCTCAGGTACACAAGGGCCAATTTTCATGATTTTGGTGTCATTTCACTTCTGGTGACAAGCCCTTGCCACCAGGAGCACTCTCCTTAGGCATCCTGGTTTAGAAGTTTCCCATATTATAGGGAGCCAGTCCCACTGACTCCCTGTGCCAGCCTTTCCTCAGGGTGCCCTCCTTTCCTTCTGGGCAGTGCGGTCTCCTGGTGCTAGCTCGGTCTTTCTCCCAACTGGTCCTCAGAGGGAGTAAGGGGGGCCAGCTTACCTGGCCCTGGCATGCACCTTGTTGGGCCCGAAGTCTTTCAGGGGTAGAGTCCCTGCCCCAGGGGGCAGTCAGGTTTTTTTCCTTCCTGTTGCCCATGACGCCAGTCTGCAGTCCCAGTGTCTAGCAGTGAAGCACAGCCAAGAGAGAGAGCTCGCCCCTGTGCAGGACCTTTAAGTGGGGGCGGAAGTGTCCAGCAGCCTATCTGGCCTATCCAGATGTGCCACATCACTTCCTTGCCCCTGCACAGACTTCTGGAATAGCTAAACATGGCATCATCCAGAAGTTAGTTGCTACATGTGTTCCGAAAGTCTCAGCCCCTCCTACCTGACTTTCGTCCCAGGTCCTCTCCAGCCTGCTCCTGGCACGGAATGACAGCTGGCTGATTGATGCAAGGCCTTGCTCAAGCAGCTGGACAGAGTAGTAATGGGCCCTAATCCTGAGTTGAGTCAGAGAAAGATGACATCCCTGGATGACCCATAAGTTTTACAGCTATGCTCTTGTAACCTACTGCATTTGTCTTTTCCTACAGGTTACAGTGTACCTTGGTGTGACTCTGGTCTCGGTGAACCTCAGAGGACTGGAGTTGCACCCTAGGTCATCTTTTCCCATTGACATTTAATGGAGTGTCCCTACAATGCAAATATAGTAAGCACACTGACATTGGCATTTAATGGAGGGTACCTACAGAGAAATGACAGTAAGCACACTGACTATCCCTCACATGTGTATACTCATAGCATGAGGCCCCTTCTGTGCCAGGCTTACCTAAGCGCAGTTCTTGGGCTGCGCACTCCAGGAATCCTCCCCACGCAGCCCTCACATGTGTGCACACATGATCACGTGTAACCCGCCCAGGGCCTCCTACTCTTACTGCGCCATAGCAGCCTTTCCTTAGCACAGCGGCACCGGCGGTAAACCCGTGCAGTCCATTTTACCATGAGTTTACTGTGCGTGAGGCCCCGTCTAGGAGGCTCCCGCACAGTAAAAGGTAAAAAACCCAGGTGGTCAAAAAGCAAAAAATCAAGGCAGACCTGATGGTCAGAACCATCCTCTAACAATGAGTTATCTGCGGAGGTATGGCATTCTGTTGTAAAGCAATAGACTTGTTCCCACTGGGAGTTTAAGACAAAATAGTATCTCCTGGAGAACACAGTGACAAAACAAATGGTGTATTCATTCTTCCAGTGGCCGAGAATGGACAAAAACATGGAAAAGAGTGTTCGAGAGTGTAGTGTCTGCCCTACTTGAGAGAACAAAACAAGAAGAACAAGCCTCCCTTGAATATTGTTGTTTTTCTGAAGGAACCCGATACAAAGTTGGAATTGATCTAATTGGGCCGTTTACTCCCTTACAAACTCAGTGATGTTTTGCCATGGTATTGATTGATTACTACAGTAATTAGCCAGAGACAGTCCTGTGCCTGAGCCAAATACACAGAATGGTATTGATTTTTCTAGACATTTTGACAAGGCAGTGTTCCCTGAATTTCTAGTCTTGGTCAATGGGACTCAAGTTGCAAGTGCAGAAGTATCTTCTTTCTGTGAATCCACAAGTGTGAAGCATTGAATGGGGTATTAGGTAATTGTATCAGTGGGCTAGAATGAACATGCTATGGATCTACCAAATCACTCCACATCTGGTCACTAAAGGTGCCCTTTTTAAACTTTTGTATGGCTGGTGAGCTTTTTCTGTGCTGTTTCCTGCATGGATGAGGAGAAAGGTAAAGACATGGACAATATTGTCTGAGCTAGAGTCCAAGATACACAGGACAAACATAAGTAGTTTTGATCTCTGAAGTTGAATTAAGAAGGTATCTTTCGAGGTGGGTGTTAGACCTGTCAGCTCTTGGCGTAGTTTCCCCTGTCTTTTGGCTTCTGACCTCCTGTTTTTGATCCGGTGCTGAATTTCATGTTTCTAGGCACTTTACCACTGCTGACCAGTGCAAAAAGTGCAAGTGCTCTCTGTCTAAATTGTATTGGTGATTGGTTTGTCCATAATTGGCCTATTTGATTTACTAGTAAGTCTCTAGTATAGTGCACCATGTGTGCCCAGGGCCTATAAATCAAATTCTACTAGTTGGCTTGCAGCACTGATTTTGCCACCCACATGAGTAGCCCTGCAAACGTGTCTCAGATCTGCCACTGTAGTGTGTGTTTGCGCAGTTGTAAACTGCCATTTTGACCTACCTTCCGTTTTACTACATGTAATTCACCCTTAAGATGGCCCAAGGGAGCCCCTTAGGCAGGGTGCAGTGTATTGAAAAGGTAGGGCATGTTCTGGTGTGTTTTATATGACTAATAGTGAAATACTGCTAAATTCAGTTTTCACTATTGCAAGGCCTATCTCTCCCATAGGGTAACAAGGGGATTGACTTGAAATATATGTTAAGTATAATTTCCCATTGGGAGCAGATAGAAATCTGGTGTTTGGGTCTCTGAACTCACAAATATAAAATACATCTTTTGGTCAAGTTGGTGTTTAAATTGTAAGTCTGAAAATGGCACTTTTAGAAAGTGAGCATTTTTTGCTTAACCATTGTGTGTCTCTGCCTGTCTGTGGAATACATGTCTGGGTCAGGGTGACAGTTGGCTGTTTGTGAATTTACTCTAGATAGTCACACAAAAGGAGCTGGGGTGTGCTCTGTATATCCTGATGGGTCTTCCTGAGCTAGAGTTGTAGGAGCTGACACTTAAATTTGGACTGTCCTTTCACAAAGCAGTCTCCAGCCCCCTGGAGCATGTCTGGTGAAATGGCAGGAAAGGCAGGGTCTTGTGCACTACAAAGACTTTTCTTTGATGTTTGCCTACTTAAAGGACAGAAATGGGTATAAGAACTGGACCTCTGACCCCACAAAGTTAGAATCCTTCTGGACTGAGGACATTCAGCCAGAAAGAAGAGCTGGATGCTGTAGGAGGGACTGCCACTCTGCCTGTTGCTTTGCTGTGCTGGCCTGCTGCTTGCTGCTTCTGTCCTGGGAGTGAAAGGACTGGACTTTTCTTTCTATATTGTGCTTCTAAATGTTCTCCAAGGGCTTGGACTGAGCTTCCCTCCTGTTATAAAATCTCAGGGACATCAGAGACTTCATCTGCCAGCACCTGGGTTCTCTTGCTGAGAGTCCTGACTTGCCAAGTAGTGCGGGCCTTTGGAAGTGAGTCTGATGTAACCAAGAAGAAACAAGCACATCGACTCCAAAGCAACTTCGGGACCGGCACCGTTGTCTGGCACCGTGCCACTGCCTGCACTGGAGCCGTGTGCCCCAATGAGTGCAATGACTATGAATGACGCAGCAGGTCTGACACCGCTGCAGCGCCTTAGAAGTCCCGCCATAGCATGAGTCCTGAGTGCTTAGTCACCGATGTCCGTGACACTTGATTCTGACTCCGCCACAGCACCTGTGGCCCTATGGTGTGATCACAACCATGCAAAGTCAATGCCTCACATCTTGACCAGCTGGATTCATCGACCCCACCAGATCGTAAGAAACCAATGCCTCACCACTGATGCCACATCACCTCCCCTGCAACAGTAAGGAACCGACGCCTCACCTCCCCTGCCTAACAGTAAAAAATCACTGCCTTACCTCCCTGGTAGCAGTAAGGAACCAACGCTGCACCGGCTCCAGAGACGCCTCACCTCCCCAACACCATGAAACATCTTTGTTTCCTCATTTTCTAAGGTACTTTACCTGGGGTCCATGTGACTCCATGACTGTCCCACACTCCCTTGCAAGTGGCGTTGGACTCTTGGGTACGACTCCATCAAGATGTTGTGATAGCCGCAGTTGGAGCTATTGCATTTCTAAGGATTATACTAAGGTTTAATCTTTGAAAATTTGTATCTTTGCTTGTGTATGGTGGATGTTTGTTGTTATTGTCTTGTTTTATTCAGATAAATATTGACTATTATTCTAAACTGGTGTGGAGTATTTTTGTGGTGTTTTCACTGTGTAACTGTGTGTGTGTATACAAATACTTTACACATTTCCTCTGAGATAAGCCAGAATGCTTGAGCCAAGCTACCAAGGGGGGGTGGGCAGGGGTTAGCTTAGCTGCGTGAACCCCTTACCCTGACTAGAGTGAAGATCCCTACTTGTACAGGGTGCAAACCACTGCCATCTAGAGACCCCATTTCTAACAGTGGGTAATATGGTTGATATCAAGAAACCTATTCATGTAAAGGAGAGAACAGGTTTGTTGACCCTGTTGTGCTTTGCAGCAGTGCTGGTAGTTGCAAGGGTCCTCTCATATTTTGTTGATTCCTTGGTTTTTTATTTTCCTTTTGTTTTTTTGGTTGCATAATGTTTTAAAGGAAAACGTTATGTTGTATTTTTGTGCAAGGTTTTATTTTGTTGTGGGACACTTGTTTGCCTCCCAGACTTCCTTAGCCTGGAACGTTTGTTGTTAACTGATAGTTCGATCCTAAGGGATAATCTAAAGGGAGCTGTTGTAGTGGTCTCATTACGGTTGTGGTGAAGTGGTCACATCATGGCTGTGGTGGGGTGGTTCTCTGGTCGTTTGTTCATTAATAAACCTACTTGGAGGAAAATGATTTCTCTGTGCCTCTTATTACCAAATAAGCTCAAGTACACTTGTAGATTGGGCAGTTCTCCTGTGGTGAGAGGTGGAGAGGACCTGTTGGCATTTCAGGTCATTGTCTTTAGATTCCATGGGATCGCTGGTCATCCCACCAGGGTTGTGATGACCATCTGGACAGTGCTTAATTTGTAAAAGTATGAGTACCGGTGCCCATAGCTCTGCTCAGAAGCCTGCAGTTAATGTAATTAAATGTTGGTGCGCCCAATACCAAGGCTGCATAGCCTTGAATCCACTGCATGCCTCTTCAATGCGCTGCCAGGCACTCCCTACTCCTTTATGTCACTTTTGCAGGTTCTTGCGTCCTTCCTTTAAAACAGATTTTCAGTCTTTATCTTCCTCCGTCGTTCTGCTTTGTTTGTTTTTACCTTCTCTTGGTCTTGGTGAATGTCTGATGTGGTAAAATAAGTGCCAGTCCACAAAAATGAGTATCTCTTACTGGAAACCACTGGCTCAAATTAAGCACTGCATCTGGGTTGTAATATTATCTAGAGTTGCACAATTTTATCGCACTGTATAAAGCTGTTTGCCATTAATGCAGGCTCAGTTAGTGAATATAAAGACCTGTCTACTTGACTGGATTTGTCGAATGCATATGCGCACTGCGGGGCTTATGAAACCATAAGAAACACTTAGGCCCACATTACAACCCTGGCGGTCGGTGTTAAAGTGGCGGTAATACTGGCAACAGGCCCGCGGGAAAAGAAATTGGATTACGACCATGTCGGAAACCGCCAACATAGACAGCCACTTTAACACTCCGACTGCCACGGCGATACAAACAAACAGCATGGCGGTCACCGCCAACAGACAGGCGGAAGACAATGTACCGCCCACACTAATATGACAGGCTAATCCGCCACCTTTTCCGGGGCGGATTCAACACGAACAAAAACACGGTGGAAACAGGACTTGGAAGGGAAAACACTCACCTCTACACACCCCATGAGGAACCAGGACGCCATGGAGCCTGAACTCCAAATACTCCCTGCGATTGTCTTCTTGCTCCTCTACCGGGAGCAGAATCGTCGTAGGTGATGACCACGGTGAGTACTGCACCTACAACACAGGGGTGGGGGGAGGGAAAAGAGAGTGACGCACACATGCAATACGCATCACCCCCACCCACAACACCATACACACAAATACATGCTGCAACATTACAGTTACATCCCCCAACCCCCTCTTGAATAACGCAAGGACAAAATGAAATGAGTTGAACGATTGTAATCAAGAAAAATCCATTTGCCAAAATGATATATACACTATAAACAATAATGTACACCAAGATTTCAAGTCCAGGTTTTGCACCTATATAGTCCGTGGACCACTGGGCCTAAAATGCATGGGCGAGGCCCACACTTGATACCCGATGGAAACGGAGAGAACTCTGCAGGGGCATCAGATCGAAATAAAACAGGCACCTCAGGGGGAAGGGAAGGGGGGCACCTCAACCGGATGAGTGCACAACGCCAGATCCACGAGGGGGCTCCATGCCGATTGATGTATGCTGGGGAGTGCAAAGCCACATTCTCTCAAGTCTTTTCAGTGGGTGGTTTGCCCACTGACTTATCCTGGGGGGTGCATAGCCACAGTCTCTCAAGTCTCTCCAGTGGGTGGTTTGCCCACTGCTTTGTCTTGGGGAGTGCAAAGCCACAGTCTCTCAAGTCTCTCCAGTGGGTGGTTTGCCCACTGCTTTATCCTGGGGAGTGCAAAGCCATAGTCTCTCAAGTGGATAAAAGTCTCCACTGGTTCTGGAGGGGGCCTGGTGCCCAGAATGCTTCATCCTGCCAAGGACTGAGGTAGTGGATGTATCTCTCCAATGGTTCTGGAGGGGGCTTTGTGCCCAGAGTGCTTCATCCTGCCAAGGACTGAGGTAGTGGATGCCTTTCTCCACTGGTTCTGGAGGGGGCTTTGTGCCCAGAGTGCTTCATCCTGCCAAGGACAGAGGTAGTGGATGCCTTTCTCCACTGGTTCTGGAGGGGGCTTTGTGCCCAGAGTGCTTCATCCTGCCAAGGACAGAGGTAGTGGATGTGACACTCTACTGACGGTGGTGCAACTGGCAAGCTGCCCAGGCCCCTGGAACTGACCACCAGTCTCGTACGAATGACCACTGGGGATGGCTGCCATGTCTGCGATGGTGCCACTGGCTCAGGATGTCGCGGGGTTGCTGGTGGTGCTGGTGGCGGGGTCAGTAGCGGTGGTGCCTGCGGCGGTCATTGTGGCGGTGGTGCTGGTAGCTGGCAGCTGGCTCACTGACTGCGGTGCAGGTGGCTGGCTCACTGATAGCGGTGCAGGTGGCTGGCTCACTGACCGCGGTGCAGGTGGCTTGCTCACTGACCACGGTGCTGGCGGCGGTGTCCGTAGCGGCGGTGCAGGTGGCTGGCTCACTGACAGCAGTGCTGGCGGCGGTGTCCGTAGCGGCGGTGCAGGT
Organism: Pleurodeles waltl; assembly: GCF_031143425.1. Classification (NCBI taxonomy): domain Eukaryota; kingdom Metazoa; phylum Chordata; class Amphibia; order Caudata; family Salamandridae; genus Pleurodeles; species Pleurodeles waltl. The sequence goes on from NC_090437.1 coordinate 1,009,969,473, forward strand.
GGCTGGCTCACTGACAGCGGTGCTGGCGGCGGTGTCCGTAGCGGCGGTGCTGGTGGTGGGCTCACTGACTACGGTGCTGCTGAAGGGCACAGTGTCTGCAGAGCTGGTGAAGGGCTCAGTATCTGGGGTGCTGGCGGTCTTGTCTGCTGTGCAGGTTTGCGGCGACGTTGACTTGCCTTTCTTTTTCAGGCCCTTCCCCACCTTGGATGGTGGCGCAGCTGTCTTGCCACTCCCAACTATTGTCTTGGCTGAGCCATTGGTGGCAGGTGTTTTGGATGGCTTTTGGGTGGGTGTGTGACTGCGTTTGTGTAGTTTGGGAGGAGGGCTCACAGACACACTGGGAGAGGACAAAGGGGATGTGTGAATGGTAGTGGGGGTGGTGAGTGCACGTGAGCGGTGTGTGGTGATGGGTGTGCTGGTGATGGAGGTAGTGGCTGAAGATGTAGTGCATGCAGGTGTGAGTGGAGACGTGACAGGGAGGGAGGAGATGTGGAGGAGGGGGACACATTGGAGGCAGTGGATGTTGGCATGTGTGCATGGGTATGATGCTTGTGTGAGTGCCTGTGGGATGTGTGGTGCTTATGTTTGCCAGAGCCACCCTTGTGTGTTGAGGTGTGTGCATGCTGGTCTGATGGTGTGCTTGGGATAGGCTGAGGTACTGGGGATTGGGTCTGGGTGGAGGAAGTTGGAGGGGGGAGGCTGGACACAGGGACAATGGCTGCCATCAGTGCAGAGGCCAGAGCCTGAAATGCTCGCTGTTGGGCTTCCTGGCCAGAATGAATGCCCTCCAGGTATGCATTGGTCTGTTGTAACTACCTCTGTACACCCTGGATGGCATTGAGAATGGTAGACTGCCCAACAGTGAGGGATCTCAGGAGGTCAAGAGCCTCCTCACTGAGGGCAGCAGGGCTGACTGGGGCAGGGCCTGAGGTGCCTGGGGCGAAGGAGATGCCCACCCTCCTGGTTGAGAGGGCACGGGACACACGCTTAGGGGCTGCTTGGAGGGTGGTGCTGGTACGGAGGGTGGCGGCTGTACCTGTTGATGCGGTGGGCACAGAGGGGCCCGCCACCGCAAGGGTGCTCCCATTAGAGGAAGAGTCGGTGTCGCCGGTCTCAGCTCCTGTCCCCTCTGTGGAGCTCCCGTCGCCCTCCGTCCCACTGGTGACTTCAGACTCCATTGTCTCGCCCTCCCAGGCCATGTGGGATGCAGCTCCCTCCTGCTCCGGTGGCAAAGCTTCTCCGCCTGATGATGCTAATGCACACAAGAACAGGGAGACCACAAAAAGGGGGGGGGAGAAAGAAGAAAGACATGTTCAGTGCGTACAATACCGCTACCGTTGGCGGACACTACAGACACAGCAGCCCTCTGCACTACGCCATGCACTTAGAGTTCCCTAATTAATCACAGGGACATGGGGTACATGGCCTATCCCTGATTGCTGCACACATGGAAGTCACAGGAGCCTGACTAGGTGTAGATGGCTCTTACCACTGGTGGGGTTGGGGTGCCACTTAGCCTGCCTCACAAAGGGTCCTTGCCTACAAAGCTCGCCCTAGCCTAGGGGATCCCACTGGCCACCTCCCCCACCCAGACACCTCCAATGCGCGCAGAGTCAGATGGATATGACGGTACTCACCCCCTTGTGGCTGCTGTGATGCCCTCAAGTGCCCATCCAACTCCGGATACGCCACCACCAGGATCCGGAACATCAGGGGGGTCATGGTGCGACGGGCACCCCTCCCATGTTGGGAGGCCATCCCCAGCTGGGCCTCCGCCGTCTTCTTGCTTCAGCGGCAAATGTCCTCCCATCTTTTACGGCAGTGGGTGCTCCATCTGTGGTGGACCCCCAGGGTCCGGACGTCCTTGGCGATGGCACGCCAAATATCCTTCTTCTGGTGGGCCCTGACCTAGGGAATAGTACAGGGTAAAATATAAGACTTTAACCGTCCGGACCATCACAGTCATTGTCCTACGTTCCCACCCTTGCCCTGATGCACATACACTCACCGTCCGATCATGCAGGCCTCATCCCCCCGTACTTTCCATCCACACCACTCCAAACAGGCAGCCCATACTGCATGCTCACAGTGTACTCACCTGTTTGTCTGGAGGACCGTAGAGTAGCGTGTACTGGGGGAGGACCCATCAACTAGTTTATCCATCTCCTCCGATGTGAAGGCAGGGGCCCTTTCCCCAGACATATGAGCCATTGTCGCTTCCAGACTGAGGTCACAGCAGCACTTGCAGTGTATGTTCTCTCCTGTCGAAGATCAGGTATCAAGTGAGTGAACAGACAGAAAATGGCGGTCATGTCCGCGGCGGTGCGTACCGTCACCGCCAGGGTACATCGTCATTGGCTCCTGGAACCCATAGGGCCCAATGTTAACCAATGCAGGATTGCGCCGCGGTCTTTGACCGCCTACCGCAACGGTGTACAACGCCAGCGCAGTAACCTCATATCCCCTTGTCCCACATTACAGGTCAGGCAGCCGCCATTTCAGGTGGCCACATGGCATTAATTTTTGAATGCGTCACACATATATAGGCCTTGCATACACACAGAGACAGGCACATAGCGTATTGGCAAATGTGTGCAATAAAAATGTTTTTTTACTACCTCAGTGTTGGCTGACTCTGTGCTCGCTGTTCTCATCCATAGGGCACGTCCGCTGGGGCAGGTGAGGAGATGGCGGCATCCTCCGATGTACAGAACGCTGGTGTACCTGTCGACGATGGAAGAGAGACATGTAATAGTCACCTACAGGCTTGATCGTGCCACAATCCAGGAACTGTGTGCCCAGTTGGAGCCAGACCTAATGTCAGCTATCCGCCATCCCACAGGAATCCCCCCTTTAGTGCAGGTCCTGTCAGTACTCCATTTCCTGGCAAGTGGGTCTTTTCAAACAACAGTGGCCATAGCAGCAGGGATGTCCCAGCCTATGTTCTCCAACGTGCTGTCCAGAGTGTTGTCTGCCCTGCTGAAACACATGCGGAGCTACATCATTTTCCCTCAGGTGGAGGATTTGTCTACAGTGAAAAGTGACTTCTATGCCCTGGTACATATCCCCAACATCATAGGTGCCATTGATGGGACACATGTGGCCTTGGTCCCCCCCGCAGGAGTGAACAGGTGTACAGAATCCAGAAGAGCTACCATTCAATGAATATGCAGATGGTGTGTTTGGCCGACGAGTACATCTCCCATGTGAACGCCAAGTTTCCTGGCTCAGTGCATGATGCTTACATTCTGAGGAATAGCAGCATCCCTTATGTGATGGGGCAACTCCAGAGGCACTGTGTGTGGCTAATAGGTGAGGACAAGGACCCCATACCCTGTGAATAGTTGTCTGGGGTGTGTCTAACAGTTGTCCCTCGACATTTGCAGGTGACTCTGTTTACCCCAACCTGTCATGGCTACTGACCCCAGTGAGAAATCCCAGGACAAGGGCAGAGGGACGCTACAATGAGGCACATGGGCGAACTAAGAGAGTGATAGAAAGGACCTTTGGCCTCGTGAAGGCCAGGTTCCGGTGCCTCCATATGACAGGTGGTTCCCTATACTACTCAACAAAGAAGGTTTGCCAGATCATCTTGGCGTGCTGTATGCTGCACAAATTGGCTTTGCGACGACAGGTGCCTTTTCTGCAGGAGGATTGTCCAGAAGGGGGTCTTGTGGCAGCTGTGGAGCCTGTGGACAGTGAAGAAGAGGAGGCAGAAGAAGAGGACATAGACAACAGAAACAACATGATCCATCAATACTTCCAGTGAGAGACTTTCACCCAGTGTATGGACCCTGAATTGACACTTTGCCTTTCCATTTCACAGATGTGGGTCCCACTGTGTGACCTCTGCTATCTTACCTCATGGACTATAGCTGTGTGACATAGGTATGTTGAAAATAGAATGGACATTGCTATTTTCCGCAGTTATTGCAAATACACATTTGTGAAAGCACAGACTGACACCAGATTGTTTTGTGATTCAAGGGTGTTTATTTAAGTGCAAAATAGTGGAGGAGGTTGTAAAATGGTCAGGGGTGATAGTGGAGGAATGTCCATGGCAGAGTCCAGTTATTTGTCTCACAGGTGCATTGTCCAAAGGGGCATATGAAGTGGAGCTAGGGCAATTTAAGGATGAAAAGGGTGTCAAAGTGGAACAGAAGGATGACATTCAGGGTGGTCTCATTTCTTGGCGGGGGTCTTGGCATTGTTCTCTGTCTTTTTCCTGGATCTCAGGGACCGCTTGCGGGGTGGTTGTCCATCTGCATGGGGTGGGGTGCTGGTGTCGGGGTCCTGTGGCGGTGCCTCCTGTCCACCAGCACCGGCGGAGGTGGTGGGCAGTTCATCATCCAGGCTAGTGTCAGTGGCCCCTTGTTGTGCCACAGTGTCCCTCCTGGTGTTCACAGGGTCCTTCAGCACCCCTACAATGGTGCCCAGGGTGGTATTGATGGACTTGAGTTCCTCCTTGAACCCCAAATACTGTTCCTCCTGCAGCCGCTGGGTCTCCTGAAACTTGGCCAGTACTGTTGCCATCGTCTCCTGGGAATGATGGTACGCTCCCATGATGTTGGAGACGGCCTCGTGGAGAGTGGGTTCCCTGGGCCTGTCCTCCCCCTGTCGCACAGCAGACCTCCCAGTTCCCCTGTTTTCCTGTGCCTCTGTCTCCTGAACCCTCTGCCCACTGCCACTGCCCTCAGGTCCCTGCTGTTCTTGGGGTGGTGGGTTTGCCTGGGTTCCCTGTAGTGGTGGACACACTGCTACTTGATGTGTCTTGGGGACAGAGGTATGGGCCCGCTGGGTGGGTGCTGTGCTGGTGTTCCCTGAGGGGGGAGGCTCTGTGGTGGCTTCTGACTGTGTCAGGGGAACCGACTGTCCCGAGTTCCCAGATGGGCCGGGCTGGTCATCTAGATCCAGTTGGACAGAGCTGCTGTCATCACTGTGGGCCTCTTCTGTGGGGGGGGGTCATGTCTGGAACCTCCTGTCCGGTGACATTGGGTAGGGGTCCTGCAAGGGTGTAAAGGCATGATTATTGCATCTGTGTGCCATGGTGTGCAATGGGTGGGTGACCCTGTACCCCAGTGCTTACATTCTTGTATAGGACCTTGTGTGATGATTGTTTTGGGGTCTGTGTGTGCATCTGTGGTGGACATGCTTTGGTGATGGGTGTCCATGCTTTGTTGTTGCATGCAGGGCTTGGTGTTGGGATGTGTGGTTTGTGATAATGGGACATATGTGAGGAGTTGGAGTGATGGGGTGAGGGTGGGGTATGTGATAGCATGCAGGTAGGGTGGAGGATGTAATAGTTAAGATTTGACTTACCAGAGTCCATTCCTCCTGCTACTCCTGCGAGGCCCTCAGGATGCAGTATAGCCAAGACCTGCTCCTCCCAGGTGGTTAGTTGTGGGGGAGGAGGTGGAGGTCTGCCGGCAGTCCTCTGAACTGCAATGTGGTGTCTTGAAACCACGGAACGCACCTTCCCCCGTAGGTCGTTCCACCTCTCCTGATGTCATCCCGTGTTCTTGGATGCTGTCCTACTGCGTTGACCCTGTCCACGATTCTGCGCCATAGCTCCATCTTCCTAGCTATGGAGGTGTGCTGCACCTGTGATCCGAATAGCTGTGGCTCTACCCGGATGATTTCCTCCACCATGACCCTGAGCTCCTCCTCAGAAAGCCTGGGGTGTCTTTAGGGTGCCATGGGGTGGTGTGGGTGATGTGTGAGGTGGTGTGTGTTGTGATGTGTGAGGGGATGTGTTTGTGTGTGTTGTGTGAGGAGCCTGGATGTTGTGTGAGTGATGGTGTTGAGTTCCTGTGGATGCTAGTTTGTTGATGGTGGTGTCTCTCTCTGGCCTTCTGTCGCAATTGTGGTCGTCTGGGTTTGTGGGTGATGTGGGTGTGTGTTTTATATTGTAATGAGTGTGTGGGTGTGGTGTGTGTATGTGTATCAGGTGTGTGTATTTCGATTTGTCCAATGTGGTTGTGTTTTGTAAATGTGTGTGTATTTTGAGAGCGGCGGTGTGTACCGCCAATGGAATACCGTGGTTGAAAGACCGCCATGTGGATTCGTGGGTCGTGATAGTGTGGGCGTATTCCTGTTGGCGTGACGGTGGAGGTTTTGTTATCACCAGTTTATCACTGACCTTTGGTGTGGCGGACTTGTGTGAGTGTCTGGATTTTGGCGGATTCTGGCCTGTGGGTCGTAATAACTGTAGCGGAATGCTGCGGCCGCGGCAGTGTGTTGGCGGTCTTCTGCATGGAGGTAATGTTGTAATGAGGGCCTTAGTGTCTGATTTGGAACTTGGAGGAAGAATTACTAGGTCACAACGGTGACTGATATCCCGTTACATCTTATTGGATTTCGATTTCAGCGGATGGGGTATCTGCCACCATTGTGACGGAGTAACTTGTCAGCCAAGTTCTAAATCAGGCCTTCCTATGTACATAAAATCGCTACATATGTCAGTATTTGTCTCAGAAATAGCCATTACATCAGTTTGGTTTGTAATAAAACATTCAACAATAACTGAAGTACAGCAAAGTTAATAACCGTTTTCTCAATATTTAATTGTTATCACACCTTCACAAATATATTGATATATGTGCAGTTACGGCAGGTTTGAGCATGTTGATTTTGAATTGATTTGCAACTGAATTCACATAGCGCTTTCAATCCTGATGAGGCTTATGGACATGAAGACCTACTCTAATGTAAATAAATGTGTAGACAGATTTGTTAACAGGCCAAGAAGCAGTACTGCATAATAATGCAAAGAGCTCATTTAAAAAAGTCAGATTGTTTATTTTTGGCATGGGTCTAAGAAAGCAAGGTTACTTCTATAGTCTGCTTGCTAGAAGAAAATGCAGAGCACTTTGTAGTTATAAAAAAATACTTTAAGTAAATGAAAATGTTCCTATCGTGTTAATGAAATGCTCTTAGCCATTACACTATATTGAATTCTCTAAACAATGTAATCCTGGCCAGAGTTTCAGTTAAATTATATGGTCACAAAAAAGGCAAATTAAACACGACGTGACACAAGATGCAACACGCAGCCCTCTTTCCAAATAAAATACAAAATATGTTTCTGTGCCAGCAATTATAAAACTGAAGAGGCTATATTCAGAAATTCTCTGTTTCATCCTAATAGCTAAGTAGTTACTGCATTGGAAAGCAGAGGAGTACTAGGCACAGCATCAAAAATGTCTTAAAAGCATTTGTTTGAGAATAGTCTAAGTTTTTTTAATATAAAGAAAAAAGGAAATAAGTAGGTACCCTAGCGAATTTCGCATAAATGCATGTATTTCTTTGTGTGTATTTGAGTATATAATTACTGATTTAAAAAAATAAAAGCCTTGTTCAAAAATTTGATGAGTCGGACGTGGTCGTACCTTCAGCTCAGTAAGAGACAAAGAGGTTCTTTTTTTAGTATATCTACCTGCCTGAGAGATCGGCAGAGACATCGTCCTGTCAGGGGAGGACTGCCCGCCTTACTTGTATATCTCTGCTGTGATGGTGGGGATTTTTTGCCGAAGACACTTTTGGTAATCAGGAGCGTAGCTTGGTCAGTACATTTTTTTGGGGGTGGGGGATTTGGTCAGCTTTAGATTTCCCAATAATCACGCTGACAGATGATGTAAAAATACATTACACGGAGGCAGGGCGCACGAGAGGAGCTTAAGGGGCAGTGAAAAGGGAGAGGAATGCAGATTGGTACGGGTACTAAATGAGGGGGGAAAACTGTGTGTTTTTCTCTGTGTATGCAACAATTTCAGATGAAATCTTACACAAACCTCACCATACCCAACTGAAAGCTCCTGTACCCAAATATTTGCCACTGTAGGTGGAATATTTTCTTAGCCCCTTAACTGCTGAGACTACACCACGGCACTGAACCTTTTTTTTTCTTCTTTTTTTTTACTATTTGGGGTACTTTGTCCTTGGGTCTCCTTAACGTTTTTCCACATAGGTTTTCCACACCAAATGTGTAACCTTTTTTAAAACATCCTGGGGATTCCAAAGGTGCCCAGGGTTTGTAGATTCCCCTAGAACAGTGCTCTCCAAACTTTTTAATGCTGTGTCCCCCCCAGTTGAAAAATAGAAATCATAGGGCCCCACCTCAGAATTTTTCACAATTATTTCAAAAAGATGGCAATGTTTAAATATGCTCAGACGTATTTAAACATTGCAGTTAAGTACTGTTACCTTTTTAAAAGTGCAATAACATGTTTCTGCTTTAAAAAACACACTGTTAATTAACTCTGTGATGCTTCTTTTGGCCGGAGCCTGGCGCCCCCCCTGGGATCACTTGAGCCCCCCCTAGGGGGCCCGTCCCCCAGTTTGAAGACCTCTGCCCTAGAAGGAACTGAGGAAATAGCCAAAATTTAGCAAACATTTGGATTTTTATGAAGAAATGGGAAAACATGCTGTGCCTCTTTTTTCCTTTTTTTATCTGGCATCAACAAAAGGTTTGCTGTGCTACGACCTCAATGTTCCCAGCTCAAAGGAACAGGAAAAGCTGTATCAAAGAAAAACGTTTTTACTACAGTTGTGGCATTTTTTTCCGCCAGAGTCCAGTTTTCATAAATGTCTGGGTTTGGCAGATTCCAAAACTTTCCCTCAAAGGAAAATTCATGATTGTAGCCATTTAGGGAAAGTTTAAAGTTTGCTGTGTTTTATGGGAAAGTGATTGACATCAATCCAAGCTACACTACCCTGGACACCTCTAGGTGTTCAGTTCTCAAAATTCATTCAGAGTCCATCCACAACTGAAGTATGAACGTACACCAGTTTGCTCGAGGAGCAAATACTAATAACAGCATCAGAATACTGAACCTGTGACTACTGGAGGTGAGCCCTAAAGCCACGTCAAGGCACCAGCCACTTTACAGGCCATTCATATGCCTTTCATGCACCACACACAATGCCATTCATAGACCAGCCACTTGACCAATACAACACTGGCATCAACATACCACAGTCATTCAAGGGTCCAATAGTTTAATAAGACACAGGACTGATTCACCAATCACACCAAATCTCACTCAGTCCACAACCAACTAGCATTCAAACACACCACGATCAAACCTCTACACACATACAATCCAGTATATTATAGCTTGATGTCTCAACAAGCTTCACAACATCTCAAATGAAAAGAAGCCCAATTTAAAATTAGGCAGATGGAGTAATCTCTGTTGGCCTGGCGGAGGAAGTGAAGTTTGCCAAGCCGAGTCAACTTCACCTGCCTAATTGAGAAATGACCGCCAAGCTGCCGGTCATTTCTAAATCATTGGCTGAAACAGTCAGTGCTTTTTAAAGGTTGGGGCACAGCTTCATCAACACGATGTAGCTGTCCATCAAGCCTATTTTTTGTTTTAAAAAAAACAAAATCCCATAGCAAGGATTTTCTTTTTGAAAATAAAAAAATGTCCCACTTGCCATGGGAATTATCTCCCATGGTTAGGGGGGCATTACATAGTTTTCACTGCTCCTTACCATCAGGGTTTTCCTGATGGTGATGGGCAGTGAAAAGTGACATGTATGTCCACCCATCTAAATTAGGTGGGTGGGCATGGAGGTCAACCTCTGGTGGCCCTTACCATCAGAGGGCTGTAACCATGGCAGGCCTGGAGTAGTCCTGCCGTGGTTACACATATGGTCCGTCCGCATCCAGGGCTGTATCTACGGAGAGGGCGAGTGGGGACTGGCCAGGCTTTAATCTGATGTGCCTCACCTAATTAAAACGAAACTTTGAGTTTTTACATTAATCATGTTAAGCCATGAGCATGCACATGATCCGTGGCCTCAGTCCTGCCTGCTCACCTAAAGTGAAACAACTTGAAGTTGTGTACAAAGCAAGACAGTAAGGCAGGGAAAGAGGCAGAGGCAAAGGGGCTGACCTGGGGACTGCTATGCACAGGCACCTGTACTGAATTATATCAATATGGCTCCTGAATAATTATGAAAGGCTGAGACCTGGACCCTCTGTGCTGTTGTATGCTGACGTGCAGCCTGAACACTCTGCTTCTAAGGGTCTCATGTTGCTTGTCTGCGCAGCGTACAAGTACTGATGTAGGAAAGTACCATCTTGCCTGGCATGTTACCCCCATATTTCACTTTATAGATGTTGTTTTAGTCTATGTGTCACTGGGACCCTGCCAGGCAGGGCCCCAGTGCTCATACGTTTGTGCCCTGTATGTGTTCCCTGTGTGATGCCTAACTGTCTCACTGAGGCTCTGCTAACTAGAACCCCAGTGGTTATGCTCTCTCTGCTTTCCAGATTTGTCACTAATAGGCTAGTGACTAAATGTACCAATTCTCATTGGAATACTGGTACACCCAGATAATTCCCTAGTATATGGTACTGAGGTACCCAGGGTATTGGAGTTCCAAGAGATCCCTATGGGCTGCAGCATTTCTTTTGCCACCCATAGGGAGCTCTGACAATTCTTACACAGGCCTGCCAGTGCAGCCTGCGTGAAATAACATCCATGTTATTTCACAACCATTTACCACTGCACTTAAGTAACTTATTAGTCACCTATATGTCTAACCTTCACCTGGTGAAGGTTGGGTGCAAAGGTACTTAGTGTGTGGGCACCCTGGCACTAGCCAAGGTGCCCCCACATCGTTCAGGGCAAATTCCCCGGACTTTGTGAGTGCGGGGACACCATTACACACGTGCACTGTACATAGGTCACTACCTATGTATAGCGTCACAATGGTAACTCCGAACATGGCCATGTAACATGTCTAAGATCATGGAATTGTCTCCCCAATACCATTCTGGTATTGGGGGACAATTCCATGATCCCCCGGGTCTCTAGCACAGTACCCAGGTACTGCCAAACTGCCTTTCCGGGGTCTCCACTGCAGCTGCTGATGCCAACCCCTCAGACAGGTTTCTGCCCTCCTGGGGTCCAGGGAGCCCTGGTCCAGGAAGTCAGAACAAAGGATTTCCTCTGAGAGAGGGTGTTACACCCTCTCCCTTTGGAAATTGGTGTGAAGGCTGGGGAGGAGTAGCCTCCCCCAGCCTCTGGAAATGCTTTGATGGGCACAGATGTTGCCCATCTCTGCATAAGTCAGTCTACACCGGTTCAGGGATCCCCCAGCCCTGTTCTGGCACAAAACTGGACAAAGGAAAGGGGAGTGACCACTCCCCTGACCTGCACCTCCCAGGGGAGGTGCCCAGAGCTCCTCCAGTGTGTCCCAGACCTCTGCCATCTTGGAAACAGAGGTTTTGGGGGCACACTGGACTGCTCTGAGTGGCCAGTGCCAGCAGGTGACGTCAGAGGCTCCTTCTGATAGGCTCTTACCTCTCTTGGTAGCCAATCCTCCTAACCTGGTAGCCAAACCTCCTTTTCTGGCTATTTAGGGTCTCTGCTTTGGGGAATTCTCTAGATAACGAATGCAAGAGCTCACCAGAGTTCCTCTGCATCTCCCTCTTCACCTTCTACCAAAGGATCGACCGCTGACTGCTCAGGACGCCTGCAAAACCGCAACAAAGTAGCCAGACGACTACCAGCAACATTGTAGCGCCTAATCCTGCCGGCTTTCTCGACTGTTTCCAGGTGGTTCATGCTCTGGGGATAGCCTGCCTTCACCCTGCACCAGAAGCTCTGAAGAAATCTCCAGTGGGTCGACAGAATCGTCCCCCTGCTAATGCAGGCACCAAAATACTGCATCACTGCTCCTCTGGGTCCCCTCTCATCCTGACGAGCGTGGTCCCTGGAACTCAGCAACTCTGTCCAAGTGACTCCCACAGACCAGTGACTCTTCAGTCCAAGTTTGGTGGAGGTAAGTCCTTGCCTCCCCACGCTAGACTGCATTGCTGGGTACCGCATGATTTGCAGCTGCTCCGGCTTCTGTGCACTCTTCCAGGATTTCCTTCATGCACAGCCAAGCCTGGTCCCTGGCACTCCTTCCTGCAGTGCACAACATTCTGAGTTGCCCCCGGCGTCGTGGGACTCTCTTTTGTGACTTCGCGTGGACTCCGGTTCACTTTCCTTCCAAGTGCCTATTCAGGTACTTTTGCGGGTGCTGTCTGATTTTGTGAGGGCTCCCTGAGTTGCTGGGAGCCCCCTCTGTCTCTTCCTCCAAGTGGCAACATCCTGGTCCTTCCTGGCCTACAGCAGCACCCAAAAACCTCTATCGCAACCCTTGCAGCTAGCAAGGCTTGTTTGCAGTATTTCTGCGTGGGAATACCTCTGCAAGCTTCATAGCAACATGGGACATCTATCCTCCAAAGGGGAAGTTCCTAGTCCTCTTCTTTCTTGCAGAACTCCAAGCTTCTTCCAACCGGTGGCAGCTTCCTTGCACCCTCAGCTGGCATTTCCTGGGCTCCTGCCCACTCTCAACTCTGTCGCGACTATTGGACTTGGTCCCCTTGTCTTACAGGTACTCAGGTCCAGAAATCCACTGTTGTTGCATTGCTGGTGTTTGTTCTCCCTGCAGAATCCCCCTATCACGGCTTCTGTGCTCTCTGGGGGTAGGAGGTGTACTTTATACCTACCTTTCAGGGTCTTGGGTTGGGCTATTTTTCTAACCCTCACTGTTTTCTTACAGTCCCAGCGACCCTCTACAAGCTCACATAGGTTTGGGGTCCATTCGTGGTTCGCATTCCACTTTTGGGGTATATGGTTTGTGTTGCCCCTATACCTATGTGCTCCTATTGCAATCTATTGTAATTCTACACTGTTTGCATTACTTTTCTTGCTATTACTTACCTAATTTTGGTTTGTGTACATATATGTTGTGTATATAGCTTATCCCCATACTGATGGTACTCACTGAGATACTTTTGGAATATTGTCATAAAAATAAAGTACCTTTATTTTTAGTAACTCTGTGTATTGTGTTTTCTTATGATATTGTGCATATGACACCAGTGGTATAGTAGGAGCTTTACATATCTCCTAGTTCAGCCTAAGCTGCTTTGCCATAGCTACCTTCTATCAGCCTAAGCTGCTAGAAACACCTCTTCTACACTAATAAGGGATAACTGGTACCCACTACAAGCCAGGCCTGCCTCCTACATTGGTTGTGCAGCGGTGGGATAAGTACTTGTAACTACTTACCACTTTGTCATTGTGTACTTTTCTTAAGAGAATAATATACAAAACAGTTCAGTGTAGGTACACCTAACCAAAATGTTTTGCTTTTCTCCTCTTAAACCTTTTACAAAGTTCAGAAAAGTTTCTCTAAACTTCTAAAAGTTTTCTAAAAGTTAGAAAAAGTTTTTTTTCTGTTCTTTAAAAAGTTCTGAAACTTTTTCTTCCTTCTCACTGTCTCTAAACCTTTTGCTATCATGTCTGTAGTAGAGTCAGCTCTTAAAATGGTCAATACAACTTATGACAATTTGAATTACAAGAGCTTAAGGAGTCTCTGCTTAGATAGAGGTTTAGTGATAGGAAAGAACCCTACAAAAGAGTTTCTATTTAGCATGCTTATTGTAAATGATGAGTCCCAAGCAGGCACATCAAATGAGAGGTAAATAGAAGGTTCCCATTCTGACTCAGGGGATCTCCTTGAGGGAGGTGGGGAGGGTTCTGAACAGGATCTGCCCCCTAGCAGGACACCCAGTAATGTTGGTAGTAATGGAGGTTCCCATCACAGTAGGGAAGTCTTTATTCCTAGAGGCCAAGTTGCTAGGGTCCAGTCAGTTAGGGACAGATCCCCCTCTGTTGTTTCCAATTTGTCTTCTGTGTCCAAGCATTCCCAACCCACCTACCCTGAGGATAACTTGTTAGAAAGGGAACTCAAGACGTTGACAGTTGAAGAGACCAGACTGAAGCTTAAACAGCAACAGCTGGCCTTAGATAGGGAATCCCTAGACCTTGAGAAGGAAAGACAGAGGTTGGGGTTTGGACCCCATGGTGGCAGCAGCAGTATTCCTGATAGTACTCCTGTTAGAGAGCATGATTCCAGGAATCTGCACAAGATAGTACCCCCTTACAAGGAGGGGGGTGACATCAACAAGTGGTTTGCTGCACTTGAGAGGGCCTGTATGGTACAGGGGGTCCGTCAAAGGCAGTGGGCAGCTATATTGTGGCTATCTTTCACTGGAAAGGGTAGGGATAGGCTCCTTACTGTTGGAGAAAGTGATGCTAACAATATTGCAGTTTTGAAGGATGCACTCTTGGATGGATTTGGCTTAACCACTGAACAATACAGGATTACGTTCAGAGACACCAGAAAAGAGTCCTCACAAGACTGGACAGACTTTATAGACTGTTCAGTGAAGGCCTTGGAGGGGTGGTTACATGGCAGTAGAGTATCTGACTATGAAAGCCTGTATAATCTCATTCTGAGAGAGCATATTCTGAATAACTGTGTGTCTGACTTTTTTACACCAATATCTATTGGACTCAGATCTGACCTCTCCCCAAGAATTGGGAAAGAAGGCAGACAAATGGGTCAGAACAAGAGTGAACAGAAAAGTTCATACAGGGGGTGACAAGGATGGCAAGAAGAAGGATGGTAAGTCTTCTGACAAGGGTGGGGACAAAAGTAAAACTGAGTCTTCATCAGGCCCACACAAATCCTCTGGTGGGGGTGGTGGGTCCAAAGCTCTCTTCCAATAATCAACCTAAAAAGCCTTGGTGTTATTTGTGTAAAGTCAAAGGATATTGGACAACTGATGCCAGTTGTCCAAAGAAAAACACCAAACCTCCCACTACCACAAACCCTGCTGCAAATTCTAGTGCCCCTAGTAATAGCAGTGGTGGTGGGAGCAAACCTACAAATAGCCTATCCAAGGGAGTATCTGGGCTCACTATTGGTAATGTGGTTGGGGTTGGTCTTGTTAGGGAGACCACAGAGGCTGTGTTAGTCTCTGAAGGTGCCATTGATTTGGCCACCTTGGTTGCTTGTCCCCTTAATATGGATAAGTACAAGCAACTTCCCCTAATAAATGGTGTTGAGGTTCAGGCCTACAGGGACACAGGTGCCAGTGTTACCATGGTGATAGAGAAACTGGTCCACCCTGAACAACACCTGCTTGGTCAGCAGTAGCAAGTGACAGACGCTCATAACAACACTCTTAGCCACCCCATGGCTGTTGTGAATCTCTGGTGGTCCAAAGAAAGTTGTGGTTGCTTCAGATTTACCTGTAGACTGTCTTCTAGGAAATGATTTAGAGACATCAGCTTGGGCAGAAGTGGAGTTGGAGGCTCATGGAGCAATGCTGGGCATTCCTGGGCATGTTTTTGCTTTGACAAGGGCTCAGGCCAAAAAGCAAAAAGGACAGGGTAACTTGGATCCTGGAACAATGGACCAAGTGCTCCCTAAAGCTAGGGGTAGCAAGGGTAAATCCCTACCCACTATCCCTCCCTCTACAGATGATTCTCCTTCTGAGGAAGAAGAATTTCCTGCCTGTGCAGAACCTTCACCAGATGAGCTGGCAGCAGACACTGCTGAGCTTTTGGGTGGAGGGGGGCCTGCCAGGGAAGAGATGAGTGTGGCACAGCAAACCTGTCCCACATTAGAGGGTCTCAGACATCAAGCTGTCAAACAGCAAAATGGGGATGTCAGTGACTCACAGAGAGTTTACTGGGAGGACAACCTCTTGTACACCGAGGCAAGGGACCCAAAACCTGGAGCAGCCAGGAGATTGGTCATTCCCCTGCAGTACAGAGAGTTCCTCCTAACTCTTGCATATGACATTCCTTTGGCTGGGCATTTGGGCCAGATCAAAACATGGGAAAGGCTTGTCCCCCTGTTTCACTAGCCTAGGATGTCAGAGGACACAAAAAAAATGTGCAAGTCTTGTGTGACCTGCCAAGCCAGTGGCAAGACTGGTGGCACTCCAAAGGCTCCCCTTATTCCACTACCTGTGGTTGGGGTGCCCTTTGAAAGGTTAGGGGTTGACATAGTTGGCCCCCTTGACCCTCCTACTGCTTCAGGCAATAGGTGGTTGTGGACCATGCCACAAGATATCCTGAAGCAATTTCTCTAAGGACCACTACTGCTGTGGCAAAGGCCCTCCTGGGAATCTGTTCCAGGGTGGGTTTCTCTAAAGAGGTTGTATCAGACAGGGGTAGCAACTTCATGTCTGCATACTTGAAAGCAATGTGGGAGGAATGTGGTGTAACCTACAAATTCACCACTCCTTATCATCCACAGACTAATGGACTGGTAGAGAGGTTTAATAAAACTCTCAAAGGTATGATAATGGGACTCCCTGAAAAACTCAGGAGGAGATGGGATGTCCTGTTACCTTGCCTCCTTTTTGCTTACAGGGAGGTACCCCAGAAAGGAGTGGGCTTCAGCCCCTTTGAACTCCTCTGGACACCCTGTAAGAGGTCCACTGACTATTGTGAAGGAGGGTTGGGAACAACCTTTAAAAGCTCCCAAACAGGACATAGTGGACTGTGTACTTGCCCTAAGATCCAGAATGGCTGAGTACATGAAAAAGGCCAGTAAAAACCTTCAGGCCAGCCAAGAGCTCCAGAAGCAATGGCATGACAAGAAGGCTGTTCTGATTCAGTGCCAACCAGGACAGAAGGTGTGGGTATTGGAGCCTGTGGCCCCAAGAGCACTCCAGGACAAATGGAGTGGACCCCATCTCATTGTTTAAAAGAAGGGTGAGGTTACCTATCTGGTAGACCTGGGCACTGCCAGGAGTCCCCTTAGGGTGATTCATGTCAACCGCCTAAAACCCTACTATGACCCTACTATCTCACCCTGCTCATGGCAACAGATGAGGGACAAGAAGAAGAGAGTGACCCTCTCCCTGATCTCTTTTCCACCACTGAATCTGATGCTTTAGTGGAGGGAGTAGTTTTTGCAGACTGTCTTACTGTAGAACAGAAAGACAACTGCATAAATCCCCTTGGACAATTCTCTGACCTTTTTCAATTGTGCCAGGTACCACATCCTGGTGTGAACACACAATTGATACTGGAGACAGCTTGCCTGTCAAAAGTAAAATCTATAGGCAGCCTGACCACGTCAGGGACTGCATAAAACAAGAGGTGCAGAAAATGCTTGATCTAGGAGTGGCTGAACCTTCTGAAAGCCCATGGGCAAGTCCTGTGGTGCTTGTACCAAAGCCTCACTCAAAAGAAAAAAAAGGGAGATGAGGTTTTGTGTAGACTACAGAGGTCTCAATCAGGTAACAAAAACTGATGTTCACCCTATACCCAGGGCAGATGAGCTCATAGATACACTGGCATCTGCCAAGTATCTTAGCACCTTTGATTTGACTGCAGGGTATTGGCAGAT
The DNA here is from genome assembly GCF_031143425.1 of Pleurodeles waltl. Lineage (NCBI taxonomy): Eukaryota > Metazoa > Chordata > Amphibia > Caudata > Salamandridae > Pleurodeles > Pleurodeles waltl. The sequence continues at coordinate 1,009,986,696 of NC_090437.1, forward strand.
CAAATTGGCTGAGGATGCTAAACCTAAGACTGCATTTTCAACTATAGGAAGGCACTACCAATTTACACTGATGCCATTTGGTTTGAAAAATGCACCTGCCACTTTTCAGAGGTTGGTGAACACAGTCCTGCAAGGGTTGGAGGCTTTTAGTGCAGCATATCTAGATGATATAGCTGTCTTTAGCACCACCTGGGATGAGCACCTGGTCCACCTTTGGAAAGTTTTGGAGGCCCTGCAAAATGCAGGCCTCACTATCAAGGCCTCAAAGTGCCAGATAGGGCAGGGAAAGGTGGTTTATCTGGTAGGTGGAGAACAGATTGCACCACTTCAGGGGACAATCGAGACAATCATGGATTGGGTTCCCCCTAAACCCCGAACCAGGTGAGAGCCTTCTTAGGCCTCACAGAGTATTACAGGAGATTCATTAAAAACTATGGCTCCATAGGAGACCCTCTTAATGATCTCACTAGTAAGAAGATGCCTAAAAAGGTATTATGGACAGCTAGCTGTCAGAAAGCTTTTGAGGAGCTCAAACAGGCCATGTGCTCTGCACCTGTCCTAAAAAGCCCATGTAACTCCAAGAAATTCATTGTTCAAAATGATGCATCTGAATTAGGGGTAGGGGCAGTCTTATCACAACTGAATTCTGAGGGCCAGGATCAACCAGTTGCTTTAATCAGCAGAAGGTTGACCCCTGGAGAAAAGAGTTGGTCTGCCATAGAGAGGGAGGCCTTTGCTGTGTTATGGGCACTGAAAAAGTTGAGGCCACACCTGTTTGGCACTCCCTTTATTGTTCAGACAGACCACAAACCTCTACTTTGGCTAAAACAAATGAAAGGTGAAAACCCTAAATTGTTGAGGTGGTCCATATCTCTACAGGGAATGGACTATACAGTGGAACATAGACCTCGGAGTACCCACTCCAATGCAGATGGACTCTCCAGATATTTCCACTTAGACAATGAAGACTCATCAGGTCATGGCTAGTCTTGGGTTGTGTAGGAAAGTACCATCTTGCCTGGCATGTTACCCGCATATTTCACTGTATATATGTTGTTTTAGTCTATGTGTCACTGGGACCCTGCCAGGCAGGGCCCCCATGCTCATATGTATGTGCCCTGTATGTGTTCCCTGTTTGATGCCTAACTGTCTCACTGGGGCTCTGCTAACCAGAACCTCAGTGGTTATGCTCTCTCTGCTTTCCAAATTTTTCACTTACAGACTAGTGACTAAATTTACCAATTCACATTGGCATACTGGTACACCCATATAATTCCCTAGTATATGGTACAGAGGTACCCAGGGTATTTGGGTTCCAGGAGATCCCTATGGGCTGCAGCATTTCTTTTGCCACCCATAGGGAGCTCTGACAATTCTTACACAGGCCTGCCAGTGCAGCCTGCGTGAAATAACGTCCACGTTATTTCACAGCCATTTACCACTGCACTTAAGTAACTTATAAGTCACCTATATATCTAACCTTCACCTGGTGAAGGTTGGGTGCAAAGTTACTTAGTGTGTGGGCACCCTGGCAATAGCCAAGGTGCCCCCACATCGTTCAGGGCAAATTCCCCTGACTTTGTGAGTGCGGGGACACCATTACTCGCGCGCACTATACATAGTTCACTACCTATGTATAGCGTCACAATGGTAACTCCGAACATGGCCATGTAACATGACTAAGATCATGGAATTGTCACCCCAATACCATTATGGTATTGGGGTGACAATTCCATGATCCCCGGGTCTCTAGCACAGTACCCGGGTACTGCCAAACTGCCTTTCCGGGGTCTCTACTGCAGCTGCTGCCAACACCTCAGACAGGTTTCCGCCCTCCTGGGGTCCAGGCAGCCCTGGCCCAGGAAGGCAGAACAAAGGATTTCCTCTGAGAGAGGGTGTTACACCCTCTCCCTTTGGAAATAGGTGTGAAGGCTGGGGAGGAGTAGCCTCCCCCAGCCTCTGGAAATGCTTTGATGGGCACAGATGTTGCCCATCTCTGCATAAGCCAGTCTACACCGGTTCAGGGATCCCCCAGCCCTGCTCTGGTGCGAAACTGGACAAAGGAAAGGGGAGTGACCACTCCCCTGACCTGCACCTCCCAAGGGAGGTGCCCAGAGCTCCTCCAGTGTGTCCCAGACCTCTGCCATCTTAGAAACAGAGGTGTTGGGGGCACACCGGACTGCTCTGAGTGGCCAGTGCCAGCAGGTGATGTCAGAGGCTCCTTCTGATAGGCTCTTACCTCTCTTGGTAGCCAATCCTCCTAACCTAACCTTTTCTGGCTATTTAGGGTCTCTGCATTGGGGAATTCTCTAGATAACGAATGCAAGAGCTCACCAGAGTTCCTCTGCATCTCCCTCTTCACCTTCTACCAAAGGATCGACCGCTGATTGCTCAGGACGCCTGCAAAACCGAAATCTTCCCCCTGCTAATGCAGACACCAAAAGACTGCATCACTGGTCCTCTGGGTCCCCTCTCATCCTGACGAGCGTGGTCCCTGGAACTCAGCAACTCTGTCCAAGTGACTCCCACAGTCCAGTGACTCTTCAGTCCAAGTTTGGTGGAGGTAAGTCCTTGCCTCCCCACGCTAGACTGCATTGCTGGGTACCGCATGATTTGCAGCTGCTCCGGCTCCTGTGTACTCTTCCAGGATTTCCTTTGTGCACAGCCAAGCCTGAGTCCCCGTCACTCCTTCCTGCAGTGCACAACCTTCAGAGTTGTCCTCCGGCGTTGTGGGACTCCCTTTTGTGACTTCGTGTGAACTCCGGTTCACTTTCCTTCCAAGTGCCTGTTCAGGTACTTTTGCGGGTGCTGCCTGCTTCTGTGAGGGCTCCCTGACTTGCTGGGAGCCCCCTCTGTCTCCTCCTCCAAGTGGCGACATCCTGGTCACTCCTGGGCCACAGCAGCACCCAAAAACCTCTATTGCAACCCTTGCAGCTAGCAAGGCTTGTTTGCGGTCTTTCTGCGTGGGAACAACTCTGCAAGCTTCATCGCAACGTGGGACATCCATCCTCCAAAGGGGAAGTTCCTAGTCCTCTTCTTTCTTGCAGAACTCCAAGCTTCTTCCAACCAGTGGCAGCTTCCTTGCACCCTCAGCTGGCATTTCCTGGGCTCCTGCCCACTCTCGACTCTGTCGTGACTATTGGACTTGGTCCCCTTGTCTTACAGGTACTCAGGTCCAGAAATCCACCGTTGTTGCATTGCTGGTGTTGTTCTCCCTGCAGAATCCCCCTATCACGACTTCTGTGCTCTCTGGGGGTAGTAGGTGCACTTTACACCTACCTTTCAGGGTCTTGGGGTGGGCTATTTTTCTAACCCTCACTGTTTTCTTACAGTCCCAGCAACCCTCTACAAACTCACATAGGTTTGGGGTCCATTCGTGGTTCGCATTCCATTTTTGGAGTATATGGTTTGTGTTGCCCCTATACCTATGTGCTCCTATTGCAATCTATTGTAATTCTACACTGTTTGCATTACTTTTCTTGCTATTATGTACCTAATTTTGGTTTGTGTACATATATCTTGTGTATATAACTTATCCTCATACTGAGGGTACTCATTGAGATACTTTTGGCATATTGTCATAAAAATAAAGTACCTTTATTTTTAGTAACTCTGTGTATTGTGTTTTCTTATGATATTGTGCATATGACAAGAGTGGTATAGTAGGAGCTTTACATGTCTCCTAGTTCAGCCTAAGCTGCTTTGCCATAGCTACCTTCTATCAGCCTAAGCTGCTAGAAACACCTCTTCTACACTAATAAGGGATAACTGGACCTGGCACAAGGTGTAAGTACCTCTGGTACCCAATACAAGCCAGGCCAGCCTCCTACAACTGACTTCACAGACAAGTGAGTAATGCAACTGCCCACAGCTGACTGCACAAGGGCAAGCGCTGTGCTCACCCTCCACCCAGCACACGCTTTGATGCCTGCTTAGCGTCGGGTGGGAACACTGGCAAGCTGTAGGCACGGGGGCTACAGGGGCCCAGCCAGCCTATATTGTTATGTGCCTCTCCTGCCCCCTCAATCAAACATATCAGTTTTGCTGCTTGTATTTTGTTTTCATATTTAGTTATGTAAAAGCATTTTGGTACAATGAAAACATACTCAGTATAGATTAACTACATTGTGCATTTAAATTGTCAGTTTTTAATTCCTGTGTCATTTGTGATCTAAGTGGTAGTGGTGACGCCCATGGACTGGCACAGCTGATACCTTCCTGCATGGTCTTGGAAAATCGAAAGTACTGGCAGAGTTGGAGACGCTGAGGTGAGTGTGGGCTCTGCTCACTGATTTAGATGAAAACTGTCCATGCAGACTGAACTGGCAAAAGCAGGCCTTCACTTCCTGAACTGAATCTGCTGAGCCATCTTCTGTGTTGGAGAGCGTGGTGCTCTCAGCTCATGCACCACCGCAGCACCTATGCACCTGGTGAGTAAACTGAGCCACAAAGTATTTTATAGAAGTAGGGACAGAGTGGCTGGCAATTCTAGACCTCAAACTGACCTCTGCACTCACACCATCGCTGATGCTTGCACTAATATCTTCACCAACACCTGCACTCATACCTTCTGCGAGTGCACCAGTGCATGTACAGACACACATCTGTACTGAAACTTCCACCAGTAAGGTTGCTCACCTCACTCACACCTACAGCAGCACCAGTAAAGTCACTCACAACTACACTGATACACTTAAACTGTCACTTGCACCAGCATTCTCACTTGCACCTCCACTCATGCTAGTACTTGCACTAGTAACATCACTTGCATCAGTAGTATTACATTTCACCAGTAAATTCACACACACCTAAAATTGTACCTGCATTGTACCTGATGTGGCACTCACACCTGCAACAGCACTCATACTTGCACTGGCTCATGCTGTCACACCTACATTAGCACTTGCACCAGTGAAATCATTTTCAAGCTTAAACCTGCTCTCACACCACTATGGGCACTCGTACCAGTAACTTCACTCACAGCTGCACTCACACCTACACTGGCACATGCACCCACAACCTCACTCCGGCACTTGCACATGTATTGGAACATACACCAATACTCTCACTCACATATGCACTGGCAAGAGCACCCGTAACTTTAATTGTACATTCATTTATACCTTCTCTGGCATTTGCACCCACCCTGGCACTTACATTTACACCGCTACTCACACCTTTAATTATACATGTACTAGTGCTTGCAACAGTAACCTCACTCACAATCGCACTCAAACATGCACCTGCACTAGTACTCACCACAAGAGGGATAGTTGCACCAGTAACCTCTTTTAAACATCCACTCACACCAATGTTGTCTCTTGCACTCACACCTGCACTGCAGCTTTCTGCATTGTGGCCTTCCAAACACAGCCTAGTGCACTCACTTCACATGCAATCACACCATGAGATGCATGGCATTGTACGAAAAATGTCCAGGGTGACATTGTGGCTAGTAAGGTGTGTGAAGGCACACAGCACCCTATAGCACAGTCCGGACAGAGGCGGCCCTGTCAAGAAATGAGTATGACGTTGAAGCCAGTGAAAGACAGTAGACACTACTGAGAAAGTGAGTTGGACCAACGTGTCACCTATTATATTAATTTGTATGTAGTGTAAATGCATTTGTGCAGAGTGTAATATACTCTCTGTTGCTAGTGCTGAGTGTGGCTTTGATTCTTGAGAGGTAGTGCTTCAAATGTGTAATCTCAGCACTGCTTTCATATATATAATGATAATAAGTAGCCTATTTTCCAGTTCTGTGCATTTATGATTTATGCCATACTGTGTATCCTTTTCTGTATAAAGACATGGTTAGGGGGCTACAAATAAATTAAGTAACCCAATTGGGTATGAGCCAATGTCACCATGTTTTTAAGAAGAGAGCATGTACACTTTAGCACTGATTAGCAGTGGTAAAGTGTGCAGAGTCCTAAAGCCAGCAAAAATGAGGTCAGAAAAAGAGAAGGAGGAAGGCAAAAAGTTTGAGGGTGACCCTGCAGAAGGGGCATTTCCAACACACACTGAATGGGCTTAGTGGCTAAAAGCAGAATTGTCTTGTCTGTCAAGCTTCTGTAACATGCTTTCTGTAAAGCAATACAAAACAGAGGTTCCAGGTGGAACAATGTACAACAAATACATAGTTTTAGAATTAATCAATGCTAGAGTTGATCATATGCATTAATAACAGGAGAAAGGAAAAGAAAAGGCTGGACCTGTGCATTCAGTAGAAAATATTGCATATAAAATATTCCCCCTAGGGGAAGACAACCATTCAATAAAAGGAAATTGCCCTCCAAGGGGGTCGCCCTAGCATGTCAAAACATCTGACCTCAAAAAATATGTGTGCTGTTGGAAAATGGCCTCTTTGAAGGGTCCCTCCAAACATTTTGCCTTCCTCCTCTTCTTTTTCTGACCTAATTTATGCTGGACTCTGGACACTTTAGCACTGCTAACCAGGTCTAAAGTGCATATGCTCTCTCCCTAAAACATGGTAGCATTGGCTCATACCCAATTGGCATATTTAATTTACTTGTAAGTCCTTAGTAAAGTGCACTACATGTGCCCAGGGCCCCGTAAATCAAATGCTGCTAGTGGGCCTGCAGCATTGATTGTGCCACCCACATAAGTAGCCCCTTAACCATGTCTCAGGCCTGCCATTGCAAGACCTGTGTGTGCAGCTTCACTGCTACTTCGACTTGGCATTTAAAAGTGCTTGCAAAGCCTTAATCTCCCCTTTTTCTACATGTAGGTAGGCCCTATGGAACCCACAGGGCAGGGTGCTATGTAGGTAAAAGGCAGAACATGTACATATGTGTTTTATATGTCCTGGTAGTGAAAAACTCCTAAATTCATTTTCCACTACTGTGAGGCCTGCTCCTTTCATAGACTAGCATTAGGACTGCCCTCATATACTTTTTGAGAGGTAGATTCTGATCTGAAAGGGGTAACCAGGTCATATTTAGTATGGCCAGAATAGTAATAGAAAATCCTGCTTATTGGTAAGGTTGGATTTAATATTGCTTTTTAGAAATGCCACTTTTAGAAAGTGAGCATTTCTCTCCACTTAAAACCATCTGTGCCTTACAGCCTAGCTCCAATCAACGTCTGGTCTTTTCTGGTCTGGTTGACAGCTCCCTTGTGCATTTCACCAAGACCAGTATACCAGACAAACACAAGACACTCAGTCACATCTGCATTCATCTGCACACCGAGTGGGTCTTCCTGAGCTGGAAGAGTGGAGGGCTTGACAATTACAGTTTAAAGGCCAGTTGCCTGCTCTCACACAATGGACTGATAAACCCCCACCGGGACCCTGGCAAACAAGACTAGAATGAAAGGGGAACGTGTGCACTTCAAAACCACTCTTTGAAGTCTCCCCCACTTCAAAGGCATTTTTGGGTATATAAACTGGGTCTCTGACCCACCAACTCAGACACTTCTGGACCTAACCCTGCACCCTGTCAGAGGAGCTGCCTGGCTGCCCAAAGGACTCATCTGGACTGCTTTGCTGAGAGGGACTGCTTCCCTGCTGTTGCCCTGCTGCCCTGCTGGCCTCCTGGCCTCTGGCTTTGCTGGAAGGACTCTTTTTTCCCCAAAAGTGCTCTCCAAGGGCTTGGATTGAACTTTCCTCCTGTTTCTGAAGTCTCAGGGCCAACAAAGACTTCATCTCTTGAAGAAATTCCTTGTGCATTGAGAAATCGCCGCACAGCTGATCGGAACAACGCAAGCCAGACTTCCGGACTGGAAATTCAATGCACGCCAACCTTGAGATGGAAAAAAATAGAAGCATCGCCTACCAGATCGATGCAGCACCAGTGCCTTCTTCCAGCACATCAAGGATTTTCACGCATCGTCCCTGGGTGTCAAAATATCCCCGCATCACAGTGAGGAACCAGGCCTGTATGCAAACCCCTTGCAGTGTGGGAAGAAAATCTAACGCAACACCTTAATTTTTCCATGCGTCTTCTCCTCTCCTTCATTATTTTTTACGCATACCAGGTACAGTGCGTAACAAAGAGACATCTGTTTATTTCTAAGGATTGAGGCCCTCATTACGAGGCTGGCTGTTTTCAAACCGCCAGCTTCGAGGTCCGACCGCAACATTAAAACCGTGGCCGGCACCTGCACTTTTCGGCTGCCAGACGGCCTGGCGGTGCTGGCTGTCCCAATCTGCCAGGGTAGCGCTACAAGCAGCCCTGCCCTAGGGATTACAACCCCTCTTTCCACCGGTGTTTACATGGTGGCTTCACCACCATGTAAAGGCTGGCAGAGGCGCAGTGCTGGGGGCCCCATGTGGGCTCCTGAACTGCCCATGCACATGGTGCACATGGTGCCCCTGACGCACAACAGCATTGTCCCCGGCTCCATTATGAACCGGCATCAATGTTGTTGTGCATTTCCTGCTGGGCCAGCGGGTAGGTACTGTGTTTCTGCCTGCTGACCTAGCGGGAACCTCATAAAAGGGGCTGCCACATAGGCGGTAACCCGACCAAGGGCCTTTTCCACCTGTTAAACTCATAATTAGGACCTGGGACACTTTTAAACCTTTTAAAAGTGATATTTCAACTTGTGCTTATTGGATCTTTGTTGTTTTTACCTTATTTTATTCAGATAAAAATTACCTATTTTTCTAAACTTGTGTGATATATTTTAGTGGTGTTTTCACTGTGTTACTGTATGATTTATTGCACAAATACTTTACACATTGCCTTCTAAGTTAAGCCTGACTGCTCAGTGACAAGCTACCACAGGGTGGGCACAGGATCATTTGAATTGTGCGTGACTTACACTGACTAGGAATGTGGTCCCTACTTGGACAAGGGTGTGTGTATACCTCTGCCAATTAGAGACCCCACTTCTAACACACTTGGGGTGCGATCCCACTACTCAGAGGAAAACAAATATGCAGTAAAAAAAATATGGTTCCTCCAGGCGAGGAGGGCGTGGGGGTTCAGCCCATTTACAGTGGAAATTCCTGGCGGCATTCCTGTTGTGGATTCCAGTGTGTCTCTGATCCATGAGTAGCAAATTGTTTGAGAAAGCTATTGCTGGAAATCAGAGACTCTCCCCTTTCCAAAGATTCGTCCCTCAAAAGTGGAGAGGCATTCTGTGCTCTGAACACCACAGCAGGCTCACAAGAGAGCACTCAACTCGCCGCTCCAGTGGAGGTTTGTGATGTCAACAGCATACCTCCAGGCATTCTCACATCACAGATGGGCATGGGGAGGTTTGTGGCCAGAAATCCTCCTGTGCAAGCAAAGGAGATTCCTTTTTAACCCTCCCCAGCATCCACTGTCAGGCAACTGGTGCACTGGGCGGGTAGTGCGGGTGTCGGGTGCTACACGACGACCACTGGACGGTTTACAAACACTACTAGGTACAAAATAAATTCATACATTTGTGGTGGAGATCTCCTCCAAGTGTGCAGAATCGTGAAATACAGTTGTAAAGTTACTAGAAGTGACTTTATGGTTATAAGTTAATCTCTACCCTGTGGTGTCTACAAGGGTTGGCATGTAATTCTACACTATTGAGTAAATTTACAGTAAATTTACATTCAGACATGGTGAATAGCCAAAAGTAGTACATGTACTCAAAAGTGTATAAGTAAATTACACGCGTAGATTTACTTATGTGTGGGTTTACCTTTGTGAATAGTCCTCCTAAATATTTACTTCAGGAACCCAAAAAACGTGGGTGACAGTGGTGAAAGGGAATGGAGACGTAAAATCAGCATCAATGACAACTAGCCAGATGAGCTGCCACTACATTTGAAATATTTCAGCATAGTTTATCACTCTCCAGCCAAGAAACTGACAGCAAAGTAAAATATGGTGGTAAAATGGTTCTGGTTTGTTTAGATAATCATGGACATTAAAATGTTTGTATTGTTATTGGTACTTGCATAGTGCATAATTATCCACTGTTGTGGCATCACACTAACTTCAGTAGTTCGGGGGTAACCTTCCAAATGGTTACCATCAAAGCCTGTAGCCTGATTCTGCTTGTGCAGCTAATTCATAATCAGTGTAATCATAATCTTGTGGTTTTTGTTTCCATTAAGTGTCCTTAAGTATCTCATGACAGTTCAAAAGCCAATGAGTTGTAACAACTGAGGAATGTGGCTGAGGTCTGACCAAATAATGTTTGTTCTGTATTAGGCATTCTGTTGGCTGGTAGCTTGAGCTGTGAGAGCAATACAAACAGATGAATATAACCAGACATGAAGGCACCATTTAAAAATGATCATTAAGATACATTAGAGCTCTAAAGCACTGGGCGATAAAACACAATAAAACTTGATGTAAGAAGAATAGGAACACATGTACATCACATACATACAAACATAAGTTCCCAAATCCCAATACAAACATTTTAGGCTAGGGATAGTTGTAAACTAATGTAAGTAGTGAAAGGCTTAATACATGACATGCTAAAAAAAGGACAGACTGTGGGTTCAATAGAAAAGGCAGGTCATATTTAGGACAAACAAACACTTATTACTTAGGAAACTTATACACATGTTGCATTGTTAAGTTAGCTGTGCTGAATAACTTAAGAGGCCCAAACCACATTAGAATGAGAGTTTTTCTTTAAAGCTGCACCAACTGTTGCTTTCAAAATCTTCACTTAGCACGAACACGGTGGAACAAAAGGGTGTATCCTGCCTTAGCACAAGGGTCCTAAAACCACAAGTCCTTCACATCATGGTGAGGGGAACTGCGTAAGGGTCAGATAAGCATTTGCACAAGGTAGGGCTACCGTGAGCATCACGTAACATATAATCACTTGTTGTGCAGAAAAGATAGAGATGCAGAATGACATCAGTGTTACTTACCCACCCATGAGGTGACCAATAATCGTGCATGTGCTCTTGTCAAGAGGTACCTCTCCCCTATTATTTTAGCTGTACTGCTTGTTCTTGCTTACGTCAATGCTGAACTTGTCAACATAGTTTTTTTGTGGATTTTACAGTATAAATACCACTGCTTGTGAACTAGAACTTTGAACTTCAGTCATGGTCTCTATGTTGAGACTGCCTGTTTTTCCCAGCTGAAAATCGATTAAACCTATATTGCTGTGTCAAATTGATATGTCTTATTTTATTAACAGATTTCCCTCTAACATATTGGCCAGCTAAGTCAGGAGCTCTACTTTGATCTCACCAGCTGCTGGACTGGGGGCCCTGCCTGTCTCCACGAGGTGAGTTGCGTACTTTTTAAAGAGGTAAGGGAGATGCCAACATTTTTTGTAAAAATCTCTGATTTTGTGGGGACAGATGGGACTCAGGTGATGGTATTAAGGTCGACAAAGTACGAGGTCTGTTCCTTTTATTTTATAAAGACATTTACAATTTTGACACTGTAATGTATATAATTTTGGTGTTTGCATGCAAGATTGTGTATGAATTGATTCAATATTAAGGGATCTCGGTGGTAAGTTCGGAAGATACAGGGAGCTTGACTAAGTAAGTCAAAAGTGGTCAAGAGTAGTGTTGGACTTGGGGCTGAGCAATCAGTGTATGTTCTAAAGAACACTCAAGTCAACCTAACCCAGACCCTAAGTCTGGAAGTCACAATTTGTAGCTGCAAATAGTGAAAAGTTGTCCCCTCTATGAATCCGGAGGGAAGTGTCCAGTAGTATTTTGTGTGCCCTAATATGAAATTAAGAATTACTGTGTATGTATATGCATGTATAGATAGAAATGTGGCCACATAATAATGTCAATATATAAGTTTATGTTATTTAGTGTATAATTTAGGAATAAGTATCAGACCTCCTATTCTTATGATGGTTAGGTGATAAAAGTATACTCAAAAGTAAAGTAATTGACTGGATTGAGCAAATGTCCCAAAAAAAGTCAACTAATTAATTCCACATCCCTGAATTAATTATTCATTTTTATAACAGTCAGGCTGTCGCCCTCTGCAAAAGAAATGACCTTAGTAGACCAGTAATATCTATACCATAGAATCATTTTCTTAAGTTAGATGTTTATGAATGCCTAGGTATTTATAGTATATATCACCTCTAGGCCTTAAAACAACCTACATTGACATAAGATAAATGCCCATTAGACAATTATAAATAATTATTAAAAGAACTAATATAAGGACATTGTCCTACAAATTAAATGTAGTTTAGTAGCCTCATGACCCCACAACAAATACTGACACTACTAACTATTATCCCCATTATGAAACTATAGAGCCTCAAGATTGGAGGCAAGATGAATTATCAAACAGTATAGACTGGGACATATACACATATCTTGAGGGTATACAAATAGAAGAAGAATTATCAGCTACTATACATACAAATATATTTAACTACCTTTCAGATAGATATGAACAGGACCTTCGCATGATTAGAATAAAAGAGTTTGTTTTAAAATCTACAAAACCTGTTGCAGTTGTCTTTCCAAGTGTGAAGCACCCCTTTGAAGGCCTCTAAAATATTCAGTTTAATTTTTCATGTGTGACACTGATGCCACCTTGTGGCCAGAAAGTGAATATATTGAAGTCACTGCAATTTTTCAGTGGAACCATGGGCAACAGTCATGTGAATTCCCTGCAATAATAACAGATTCATATTTAGCATTAGACCTCCTAGTGTATGCATTTATTAGGGACCTCCCAGCGTGGAATTTAGGATATGAGTAACTCATAAACATGTATATATAGCACTATAACATTATTGTTTGTTGTGTCAGGCAAACAAACCTCTTAGGCCACACATAAATGCACCTACCTAATATGTATATAAATGAATGAAGTCTTTCAGAGATTAGGGATATATATATCTGATGTTTACCTTTACAGCCTAGTAACAGTTTATGTGAAGTCTGGAAATACCCCAGGAAGTAAATAGAAGTCCATTTAGAGTGTAAACCATATAGTATAAAGGATTAAGGGCCTGATTACAACTTTGGAGGAGGTGTTAATCCGTCCCAAATGTGACGGATATACCACCAGCCGTATTACGAGTTCCATAGGATACAATGGACTCGTAATACAGCTGGTGGTATATCCGTCACTTTTGTGACGGATTAACACCTTACTCCAAAGTTGTAATCAGGCCCTTAGTTCACTAAACAGACATGGGGTCTCCTTTAGAACACATTGTTAAAGTATTCTCAGGACACCAGGACAGGATAGGAAAATACTGTGAGGAATGACTCAAAGCAACATTAAAACTTGCACATGCTTGGCCCAAAGAGGGCACATTTGATAATACAACAATAGAACACATGGCCACCTTCCTACAGAGTAAATTCAAGGGAAATAAACTAGAGAAAAGGAAGATCACACTAGACCTATGGAGGGTCTTTTGTGAACCAAATATGAATGAGTCAAATACAAAGCCTCAGACCCTCCCTTCGGCTCCTCCACCCCCTCTATCAAGACGTGCAATTAAGGTTAGGCAGTGCAACGGTACAGAGCATGTATACGATGCAACCTGGTACCCCACCACTCACTACCCACCTCTTCACATCCCTATGCTGCGGGATATACAGACCCCGAGTATAGCCCACCATTAGAATCTTTTTCTGAACATAGAGAATATGTCCTCCCATCTCCATGTCCTCAAATGGCCAGTACACCACGGGAAATGTTAGGTGGGGACAGTACTAAATACATAGAGACAGTAGATGCCACATTTACACTTTATTTAGCGGACGAGATGTCCCCCATAAGGAAAAATGAAGGTATACCTAATGAGCGGTCAAGAGAGGCACAGAGAATGGATGGGGCTAGAAAAAAGAAAGGTGTTTTGCAAAAACCAAGTACCAACATTAAAAATGAGACATAGTTAGCTTACACACCAGAAAGTCCTCCCACAGAGTGCTGGAGGTTTATGCACCCAGGAGCAGAGGAGAATAGTGTAGGAAAGGGGGTCACAGTGCAGGAAGATGGACGGGTAGACCAAAGAGCGACTTGGGAAAAGGAGGAAGGGCCCTTGAAGCAGTCAAGGGCCCTCACTAGGCCACAAAGGATTGAACAAGAAGGACTAGATGGCACAGTCTCCACACAAAGCAGCTTAGGTGAAGAAGATCTGAATTTAGAAAAATCTTACAAAGGATCAGAGGGGGCATTAGATGACATCAATGAACATGTTAAAAGAATGTCCCTTCTCGAGGAGCATAACAGGGAACAGCCACAATATGCCTCTGAGGGAGAAGAAAACAATAAGACAGGACAGACTTTACAAAAGGAGCCAAGAGAATTACAGAGGTTAGTATTTGATGGGGCGCATGCACGCCCATATGAAAGAAAGGGAACATTTGATATGGCAGGAAAAAGACACTGATGAAAGACATGGCACATGCATTCCCTGTATGCCCTGGCAATAATTTGACACCCAGTGAAATAGTTGCTCAGTATGAAAATAGTTGGCATAATGTTGTCCCCTTTACTGACAACCTAGCAGGTTGGACAGAAGGATTGGCATCACAGATGACACCATGGCCGCAAGAGGGTTCCTTTGAACCCCGAGACATGGCTAATGCAGAAATGTGCATTTTTCAGGGCAAAGGGGATCTTTACTGGGATTATCCCTATATGAGAAAAGTCTAAGAGTGTGGCAGAAATATGCTCGTAAGTATGACTCTCATCACCCTACTGGTAATAGGACCACAGTCCTGTCACAACTGCCCTTGATATTCAAGGGCCTAGGGGCACCTCAGTATATACCATGGCCCCAGATGGACAAAGAAAATCTTAAAAAACAGTTGCCACAACTTGCTGAGAGTGCTGGGAAATGGAAAGCAGCTCTGGAAAACATACTGCAGGGATTACTCTTGCAATAGGGGACATTAAGAGTTTACTAAGTTCCCTTATAGGAGATGAGACAGACCTACTGTTCACAAAGGCAGGAGTAAAGGATGTGACATTGACCAACCCAAAATGTGAGGGGGCACCCTTATATAGAGTAAGGGGAATTGTTTGGAAACAACTGAGGAAAATGTATCCAGACAGGCCAGACATTGGCTCCCTTATGGCACAAACAATGCAGTCAAATGAGGACCCAGCCCAATTCCTTAGCAGAATGAAGGAAAAATGGACACAGGAAGTGGGGGAGAGTTGGGATGTAACTGGACAGAATGCAATACTATTTTACAATATAGTGAAAAGGGTCTGCCAGCTGAAGTGCAGGATAAATTAGATAATATAGTGGCCTTAGAGGCCAAACCATGGATAGAGATACAAGCACACATAATACATTTTTGTAAGAAGAGACAAGAAAAGGAAAAGAGCGAGAAAGATAAAATAGAGAATGCAGAAGCTAAATTGGTCCAGCAGAAACTGGCTAAGAAAACAGAGGAAGGAATTGCCACTTCCACCACCCAGTTAGCTGCAGTGTCCCTGGGAGTGCCCCCTTCAGGCACGCCAATGCAACCCTACCAGTATGCTCAGAGAAGCAATAACAGGAATAATGGAAGAGGAGGGCGAGGAAGGTTTGGGGGAAATAGAGTAAACACATTCTAGAGTGGACAGACATGCCACTATTGCAAGATGACAGGACATTTCATAAGAGACTGTAGGTTTAAGAAGGAAGATGAACTTAGCAACCAGACAAGGGCAAATTATGGCCAACAAATGGCACCGCCTGGTGGCATTGTAGCACAACCTGCCACGAGTCCCCAAGTGATATATCTCCCACAGCCCCAAATACAACTGCAGCCTCAACCACAGATACAGCCTCAGCAGTTACAGCAATCAGTGCCCCAAATACAGTATGGGCCACCTCAGGCAGTGCAGCCCAACTTGCAGCACCAGAACGTACAAGGAGGGGTAACTGTCAGGGGAGGAAACCCATTCCAGCAAAACTACATGGGAGGATATGCCCAATGAAGGGGCCCAAGGAGAAGTCTGATGTGTCCAGTCTTATCGGTAACCCACAGGCCAGCCGAGGAACCCACTGTGATGGTAGCCATAAATGACAAGGAATACACCTTTCTCATTGGCACTGGTGCCACTAGGTCCTGTATCCGTGAGAGGGGACTGCCATTGTCAAATTTATCAATGGACACACATGGGTTCTCCGGGGCTGTAATGAGGATTCCATTCACTAAATCTGTGGAGATGGAAATAGGGGAAAGGTATGTTGATGGATGTTTCTTATTCTCCCCAAATGCATCAGCTAATCTGTTAGGACATGATCTCATGGCAAAATTAAACATGACTATTCACTTTGAAGAGGATGGCACTATGATCTGTTCAACACCTGGAGTATCTAGTACATGCATCATGACAATGGTTACACACCCCCCCAGATGGTAACCAAGTTAGAGCCAGACCTGTAGACATTTTAGCTTTTACTAGAGCAGTGTACACCATCATAGCAGAAACACCGGAACTGACAGGGAAGCTAGTGGAATTACCCAAGAGCTTTCTCTTTAGACAACAGGGCCCCTATTTTGAAATATTAGACAAAGACCTCATTCTGGAAATAGAGGCTCTAGAAGTGTCCCCCACCTATGGGACACTGATGGCAAGTGACCACACTGGTGCAATGTGGGCATGTGTCCTCTTTTATGATCCCAACATGTAGGTGGGAGACAAATCAGATGACCATTTGTTTGCTGATGACCTTAGAAAGACAAAGATTGTTTTTCAAAGCAGTGTACCTCCATGCACCACACTGGAGACAAAGCCTGTGATACCAATAAATGTCTCCAGTCCTATCAAAGATAATGACCTTGCGCAGGTACCCTCCAACTTGTGGACAAAAGGCCCTTATAATATAGGCTTTGTCCGCACAGTAGTACCATTCAGATTAATTTTGAAGGAAGGAGCAATACTACCAAGAGTGAGACAATACTCTCTATCCAAAGAAGCAGAGGAGGGCATTGCACCTGTTATACAGGCATTGCTGGAGCAGGGAGTCATATACCCAGGTGTATCCCCCTGGAACACCCCAATTTACCCTATAAGGAAGGCCAAGGGAAATTTGTGGTGCATGATTCAAGACCTGCGCCCAATAATGACATTGTGATACCAGAATTCCCTGTAGTACCTGACCCTTCCACGATCCTAACCAACATACCCCAAGATGCTAAATTCTTTTCAGTCACAGACTTGAAGAATGCATTTTTCTGCATTCCTCTGCACCAAGACACTCACTATTTGACTGCATTTTCCTATCGCGGTTCACAGTACCTTCGTTCCCGATTACCTCAAGGGTACTGTGAGTCCCCTAGTGTCTTTAACAGGACGGTCAAGAATGACCTCACCAATTTTCAATGTGACAGCACAGTGTTGCAGTATGTCGATGACCTACTGATCTGTATTCCAGCAGAGGAGCAGTGTAGAAAGGACACTGTGTCCCTGTTGTGCACCCTTGCTCAAAGAGGTAACAAGGTGGACAGGGACAAATTACAGTACTGCCAGGAAGAAGTTCAATACTTGGGGCAACTACTGTCAGCATCAGGCCGCCGAATTATGCCCGGGAGAGCAGAATCCATTTGGCAGATGAAAGAGCCTGAGACTGTGAAAGGAATGCAGACGTTCCTAGGCTATGTAATTATGTCAAACAATGGGTTTTTGACTACAGTACTTTAATATCCCCACTGCTTGCATGTATCAAACAGGTGAAAACACAGAAAGACAGGATAACATGAACTACGGAGATGGAACAAACCTTCAGTAAGCTAAAAACCGTGACAAAAAATGCACCAGTGTTAGGAACACCAGATTACAACAAAGAGTTTTTTCTTTTTTGCCACTGTAATGGCCAGGTGATGACGGCTGTCCTCACCCAAAAGTATCCTTTAGGCCACAAACCAATTGCATATTTTAGTGGCCTACTTGATTCTGTCATGAAAAGCCATTACCCTTGTCAAAAAGCACTTGCCACAGCAGCCTTTGCAGTAGAGAAAAGTGCCCCCATTTTCATGGGTGCACCTCTGACACTGTATGCTGAACATGCTGTGTTTACAATAATTCAGAAAGCTAAAACAACATTAACAACACAGAGAGTATCAGGCTATGAGGTAATATTATCATTACCATCCTTGAAGGTGGTTAAATGCCACATAGTCAATCCTGCTACCTTCTTTGCACACCCCATTTCAGACACTGACGATGACGCCCATGATTGTGCCACATATACTCCAGATGAGTGTAGCCAAGCAACAGAAGACCCCATTCCAGGTAGTGTTGTATATTTTGTGGATGGGTCTTCCACAATAGATCAGGACAAAGGGGTAAGACATACAGGAGCTGTAGTGGTCAGAGCGCTGCAGCACAACTATTCATACACACTGCAGATAACCAAACAGATAACTTTGCCATCTCAATATTCAGCCCAGGCTGCTGAATTAGTAGCTTTAGTGGCAGCCCTCAAACAAGGGGAAGGAGAAACAATAACAGTATACCCTGATTCATCCTATGTCACTACGACAGTGCATTCCAGCATTATGCGGTGGAACAGACGGGGATTTCTCAAGTCTGATGGAAGCCCTGTCATGCACCGCCCCCTTTTAGAGGACTTGATACAAGCTTTAACACTGCCACATGCAGCTGCAGTAGTGAAATGCGCAGCCCACACTAATGGTCAGGATTTTGTGTCCCGTGGAAATGCTCTGGCTGATTGGGCAGCCAAAGATGCAGCAACACGCCCTCTTAGTTACATATATACCACAGTTTTGTTAGCAAGTGAAACATTGACATCTTCAGACCCTTTGAATGTATCCAGACATTACACAGAGACAGCTCATCTGCATATAAGAGAGATACAAGAAAAGGCCCCAGAGCATGAGAAACAGCTGTGGGAAGCTGGAGGATGCACACAGACAGGAACAGATTTAATATACAGACAAATGTCAACAGGGAAGCCTGTCATGCCCCAAGCATTGCTACTGATAGCTCTAAACCAGCTACATCCTCCTTCACATACTGCTAGAGACAATGGGGGTGATTCTGACCGCGGCGGACGGCGGTCGCCGCCCGCCAAGCGGTTCCCGCCGAAAGACCGCTCCGCGGTCAAAAGACCGCAGCGGTCATTCTGGCTTTCCCACTGGGCCGGCGGGCGATCGCCGAAAGTCCGCCCGCCAGCCCAGCGGGAAACACCCTTCCCACGAGGACGCCGGCTCAGAATGGAGCCGGCGGAGTGGGAAGGTGCGACGGGTGCAGTTGCACCCGTCGCGAATTTCAGTGTCTGCAAAGCAGACACTGAAATTCTTCGCGGGGCCCTCTTACGGGGGCCCCTGCAGTGCCCATGCCATTGGCATGGGCACTGCAGGGGCCCCCAGGGGCCCCGCGGCACCCCCTACCGCCATCCTGTTCCTGGCGGGAGAACCGCCAGGAACCGGATGGCGGTAGGGGGTGTCAGAATCCCCATGGCGGAGGATTCTCAAGGGCAGCGGGAAGTCGGCGGTACACCGCCGACTTTCCGTTTCTGGCCGCGGCTGAACCGCCGCGGTCAGAATGCCCAGCGGTGCACCGCCAGCCTGTTGGCGGTGCTACTGCCGACCTCCGCCATGGCGGTAATTACCGCCAGGGTCAGAATGACCCCCAATATGTCCCTCCAAAAATGTCAGGATTGGTTTGTCCCTAACTTACATGAGATGATTACAATGTACATACACACCTGCACAGTGTGCCAGCAGTATTCACCAAGTCCCACCTCTAAGGTAATAGCTTCCACTTTACCTCGCCCACAAGGTCCCTTTAAGGAACTGCACATTGAATACACTGACATGATTGACAGATGCAATCATTATCGCTGTCTTATAGTTGTAGTCTGCCCATTCTTAAGGTGGATTGAAGCAGGACCTTATGTTCACTGTGATGCCAAGTCTGCTGCTAATTTTTTGATCCGTGAGGTAATACCACAGTGGGGTGTCCCTGAGGGGATCAGATCAATAATATATTTTCTCACCTCACCACCTTGTTAGGAATAACACACAAATTGTCCTCAGCTTATCATCCACAAAGCAATGGAATTGTGAAGCGCCTTAATGGCCTCCTCAAGAACAAAATAAGTAAACTATGTTTGACATTGAAAAAGAAATGGCTATACTTCCTCCCTTTAGCACTCTTTGCTTTGAGAAATACCCCAGGATCAGATCACCATTTGACTCCTCATCAAATAGTGACAGGTAGAACAATGAGCACATTTGTGCCATCAACTAGACGTAAGTTGGAGACTGAGAGTGCACCTGAAGTTGTACAAACTAAAATGAATGAATACATGTCTGAGCTAACCAAAGTTGCAAAGTTCTTCTCTAAACAGGTTACACGTGCAGCCAAGAAGCGCGCCCACGCATCTCCTGTAAAGGATCAACAAACACCACTACCTTTGGGAACCTTAGTATATATTTGCAATTTTGTCAGAAAGTGGAAGGACTGCAAATTCAATGGACCCTTCCCAGTGACAGACAGCACGACTACAGCAGTGAAAGTCCAAGGCCACAAACCATGGTACCACCTCCGGGACATCCGCCTGGCCCCAACCATGACATCCATCCCTTTGGACACCAAGCAGAAAAAAGAGGGGGAGAACAGGAGAAGCAAACGGAGTAAAGCCTCCCTCTAAAGCTCCAATATTAGACAATTCTTCTTTCCAGTTATGTATTTTATGTTTGTTTTTCCTCCTCGGTGCACTGATATTGATGTTTTTAGCCCTTGGATATTTTAATTTTTTGATCCTATATTAAATATTACATGCATGCGTAGAACTGTTGATAATGATTTTGACCATCACCCTCTCCATACTGCTTTGTTTGATAATATGTGGTACCAGCACATGCATAGTATAGGCACATCCACGTCCAACACCAGTTGTTATGTATGCTCTCACATCCCCCATGCTGCTGGAGTAGATAGATTGCATCTCCCAAAAAAGCTATCCCCAAACATTACACATTGTCCCCTGCACCTATTTTATGCAGAATGAGAGCACAGCTACAACCAACTCATGTTAGTCCTGTTACTGCACTAGTTAACACAACTAGATTTGACACCACCCCAGAAGTCCTACAAGTCCTGACAGGAAAACAAGAGATAATGGAAGAGATATCAAAAATGAAGAAAGCGGGGCAACAAAAGGTCTCACCCAGATTGGGAAAAAGGGCTATTACATCAAGGTATTTTTGGAAGGTCTTACCCATCATCTGAATGTAGTAACTATTTAGCTAAACTCCTGCCCCCTGATTGCGCAGGCAGGCCAGTTCTTAGTATCACAGAATCAGTATTTGCCCATGATAAATGGCATACTGAGTCCAAAATCATATGTAGCGCAATATCATTATGGAATGGCACTGAGACACAAGGTCCACTAAGTTTTAATAAGATAATATGCCAATGTCAGGAAATATGGGATGTGAACATAAAGAGATATACATGGACAGGAACTACCATACACCCTAGAATAGCAATGAAATTAACACAGTTTTCTGCGGCACCTCCAGCCTGATGGATCATTACTGGATGTGTGGGGCCCGGCTTCACATGGAACTACCCCCGAACTTGAATGGCCTCTGCTCCCTAGTGACTTTGCACACCCCCTCCCTGGTGATACCAGGTGTGGACATCTCTCAGTTACATGACCATCCCATGAGCCGTCCAACAACCTTGCTTCACCATTACCGGACAAAACGAGCTGCTGAGTTTTTTGGTACTGCAGTGTGGAAAGACGTTCCACAGGAACATAGACTATCTAATGATTCCCAAATCTTTTTTGGTAGCATCCTACCATTTGTTCAGGCGAAAGCAACTGCACGCTGGCTGCAGATCACACTCTTTGAATTGATGAAGACCATAAATGCAACCGAAGATGGGTTCAATGCTATCAAGGAAGAACTCCGAACCCTTAGGCTGATGGTAATGCAACACAGATATGTACTTGATTTAATGACGGCTATGGAAGGAGGGATGTGTAAGAAGATTGGATCGGCCTGTTGTACTTATGTGCCAGCGAATGATGAGGACAATGGGACATTAACTCAGGCCATTCAGACATTGAATGATCTACAAAAGAAAATGGTCAATGAGGGGAGTGCCCCTGATGGGTGGTTCGAGGGCTGGTTTGAATGGATGCCGTCCTGGATGTCAGGGTTGTTCAAGGCCTTGTTGCCTTTGATCGTGTTGTTGCTCTTGATGTGTCTTAATTTTCAAGTAATAATAGCATGTTGCAAAAGGATAACAGCTAAATTGCCAGGGACAGAGTAGTGGGTATGTGGTGATTCCCATAGTTTCATTAGTAGATGGAAAGGTAGGAAAAGTAGTTGAATAATCAACTAGAGGAGGGAATAATGTAGTAAGAATAGGAACACATCATATACACCACATACATACAAACATAAATTCCCAAATCCGAATACAAACATTTTAGGTTAGGGATAGTTGTAAACTAATTTAAGTAGTGAAAGGCTTAATACATGACATGCTAAAAAAAAAAGACAGACTGTGGGTTCAATAGAAAACCAGGTAATATTTAGGACAAACAAACACTTATTACTTAGGAAACTTGTGGCATAGACATAGCCCTTGTTGCTATTGTGCAGAGTTAAGGTTTTCAATGTAGTTTCAGATATCGTGGATACTCATGCAGCTCTTTCCTTTAGTGTCCCCTTGGAGTTTATTAAAGAATTCTCAGCCAGGGCTGGGCCGAACTCGCGGGGTTTCACTCCTCTGAATTCTATGAAGTTACCTAAAACTCTGCGAGATTCGCGAATGGTGGAATTTTGGTACGTCACGCTGCTCACGCTGATTTTTAGCACTAGAAGCTTGTCCCACACTCTAAAAACCGCATGAATGACACCGTGTGGCATGCCAGAGGGAACTACTTCTTCCTGCCACTTGAGTAGATTTTCTATTTGAACAGCAGCTTTCTCAACGCAAGTGGCAGCTTTCTCAACACGAGCATTTTGCGACCTGCTGCGAATGCATGCCTGAAAACTGCACTAGGGGACGCAAATTCTTTCTCACACTCACCAATTGTAAAATGACAAAATAATTAAGTAATACTTTCACAAAATGTGCTACATTACGCAGCATAATTTGCCTTTTGTGCCGCATAATTTACTCAACCCCCGTTGCATGTAATTTAACCCTCCCCTACCACATGATTTCATGGCCCTGCTAATTGGCGAGTGATAAATTAATTGACCCATCAATCTAGGACAGGTGGGAGCTCTGTGCAGTGGATTTTGTAAAAGTTGCCAGTATGTAGTGACAATATAATTCTGTAGAGAAGACCTAGTTCGAATCACCCTGCCCTACCTACATTTTTGACTGGTGAATTGCCAAAAATGTGCCTTTCGTTTTGGGAAAAACTTAATAATTAGGTACTCCAAGTGGAAATTCACTATACTCAGGGGCGTGAAGCACAGTAAAAATTTTGCAATACAATACAGCGACAATCACTGTTAAATGAACTGAATGATGGATGAACATGTGTACGTGTACAGTATCATGTACGCACTCTGATTCTGGCATGCTGGGAAAGACTAGAGGGTAGCAGAATATAAGGGTTGGTATGGTGTATTCCTAAAATGGAAGAATATGGGGAATGTGCCTCAAAGAAAATGTGAAAAAGATGAAACAGTAACATTGTTTACTTTGATGAATCAACCGACTGATCAGAAATGATGGCAAGGAGAACATAGACTGTGTGTCAGTAACATACCATTACACAACATAACATAACCTGTATTTATAAACCGCATGTTCAACATACTTGGTACCTAGATGTTGAAAACAGATGTTATTAGTACCCAATCAATGGCACTTATTGAAAAGGACGTAAATTGGAAAACACTTTGATGGATGTTGATAAGGTCTGGTAGTAATTGAATCTTCATCTGTTGTTGCGCATACACTCTGATTACTAAATGTAGCCTTCAAGTAGCTTTTACTTATTTTTTCAAACTCTGCCATGTATTGTGTTTGGGCAGTTTTATGTTTCTCCAATATAATTCATATGAATATTAGAATAATGAATGGTCTTATCGTTTGTTCATGCCTTTGAGGATCTGGCATTAACTTGATTTTAGCTTTTGTAATATAGTCCAAGTCACTCTAAGAACACTTGGCAATCTATTTATTCTTTCTATTATATTGTTTATAGCATTTGTGAACTCTGTACAGTGAATTTAGCTAATACCAATTGAGCGTTTAATCAGGAGTACCTTCCCGAATAACAGTGGCATGTCTCGGGTTATAAACCATAAGCAAATCTCCCACTGTATGTCAATGCCATTGGAACTAAAAATTATGAAAGACAATGCAATTTTAGGAGGTCACATATACAAACCTTTGTGTCTGTGAAAACTTTCAGGTGAGCCATACCAGCTCTCAAAACTCAGGTGGAAAGAGAGATGCTGCTGCATTTGTTCACCGCCAACGTTACACAGGACCTGATTGGAGTGTTCTGTATAGGATGGCAGGACCTTGGCATATATCAGTAGCAATTCTGAGGAGGTCCTTTTAGCTTTTTCCTTATCGGCTTCCCAATGAGAGGCACTGCTCATTTCTCTCCATGAACGAAACAGGTTCTCTACCAAGTTGGGATCATACAGACCTTTGGTCTTGCTTAACACAGATTACAAAGTTCTAGCTAAAATCCTTGCAGATCATTTGGGGCCCCTCATCCTACTACTGGTCCACCCGGACCAAAATGGGTTTGTTCCAGCACGTAACACTTCTTTAAACCCTACAACACATTTTTTTTATCATAAAGTATTCTCCGCAATACTGGTCTCGAGCGGGATGTCTAGTATTGGACTTTGAAAAGGCCTTTGAATCCTAGGAATGGGCCATTTTAATTTGAAGTGCTGAGGCGTTATGGTATTTAAACCTGTTTTCTTCACCTGGTTCAATTACTATACACCCATCTACTGACCAGAATCAGGGCTGGCTCCCTCGCTTCCAGAACCGGTACCCATATACAGAGGCACCAGTCAAGGTTGCCCACTCTCCCTATTACTCTTTTCCCTGTCAATGGAACCACTAGCCATGGTCATTCGGGACCAAGGCGGGATCTGGGGAATTCCCGTAGGAGACAGAATTCATACCATTTCCCTCAATGTGGATGATCTGCTGCTGTATCTCAGAGATGTCCATAATTTCCCTGACATAATTGCTATAACACTCTGCCGTTTTGCTACCCTATCTGGCCTAATCAAAATCATGCCTCTTCCCCTTTATATCAGATTCACTGAACCCATGTCCCACATTCAATGACACACTAATACCATGGCAGCCCAGAATATTCAGGTATCTAGGCGTTCGAAAATGTAATTCTCTGGTAGACCTGCTTGATGGTAACCTCGCACCTGAAGCTACCTCTATTAGATTACCTTTTGGCAGACATTACTACTGTCGGTGGTGGGTCGGGTAGCCTGACTGAAAATCGTGATCCTCCCCCGCTTCTTATATTAATAGTAGTCCTTCCCCACTTCTTATATTACTTTGACAATTAATCACTGTATATCCCAACTCAATTGTTTTAGGCTTTCGAGAAACACATAAGAGAGTTTATCTAGCAAACCTTTACCCGTGGACTCGAGCAAGGATACCTGACACTCTGTTACTAGGAGTGGCATATCGCTGTTGTCGCTGGACCCTTTATCTCATAGGACTGGTGACCCCTTATGCACCAGCACTAGCCCTATTGGGTACACCTAGAAACCTCACTTACACCTCAGTGACGGAAACTCACCACTTGGCATTCAACTACCTGGACGACCTCATTCCATTCAAAACACTAATGGACACTGCAAACCTGTCGCCCGGTCAATTTTTATTACTCTACTCGCAGCATTGACATGTAGGTGGGGTGACTTGACACACGAACACCCAACAGATCTAACCGTGCAGTACCTTCACGTAATAGGACCTGGCAGACACCTCATGGTTTTCACAGTCATTACAAATTCACACCACACCATCACTTACGGCTCTGCACTCCCATTGGGAGGGCGACCTGCCCTATCCCTGCACAGACAAGGAATTGGCTGCTGTGTTGGAAAGTCCCACATGTGTTCCACACAACGCTAGAATCCACCTTATATACTTTTTTGTTGTGCATAGAGCTTACCTCACCCCAGTCAAAATCAACCACTATTTCCATGGTGTAGATGCTGCGTACCCTTGATGCCAGCTGGTAGATGCAGACCTGCTTCCTATGTTATGGAACTGGCCATCTCTCCAACACTATTGGCAAAGTGTTACAGCCAAATTGAGCACAGGGCGCCCAGCACTGCATAAATGGAAAATGTGCATTTTGGGTCTTTACCATAGGACAAAAAACTTAGGGTTACCTCTCATTTTCTTGCTTTGGGATTACTGATAGCTAAACTCCTCACTAGTCGATGGAAAGAGCCCGAGCCTCCAACACTTGTGACATGGATGCAATCTCTTTTCACATGGGCACGGGCGGAAAGTGTAACGCTGCACAGGGAAGATGCCCTGGGACTGCGCAAGTACCCTACAGCTATTAATTGGGATACTATCCTGACAGATTTCCAAATTATTACACAAGAAGGGGATGGGAGTGGAACGGGCTCACCGGATGGTGGAGATGACACAGCAGTTGATCGCAACCCTTCATTAACTGACTGTTATCCATAGAGGTCTAACAACTCCCCTGTTCATGTTCCTTCAGGTTTTTTCACTTTCCATGTGCTTCAGTGTAATCATGTGCTCTTTGGTTTAACATGCTGAGTGCAGTAGATTGTAGTGGGGTCCAAGGTTGCAGTTTCCTTTTGTTCACTGCTGTTCTATTTTCTCAACAGAATCTTTTTCTTAAAATTTAGCAATGTATACAGCTAGTCCCCAATTGGATCCAGAATAATTTTAGCAATTCTGATAGTTCTTCCTTTTTCTAACACATGAATTCCAATACCATATTCACTGGTATAGGAACTGTGAAGGGTGTTATATACACTGGCCCAGTTTTTAAAACTAGTGTTATATGACTGCCAAATGATTTACATTAAGAGTTTTTCACTTTGGAACTCAATGTATGAGAATGTTACTATTCTTCCTACCTATGATGTGCAACCACTGATTCCACCATCATAATTATTTATGATGGTCATATCAATGAATGGGTTGAGGCAGCCAAATAATGCTGCTTGGTACTGTGGCAACCCTAATTTGAGAAGGCATAAATTCCCGTTTAAAACTTTCTCTAAGTACCACTATTTTTTTTTGGCAATATGCGTTTTTAAAAGATATTTTTTTAATCCTTTACTTCTGTTTGGGCCAAAGAGCCCAATACACAAATTAACAGGTTAGAAAGCTTGAAATGTGCTTGAGCAGTTGAACACACGCATTGGGAGCAGAATTCTAACTTTTGGGTGTCACAAAAGATCTCTGTAATACTCTAGGAAATCTATGACAATCACTGATTTACTGGAGTACTACATTGTGTAACATCTAATCGTACCAATTTCCACACGTGAACGTGCAAATGATACGTAAATATGGTTTTAGACATAATTTTCTACTTCTCCATGTTAAATATAATTTTCTATGAGTAACTAGTTTTGCTTCACCGCCAGGAAAATGTAGGATATTTTCCCACCATTCCCACTCAGGGAATGCTTGTAGTGCAGCCCTTAAAAATATCGCATTTGTGTGCATTTCCAGGGAGTTCTAGGTGTTTGCTTCGTTTTGTGAACACCATACTGTGTGACTTCAATATTCATAAATGTTCTTTAAAAATATGTGATACCACCAATCCAGTTAGCTGGCACTAGGCTCAACACACAAGTGACAAAGCATTTTTATCGGCAGATTTGGGGCAACGCTGGGTGGTAGGAATTTTCTTGATTCCTGTGGAGTCCGGAAGTTTCCATCACAGACATATGAGGAAAAATGTGAAAAAATGTGTGTTTTTGTCAACATTTGAGGTTTGCAGAGAAGTTGCCCTCATCTGCCCCTCTGGGGGGGGAGGTAGAAAGACTGTTTCTCTGTTTTGGGGGGTGGAGACATGGCCATGCCCATGTTGGGCAGCCCCCCACTTACAATTAAAAAAGGTAATCCCTGGTTTCCTTTCTGCATCCCCCTCACCCCATTGGGGGCATTTAGGCCTAAAGATATGGCCCATCTACCCCCTGGGGGCTGAAATGGCCATACTAATGTTTCCTTAATAGGGAGAGTTCCTTGCCCAAAGGGCCGCTCCCCAACATGTTATATACAACTCTCTGGTGCCTAGTGGTTCTCTGCGCCCCTTAAGGGCAGATTAGCCTGGAAATAGGGCCAATCTTCGCCCCGGGGGGCATATAATGGCCAAAATAATGCCCCCATAATGAGGACCTGTCATTGGTTCACGTGGTGGCTCTGCCGCCAGAAACCAGCAATCTTGTTCCCATGACAAGAGTCCTACGACAGAATGACCCTTGCCGAAGGGGCCGCTCCCCGGTATATATGTTTTAAAATCCTAGGTGTCTAGTGGTATTCTGAGCCCCAGGGGGCAGATCAGCCTAAAAATAAGGCTAATCTTCCCCTTAGGGAGTCAAAAACGTCCAAAATGCATTTGCAATTATGGGGAGCAGCTCTTGCCTATGGCGCTGCTCCCTGCATTTAAAATAAATTCCTGGTGTCAAGTGGAGTGGATCCCTGCTTGGGGATTGCCCTCCTTGGGTGATCTCCGAGCAGGGATCCACTTGGGAAATGTACCATTGCAAATGGGAGAGTCTCCTCTTTCCAATGATAGCTCTCACGGGGCTGAGATATGCCCCTGAGCACTGAAGCAGTGAAAGTGAAATGAGCCGATCGGCTCATGTCACTTTCAGTTTCAATGTAATGACATCAGCGCACCATGCATGCCTATTGTCATTACATTGGAAAAAAAATGCCTTGGCTGGCTGGGAAAGTTCTTCCCCATCTCCTGAGGCTAAAAAGTAAAAAAGGAAATCCCTCTTCTGTGAACAGCAGAGGGATTTTCAGACTTGTGTGTGGGTATGGCTCGGAACTATCCTACGCACACAAGCACAGTTGTGGAGGACAACTTCAAGCCTTTCTCCGCACTGAAGGTGATAAAGTCAGAGCTGTGGGGTTTCCCAATGCCTATCTGTTTTTCTCTGTCAGATTCCCTATGTGGAAAGGGCATACCCAGACATGGGCCCTATGCTCACTGTGCTATAGGTGTTAAGCTGTACCCCAGTGTTGAGCTCCAGCAAGCCAAATCAGTGTAAGGTTGATTGTGTTCCCGTTCAAAGGAGATACATCTCTTGTTGTTGCTCTGATTCATTCTGTGGTCCCTGCTGTGATTATAGATGAGGTCACTACCATAATCTCTGTTGTGGTGGAATCTGTGGTTCTTGTTGTCATTACTACTGTGCTAGAAGCTGTTGTTGCTGTGATAGCTATTGTTGCTACTGTAGTAATGTATGCTGTGGTAGTTATTGTGGCTGTTGTGGTAGCACCTGTTGTGGCTTCTGTGGTGGCAGTTTTTGTTGCTGCAGTAGTACCTGCTGTTGCTGTTCTTGCGTGGTTACAGCTCTTGTCCCTCATGTGATGAAAGGTGTGGGTACTACCAGTGGCGTAGTGAACTCCCCACTTTGGGAGCTACAGGGGAAGGTGGGGCTCTTTAATGGGCCTCTTCTGTCTGCAACATGGCAGACAAAATCTCATGATTAACAATATGAAGGAATACAGTGTCAATAGAAGAGCAAGCAGGAGTAAGGTAAAACAAGAGATCAGTAAATAGAAAAAGGAATGGATGGAAGAGTGGATGGAGTAATGAAAACGGGAAGGATTGATTGATGCATGAAAAAATTCATACATGTAAGAATGTAAAGGTGGAAATGTGGATATCAGCCAGTGGATGGAAGAATGAAAGAATGAATGGATAGATGTCTGGATGGAAGAGACAGGAGAACTCTTCTAGGGAGAGGTCGGCTCAATTGCTTTGCTTACTTGGTGCAATCAGAGCTTTCATTTCAAAGTGGGTGAACCTACATTTTCTGTCTACGCTCTTGGGCACTACTATGGTCTCTGGTGTGGTTACAGCTGTGGTAAAAGCTGTCATCCCTGCTGTGCTTGCAACTATTGATGCAGCTGTTGTGGCAGTATCTGTGGTCAAATCTGTTATGGCTAGCGTTGTTACTTATTTTGTTGCTTCCACTCATTTTGCTGCTGCTGTGTTCCCTGTAGTTTTCAAAGCTTTACTCATAACCAGCTCAGTTCATGTAAAATGCAGTGATACCTATACAGTGAAGACAACGTTTGTAAAGGTTTACTGTGGAGGCATTCCTTTGCTAGTACCTAGCATAACCCCACATTTATAAAGAAAGCACCCATCAGTGTAAGCTGACAAACCACACTTTAGTAGTGACAATTAATATATGAAAGTAGGTTTTCCAAATAGCAAATTTACTTTTCTGTGCCATGTATCACTGCACTAACTTTACTCTGTGAACCAGTCAGAGACTACTACTGCAGTGATCTCTGGAGCCATACATTTGTCCTATATGTGGGTGGTGTACATGCACACAGTAGTCCGCATACAATAATTAAATTCTATGCCACTAATGCATTTTCTATGCCAGTTTGTGTTACCTTTACTAAAACATTACTTAACTAGTGAGTCGAGTTTTTCAGAACCATGGGACTTCATTTCTGTTTTTGGAATTCAAAAACCTCCAGAACGGCAAGCCTGGAAGTTGTAGCTGGGCAGGTCACACCAAAGCTGGATACCTTATCCACAAGGGTCAGCAAACAGAATGTCAGCCAACTGTCCCTTGGAGTCCACTTCTCCATTTGTGTACAAGTAGAGGTAGATCCAGCCTTTCAGGTCTCTACACATGTCCAAAACGGCAGTCTTCTTCCTCTTCTGTTCAGGTCCAGAGTTGTTATAAAGAGCTGGGAGTGAGGTGCTACATTTGTTCAATTCAATAGCCAGTGGGTGAAGTTGATTCCTGGACACTCCCTAACCAATAGGTACAAAGTTCCCAATGGTAACTGTGAGATCTGACCTTGATGTGGTCTTCCCCTAAACATTTTGCCTTCACCCCTCCTGTTTTTAGAGTCAGTTTCTGTTGGCGTTAGTACTCTGTGCACTTTAGCACTGCTAAGCAGTGCTAAAGTATGAGTGCCTTCTCCCTAAAATGTGGCAGAATTGCTGTGCATCTGATTGGCACATTTAATGTAAGTATAGGTCCCTAGTACATGGGACTACATGTATCAGGGCCTGTAAATAAATGCTACTAGTGATTCTGCAGCACTTATTGTGCCACCCACTAAGGTAGCCCTTTTAGCACATGTCCCAGACCTGCCATTGCAGCCAGAAGTGCATTCTAAACTGCCATTTCGACCTGGCGAACTAACCATTTTGCCAGGCCTGAACCTTCCTTTTTAATATATATGTCACTCCTAAAATGGGCCCCATAGGCCCATAGGGCAGGGTGCATTGTATTTAAATAGTAGGACATGGTTTCTTAAGTTTTACTTGTCCTGGTAGTGAAAACCCCTTAAATTTGTTTTTCACTACTGTAAGGCCTATATCTCCCATTGAATAACATTGGGTTACCTTATTACATTACATAAATGCTAACGTTTGATTCGGAGAATTCATTTTAAGTAGGGATGCTCAAATGAACTGTAATTTAAAATCTTCTTGCATTGTAAAGTTGGATTTGAAATCACAATTTTGAAAATGCTACTTTTAGAAAGTTGCCTTTTTCTTGCCCTAACGATTTGGTGCCAGCTGCTAGTATCCTGGATCAGATCACTGTGAATGGCTCTGCCGATGAGCTTTGTGTATTCCTCCCAGGATCAGCCATCCCACCAGCATGACTGGTGTCAAATCTGTTCCCTGCCGCACTTACACTTCAAAGGGATTGCCTCCAGCCCAAACAAACAAACCTGACACTAGTCTGTTGTCTCCCCAGACTTCTTGGAGCCTTAACAGGAAGGCCAGAACTCCTGGACCTGTGGAAGACTTCAGAAGAACTGTCTTGCTCCCCCACAAGATTGCCTTACTGCTACCAGAGGTCTGCACTGTTGCTTGAGATGGCAGAGGTCTGGGACACACTGGAGGAGCTCTGGGCACCACCCCTGGGGTGGTGATGGATAGGGGAGTGGTCACTCCCCCTTTCCTTTGTCCAGTTTCGCACCAGAGCAGGTGCTGGGGGATCTCTGAACGGGTGTAGACTGGTTTATGCAAGGAGGCACCATATGTGCCCTTCAAAGCATTTCCAGAGGCCAAGAGAGGCTACTCCTCTCAGGCCCTTAACACCTATTTCCAAAGGGAGAGGGTGTAACACCCTCTCTCAGAGGAAATCCTTTATTCTGCCTTCCTGGGACTGGGCTGCCCAGGCCCCAGGGGGGCAGAAACCTGTCTGAGGGTTGGCAGCAGCAGTAGCTGCAGAGAAAACCCCAGAGAGCTAGTTTGGCAGTACCCGGGGTCCATGCTGGAGCCCCGGGAATGCATGGGATTGGCACCCCAATACCAGATTTGGCTTGGGGGGACAATTCCATGATCTTAGACATGTTACATGACCATGTTCGGAGTTACCATTGTGAAGCTACACATAGGTATTGACCTATATGTAGTTCACGCGTGTAATGGTGTCCCCGTACTCACAAAGTCTGGGGAAATTGCCCTGAACAATGTGGGGGCACCTTGACAAATGCCAGGGTGCCCTCACACTTAGTAACTTTGCACCTAACCTTCACTAAGTGAGGGTCAGACAAATAGGTGGCTTATGAGTTACTTAAGTGCAGTGTAAATGGCTGTGAAATAACGTGGACGTTATTTCACTCAGGCTGCAGTGGCAGTCCTGTGTAAGAATTGTCTGAGCTCCCTATGGGTAGCAAAAGAAATGCTGCAGCATATAGGGATCTCCTGGAACCCCAATACCCTAGGTACCATATACTAGGGAATTATAAGAGTGTTCCAGTGTGCCAATCAGAATTGGTAAAATTAGTCACTAGCCTGCAGTGACAATTTTAAAAGCAGAGAGAGCATAAACACTGAGGTTCTGGTTAGCAGAGCCTCAGTGATACAGTTAGGCACCACACAGGGAACACATATAGGCCACAAACTATGAGCACTGGGATCCTGGCTATCAGGGTCCCAGTGACACATATCAAACACACTGACAAATAGGGTTTCCACTATGAGCACTGGGGTCCTGGCTAGCAGGATCCCAGTGAGACAGTAAAAACACCCTGACATATACTCACAAACAGGCCAAAAGTGGGGATAACAAGGCTAGAAAGAGGCTACCTTCCTACAACATGAGAGAAGGGCTGTATTCTTGGAGAAGATATTTAAAAGATTGGTTTCAGTGGCGGATGTATGTGGTTTGACACTGCCACTCAACAGCTGCAGGATGAAATGCAGCCGGATGCAGAAGGGTCGCAAAGCTTTAAATTGCATTGGGGAGGCAAGGAGCAGTGAGAGATTAGGTGGCAAAGTATTGTTTTCTTCAAATTCTTTCCTGTTATTCTTGCCCAGCCACCCACTAAGGTAGCCCTTTAACACATGTCCCAGACCTGCCATTGCAGCCTGTAGTGCATTCTAAACTAGAGAATCATCTTTGTGATAGATAAACGGACAGTGGTGCAGAAGGGGTCGTCTACAAACGACAAATGGATTGGCAACTTTCATAGCGTTGCGCTGTCTGTCTATAACTGATTGTGATGACCCGAGCGTGTTGTATCCAGACTGCAAAACACTGCTTATATACTTTCTTTGCTGTCAGTGGGAAATATTCTATTACATGAACGAGGCCCGGTAATCACTGGTTCTTCTTTTCTGTAAACTCGAAGATCAAAGTTACATCAACATATTTAAGATATCTAATCATAGGTGGACCTATGACGACGCCACCGTCCTTTATATAAATTGTCCTTCGTGACAGCACTTGGTCTTCTTTGCTGCTCTGGCAAAAGGTAAGTGTTTCTCTGTACCACTTTGACTTGCTGAATAAAGTATTTATTTGCTCCTTTTTGTGTTTATTTTGCTGATGGGTAATGTTTATGAGGTAATAGTTCTGAATTTGTTCTGATAAATCATTTTCTGTTGGGCTGGTTAGGGAGCAGGACGCTTTCATCTTTTGTGATCATATCTTCGACCCTGATGCCTGAGATTTTTATTTTTCCTTAGGCGGCGATGACAAGTGTCTTATTTTTTTAGCTTTACAGCACAGCCTCACATAGTCATAAACATGGTGAAATCAGACAAAGCTTTAAAAATAGTGTTCAAAATACTCAAGGCATAGGAAAAACAGCTTATGTTTTTCAATGGCTTCTACACTTCGTAACGAGAAAAGGCTCACCTAGCAATTGGCTGTTCATCTTAGCTACTACAGGGCCGCAAGTAGCTATGGACGTTGGTGGAACGTCCTCCGTATTAGGAGATAGCATTTGCCACCCCTTACTATAATATTGCACGATGTGAAAATTACAGAGCAAGGGTTTCCAATCTTTTCTGCAATATGAGCTACTCATGTTCAATGAAAATCATGTTGAGTTACTATTTTTTTTGTGTGAAAATAGTGATCACATCAGACAAGATGATATTAGCGGTCACCCACGCGAGATTACCATGAGTGATCACCTCAGTGTGTAAACTTACAAGGGGACGCGTATAGGTCGATGAACCTTTTGATTTGGATGAAATATCCAGCTAGGCTAATGGCAGTCACACTAGTGATTAACAAGCAATTCAATAAACATTTGTCATCATCAACAATGAATCAGAAACATAACACCCTGTGACCCTCCAGTCATGAATAACCACAACTCACTATACGTTTTCGTAGTTTTAATCCCTATTAGTTACAATACTAATTCATGACACTTAGTTCAAACTTTATTCGAATCAACAAATCTGTATTAATTCATTGAAAGACGCCAAAAACATAGCCTAATCAAAACTTGCATCAGAGTACATTCTAAAGCAGTAGAATAAGTCAACAATCGAATCAGGAATGAATAAGTCAACATAAGTAGCAGAGTTCAGCAAATCAGTTTGTCAATCATTTGTCTCTGTGTTTGTTAATGTCATAAGGTAGGAACCTCACATAACCCAGATTAGCATCAGCTTGTGGGACTTCATGCAAAACCAGTTAGGACATGAATTTGGAAAAACATCTAGCTAAGAGAAAACTATTTAAAACAGCGCAGTTGGTACCTTGAAAGAAAAGGCATAAAAATTAATTCAGTCACATTGTTATATCTACCTATCCTCGGTATGGATCAGCAACAAGTTAGTCACCGTCCCCAGGTCATCAATTGATCAGCATCACATCAGGCCCTCAAGAGCATGAGCCCAGTGACAGAATCTCGGATCTACTTCAATCTTGCATCAATTTCGGAATAAGGTCTGAGGTCTATCTCCTCTGTCACGTTTTTATATCAAAGTCACCCAGACTATCCCCCAATTCCTAATTGGTCTATCAATCACACGATTTTACTCTGACCAATAGTTTTTACAATTCAAATCTCTGAATTCTAATATTACACAGTTCTCAGATTGTTGATTGGTTCACTTTGCGATTTCCTCATCATCCGGCTCGTCAGGTATTGAAATGTTGCATCTTCTTCTCTAGTCAGTGTCTCTATTGTTCGAGTCCTGGGAAAGTAAGCTGTGAGCACTTTCCACACTACTGGTTACATTTGTTCCATCGTCTCCTGTCCGTCGGTTCATGCAAAGGTTTCTGCTAAGCAAATTTTATTAGACAATGAGCAGTTCACGGTTAGTCTGATTTATCAGCATCTTTTCATTGAATGCTAATATTCAGCTTCTGCACGAGGCCTGGCAAAACTAGGTCACGACTTTGTCTAAGTTAAGCTCTACAATATAATGCAAAACATAAGTTATATCTCTCAATATGACATACTACTACGTTATTCTAATTCATTTTCAATATTCAACATGTTAGTTGTTCTTTTAATATAAATTCATGAATCTTGACGACCACTCTCCGAGGTCACAATTTCAAACATGTACATTATTTTTCTTCATTAGTCATTTTCTACATTTTTTTGGTTATTCAGGTTATTCAAAATACATGAACATTCATTAATAATTTCTAATTAAAACATTTGCGTTGACAGGTGCATGAGGCAGAGTTGCCAGCAGTATTGTGAAAAAGGCTTTATCCATTTACTATAGCTACAGTGCCCTTGGCACCATGACAATAATATTAGTAATAAGTGTCTATTAGGCTTAAAATTTATCACTCATATGAGCATTAAATATATTTTGGTAATCCAATCATTTTTCTCTAACCCTGTTTATAAATTCTGAATATACACACATTTTCGTCTTGGATACATGCTTTTCACTGTTAGATACATTTATTAATTTAAGAAAACAAACAATTATAATTTAGCAGGCAGGGTTACACACAGAAGAACTGCCTACAAGTACCTGCAGCGTCACCAGTAGCCCACAAGCTACCTGTGGGAGATGCCTGTTGTCATCCTGTGCGTCTGTTGAAGCAAATTAGCCTACAGTTCACCCCAGATATTTTGAGGGAAATGGGTATGTTAAAAAAGCAGTAGATTACATTTTGAAAAACGATCATTTTCATTTATCCTATATGCTAAACCAGCGCCCGGAGTGAGAGAAGCATCGTTTAATATAATCTTTTAACTTGGCAATGGTGACACCATAATCCTTGCGAATGATTACATCTCTATTATGACTGACTCAGTATTTAGCTGATCTGGGTCAGTGAAGATTCAGGCACCTCATGCCATGGAGTAAGTGGAAATATTAGTGATTTACTTCAATTTACATTAACCCCAAAATGGCACAAAACTTTGTCAGGTTAAAGCTTGTTTCTGTTCCCCTCACACATAGTCATCATTAGGGGAGAGAAAAATCCGGATTCTACATATTCCTGATGTTGTTTAAGTTTGGGTGTCTGTGGCTCCAGAGGGATCACAAATAGGATGAAGGAAAGAGGGCATCCCTGCCTAGTTCCTTGGGAAATGGCTACAGGGGAGGACATTAGTGTATTAATCCTATTATGTGCTACTGGGCTAGAGTACAGCAACCTAATCCAATCTATGAAGAATTGAGGCAAGCTGATTCTACCGAGGACGGTAAATAGGTACTACTATTCTAAAGAATCAAAACCCTTGGCACCGTCAAGAGACACTGCAGGCATACCTCAATGGGGGTCTATGTAGTGAAGGACAGTGAATGATGTACGCAGGTTATGCAAAGTTGACTTGCCCGATATGAACCACATAAGGAAGGATGGGTAATCAGACAACTTGCGAGGAGATAGGTGAGTATTTTTGTGCCACAGTTTATGAGCAATAAGGCAGCAGGGGATGTTGATCTGCTGGCCTGCGGCTTTTGCAGGTATTTGAAGAGGATTGCATAAAGGGTTCTCTCCCCCGATCAATGTGAGAGACTGTGCTCATCACACTCTTAAGAAAACAGGCAGACCACCACTTATGGCCTCATATAGGCCTCTCTCCTTCATAAACCAAGGTTTTTACCAACAGGATAGTGCTTTTGCTGCCAGACATGGATTGTCCGTATCAAGCAAGCTTTATCCCAAGTAGGTCCACCTTGCATAATCTGAGATGCATTTGTGTCCTAATGCATCAATTGAATCCTGATTTCAAGGTTGTGGTTGTCTTGCTGGATGCTACGAAAGCCTTTGACTCTCTAGAATGAGAATTTGTTTTTGGTGTGCCATCTGGATAACTGACAGAATAGCTGAAACAAAAATGTAGTGTGGACAGATTATTGTATCAAAAATATCGAGGACCAAAATATGGAGAAGGAAAATGCAAATAGGTATGTATAGATTTACTATTCTTAACTCCACATCTACATACCCTGAAGGCACATATACCTGGAGTTATATATAGGTAATGTTGGACTTTTTGCCTTACGCAGGGTCATCCCCAGTCTTTTTGCCTCCTTCCTCCTGGTTTTTCTGACCTCTCGCTGTTGGCTCTAGGACTCTGAGCACTTTATCACTGCTGACCAGTGCTAAAGTGCAGGTGCTCTCCCATCTAAAGTTGGTATGATTGGCTTATGCCTAATTGGCATATTTAGTTTACCTATAAGTCCCTTGTACAGTGGTATTTCTATACCCAGGGCCTGTAAATTAAATACTACTAGTGGGCCTGCAGCGCTGCTTGCGCCACCCACTGAAGTAGACTTTCAAACCTGTCTCAGGCCTGCTAGCGCAGGGCCTGTGCGCGCTGTTTTCTGCCACAGAGACCTGGCATCTAAACTTACTTGCCAGGCCCAGAACTCCCCTTTTACTACATGTAAGTCACCCCCAGGGTATTCCCTAGCTAGCCCTATGGGCAGGGTGCCATTTATGTAGAAAGGCAGGACATGTGCCAAGTTGTGTGGCCTGTCCTGGTAGTGACAAACAGCCTAACTGGTGTCTCACTGCTGTGAGTGCTGCCTTCTCATAGGATTGCATTAGAAATGCCCTGCCTTATGTGTAAGGGGTATTGTCTGATTTATGAGGGGTAGCGTAGGCGTGTTTGGTATGGTTGTGATGGTGATAATAAATGCTGCTTACTGGTGTGGGTGTATTTTTTATTACTATCACAGCAATGCCACTTCTAGAAAGTGTGCATTTATCTGTGCTTATGACTCTAGTGTTTTGCAGCTTGACTCCAATCCACGTCTGGGCAGAGTGACAGTTGGGGCTTTGTGCATACTTTTCAGACAGCCTGTACAGAGGGAGGGTGGAGGTGTCACAGAAGTGCATCTGCATACTGAATAGTCTTCCTGGGCTGAGAGAAGGGAGAGGCGGGGCACACCTGCATTTGTAAAGACTGTGCCCTGGCCTTACACAATAGGGTCGTTAACACCCCACTGATGTTTGGAGCCTGTGCTGAAAGGAGAGAGGGGGCACTCCCAGAACCAGTTGTAACTGGCTGGAACCTCCTCTCCCTACCATTGTAAAACACTGTAAGAACTGACTATAAGTACAGGGGAATTTTCCCCACAATTTGGAGACTCTTGGAATCATCTTGGAACTGCACACCAAAGGCTGAAAGGACTCACCAGGAACCGTCATGGACTGCTGCTGCTGTGCTGACCTGTGACCTGCCTGGTCACTGTGAAGGACTTGCCACTTGCTGCCTTTCCCTTGTGCTGGCCTGTAGCTGGGTCCTCCACCTGAGGACCTTATCTTAAGATTCTGCTCCCCAGGGGCAGGGTGCTGAGGCCCCTGACCCCTGCATCCATTTCTTCACGAGGGGTGCTTCTCCGTGGTTGCGGCTGCCATAGCGCTGATTGCAGCGCGCTTATGGAGCCTTGGGAGCTCGTAGGCTCCTTGCTGCATTGTGCCCCTTTAAATAAGATCACTGCAGCCGCCTGGGAAGCTGGAAGAACACTCACGCACTGCATCGGGTGCAGGCGAGTGTCTGCTCGGGCCCCAGGAGGGGTCCGATCTTCTTGTGGCTTCACGGCAGGACCAGGGGAAGGCGCAGGGAGTGCCCCCTTCCCCCTGGCCTCTGCGTTAGGAGCAGGACGCTCCTTTTCTGCTGTTAGGAAAAACTGGCATTATTGTGGCCCCCCCCATTGGTGGAAGGGCCAGTGGAGGCCCGGGGGGGCCCCCAGAGATCACGGGTCCCGGGAGGGGCCTGTCATTAAACCAGAGGGGGTGCGTGGTGCCCCCCTTCTGCCCTAAGTTGTTTTTCTTGGCTTTGGCCCCCCTCGTGAGGGCCGGTTGAGGCCCTGGGGGGCCCCCCAGCAATCATGGTCCCAGGAGGGGCCTGTCTAAAAAGAGAGGAGCTGCATGTCGCCCTCCTCTGACCCCAGAGTATAAGGGAGGCCCCCGTTTTGCGCATAGGAGCGCCGGGGGCCCCATTGTTTGCCTTCTAGGCACTGGAGGTGCCTTCATCCAACCAGGTACTGTTTAAAGGACCAATATAGTTGCAATCCAAAGTTCTTTCTACAGACTTTTGTTTGATTCATATATTACCTACCTGCGTTTGATGTTTTTACATATGTGTATGCAAATGTTCCTTTTATGGACATGCTTGCTAATATGTTTTTCTAATGTTCCTACTATGGGCATTTTATGATATTCTTATGACAAGTGATGTGATGTAATAACGTGTTTTCCTGACTACTGCTTATGTTGCAGAATACTGAGTAACCTGTGTGTTATGTTTGACTACTGCTAGGTTGCAGAGTAACTAATGTGTAACGTTCTGACAACTGCTAAGGTAGCAGGATAGTACTGATATGTGATGTTTGGTCTGATAATTGCATTGTGTACAATACAGTATATTTTAATATAATCTGGTATTGTGTTTCCTATGTGGTGGGGATATTGCGTCACATGTGTTGTGTGTGTTGTGCAAACGCTTTACACATTGCCTCCAGGTTAAGCCTGACTGCTCGTGCCAAGCTACCAATGGGGTGAGCAGGGGTTATCTTGGACATGTAACTCCCTTGCCCTGACTAGAGTGGGTAAGTTCTGCCTGGCTGAGGTGCATACCCTAGCCAACCAGAAACCCCATTTCTAACATTGGTGGCAGCGGTGGGATAGGACTTGCGCTTGCACAATACCATTGTGACTTCATTATTTCACTACAAGGATTGCGTTTAGACCATCACATGTTTGGCTTCTCTTAACTTTCTCTCTTTGGTCATTTTTCCTGTTTTCAGTTCTCACGCTTGGGTATTGTGGTTGTCACATTTGAGTTATTTGTACCTTTTCAAGATGGGGCTTACCTTTGATTTAGAGGACCTGCCGTTTTACACGCAGGAGGAATTAGAGGAGTTCTGTAGAGAGAGAGGGCTGCCTGTAGAAGGGGACCTCAGGAGATCCCTGAATTTCTTTGAAAGGTTTGTGACATATACCCATGGAGGGAGCGTGCTTAGGGGGTACCCAGAGGATCCTGAGTGTAGCGAGGGTTCCCAATGGGAGGGCTCCCAGACCTCATCCCTAGAGAGTGGTAGAGAGACTGATCAGGAGGGTGAGAATGACCGGTTGGGGACGCCAGTTGACAGGGAAGGCCCCAGTGATAGTGAGTCCCTTGCTGGGTCCAGTGTAAGAAGCAGGGCTACCTCTCATTCCTTGACGCCTGATGAGCTAAAAGATAGGCGGGAAGAGAGGGACCTGAAGTTACAGTTAGCGCGTCTAGCTGTTGAGGAGAGAAGGGCTGAGGTAGAGAAGGCCTTAGTACAGGAGAGGATGGCAGAGAGGGCCTTTGCCAGAGAAAGACTCGCTCTAGAGCGCAGTCTGAAGGTTCTGGACTCACCAGCGCTGCAGGTGGAGTCTAGTGGTGGCAGCAATGTAGAGTGCTGTAGCAAAGATGTTCCTCACACACCCATAGATCTGGTACCTAGGTTCCAAGAGGGGGGTGACATACGTCAGTGGTTAAAGGAATATGAGAGGGCTCTGGTAGAGCGCAGGATCCCTGAGAAGGATTGGGGAACTGGCCTAGGGAGCTTTATTCCTGAGGAGGGGAGGGATGCCCTACTGACTCTAGAAGAGAGTAACAGGGAGGGGTACTCCACTGTAAAAAATGCACTGATTGTGAAGTATGGTTTTTCCCCTGAGGAATACAGAAAAAGGTTTAGGGGTGGTAAGAAACTGTCCCACCAGTCTTGGGAGGAGTTTGTGGAGGATTGCTGCATTGCACTAGATGGATGGGTGAAGGGTAGCACAGTAAACAATTTTAAAGGGCTGTTTAATCTGATTTTCAGAGAGCACCTGCTTCGTTGTTGTTTTTCAGAGTTACGCCAACACTTGTCAGTGTGTGAGCTCTCTGACCCCAGGGAGCTTGCAAAGGAGGCAGACTTCTGGTCGCGTACCAGAGGGTCTGGTGTGGCATTAGGGGGTGTTCCTAATGAGAGTGGTCTAGGTGTTTCCCAACCAGGTGTGGTGGGAAAGGCTTGTGTCCCAGGTAGGTCCCAGTGTATTGGGGTGGGTAAGGCACCCCATGTCCAGTCTCAGAGGAGAGGGAATGGGGTTGGGCTGAGGCCCAGGGTACCCGAGCTCCAGTCCCAGGTCCTGGATGGTTCCATGAGTGAACGCCAGGAGGTGAGCCTAGCCTGTGCCGAAGGGCCAGCTGTTCAGAAGGATCCCATTTTGTCATTAGGACTTGGGCGGGTGGCTGGTGATAGCGCTCCGCCGGTCCTGGTGTCTGGTAGTCTCGCTCTACAGCGGAGGAGGCAGAAATCCAGGCATAGGGTTGAGAGGGGGCT
This sequence comes from Pleurodeles waltl, assembly GCF_031143425.1. Classification (NCBI taxonomy): domain Eukaryota; kingdom Metazoa; phylum Chordata; class Amphibia; order Caudata; family Salamandridae; genus Pleurodeles; species Pleurodeles waltl. The sequence continues at coordinate 1,010,028,825 of NC_090437.1, forward strand.
GCGTGGCCCCAGTGGAGAACCTGGAGGGTCAGGGGTCAGCTCTGAGAGCAGAGCCCCCAGGAATGACCTTGGTGAGACCATTTCTGGGCTGGGGGGAATCCAGACTCTGTCAGGTGGGCAGAGGTCAGGAGACCTGCGCCAGCCAGACTCTTGTGTGACCCTTGGGGAAGGTGTTTCCCTGGTGGGGGGTAGGTGTGCCCCCCAGGAAGTCCTGGTGCGCCAGGCAGTGGTTCAACCGCAGGGTAGTGACTCTGGGTTAGATTGCCAGATTCAGGGGGTAAGCTCTGATCTGGTAGGGGGTAGGTGTGCTCCCAAGGAAGTCCTGGTTCACTGGGCAATGGTCCAGTCTAAGGGTGTCGTCCCTGGACTAGATAGACAGGTTCAGGGGGTAATCTCTGACCTGGTTGGGGGGGCGGTTAGTGTGCTCACCCCTGTGTGAAACTTCTGGTGGCTTCTCCCGAGGTGGGGAGATGCAGGACTCTGGAAGTGGGGTTCAGGGAGGGGGAAGCCCGCCCCGGACCCTGGTGCAACCCAAGGGTGTCGTCCCTAGGTTGGGTGGTCAGTGGCCAGGTAGTGATCCTGGGCTGGCGAGAGAGTTGTGCAGGGCTGCTGTACCCAGCACCCTGGCAAGTGTGGATTCTGGTGATACCCCTCCTAGGAGATGAGGGCGGGATCCTAGACGGAGGGGTAGAGGGAGGAGAGCCTCGCCTCTAGCCCCTGTAGAATCTATGGGTGCGTACCCTAGGTTGGTGGATCAGTGGCAGGGTAAAGCCCCTGAACTGATTGGAAATGGAGTGGAGACAGGTTGCTTTGCACCTGGGGCTACCGCCCCCCACTCGTTATGGTTTCAGAGACCAGAGGCTCCTAGATGGCCTGGGGCCTGGTTCTGGCCATTGGCAGCTAGAGAACCCCTGTGGGTTGGTCTAGGCTGCCTGGGGAGCATTGACAGAGAGATCCAAGTGGAGTCAGGAAGGCGTAGAACTGGAACATGCCCCTGCTGTTGTGGGCCTGGGTCCTTGTTCTATCGCCCCAATCAGTAAAAGTACATCAAGGTATTGATTGTTCTCCCCTGGCTTTTGGCTGGTAGTGGGTTGTGTTGGACTTTTTGCCTTACGCAGGGTCATCCCCAGTCTTTTTGCCTCCTTCCTCCTGGTTTTTCTGACCTCTCGCTGTTGGCTCTAGGACTCTGAGCACTTTATCACTGCTGACCAGTGCTAAAGTGCAGGTGCTCTCCCATCTAAAGTTGGTATGATTGGCTTATACCTAATTGGCATATTTAGTTTACCTATAAGTCCCTTGTACAGTGGTATCTCTATACCCAGGGCCTGTAAATTAAATACTACTAGTGGGCCTACAGCGCTGTTTGCGCCACCCACTGAAGTAGACTTTCAAACCTGTCTCAGGCCTGCTAGCGCAGGGCCTGTGTGCGCTGTTTTCTGCCACAGGGACCTGGCATCTAAACTTACTTGCCAAGCCCAGAACTCCCCTTTTTACTACATGTAAGTCACCCCTAAGGTATGCCCTAGCTAGCCCTATGGGCAGGGTGCCATGTATGTAGAAAGGCAGGACATGTGCCAAGTTGCGTGGCCTGTCCTGGTAGTGACAAACAGCCTAACTGGTGTCTCACTGCTGTGAGTGCTGCCTTCTCATAGGATTGCATTAGAAATGCCCTGCCTTATGTGTAAGGGGTATTGTCTGATTTATGAGGGGTAGCGTAGGCGTGTTTGGTATGGTTGTGATGGTGATAATAAATGCTGCTTACTGGTGTGGGTGTATTTTTTATTACTATCACAGAAATGCCACTTCTAGAAAGTGTGCATTTATCTGTGCTTATGACTCTGGTGTTTTGCAGCTTGACTCCAATCCACGTCTGGGCAGAGTGACAGTTGGGGCTTTGTGCATACTTTTCAGACAGCCTGTACAGAGGGAGGGTGGAGGTGTCACAGAGGTGCATCTGCATACTGAATAGTCTTCCTGGGCTGAGAGAAGGGAGAGGCGGGGCACACCTGCATTTGTAAAGACTGTGCCCTGGCCTCACACAATAGGGTCGTTAACACCCCACTGATGCTTGGAGCCTGTGCTGAAAGGAGAGAGGGGGCACCCCCAGAACCAGTTGTAACTGGCTGGAACCTCCTCTCCCTACCACTGTAAAACACTGTAAGAACTGACTATAAGTACAGGGGAATTTTCCCCACAATTTGGAGACTCTTGGAATCATCTTGGAACTGCACACCAAAGGCTGAAAGGACTCACCAGGAACCGCCATGGACTGCTGCTGCTGTGCTGACCTGTGACCTGCTTGGTCACTGTGAAGGACTTGCCACTTGCTGCCTTTCCTTTGTGCTGGCCTGTAGCTGGGCCCTCCACCTGAGGACCGTATCTTAAGATTCTGCTCCCCAGGGGCAGGGTGCTGTGGCCCCTGACCCCTGCATCCATTTCTTCACGAGGGGTGCTTCTCCGTGGTTGCGGCTGCCATAGCGCTGATTGCAGCGCGCTTATGGAGCCTTGGGAGCTCGTAGGCTCCTTGCTGCATTGTGCCCCTTTAAATAAGATCACCGCAGCGGCCCGGGAAGCTGGAAGAACACTCACGCACCGCATCGGGTGCAGGCGAGTGTCTGCTCGGGCCCCAGGAGGGGTCCGATCTTCTTGTGGCTTCACGGCAGGACCAGGGGAAGGCACGGGGAGTGCCCACTTCCCCCTGGCCTCTGCGTTAGGAGCAGGAGGCTCCTTTTCTGCTGTTAGGAAAAACTGCCATTATTGTGCCCCCCCCCTTGGTGGAAGGGCCAGTGGAGGCCCGGGTGGGCCCCCAGAGATCACGGGTCCCAGGAGGGGCCTGTCATTAAACCGGAGGGGGTGCATGGTGCCCCCCTCCTGCCCTAAGATGTTTTTGCTGGTTTTGGCCCCCCTCGTGAGGGCCGGTTGAGGCCCTGGGGGGCCCCCAGCAATCACGGTCCCCAGAGGAGCCTGTCTATAAAAGAGAGGAGCTGCATGTCGCCCTCCTCTGACCCCAGAGTATAAGGGAGGCCCCCGTTTTGCGCATAGGAGCGCCGGGGGCCCCATTGTTTGCCTTCTAGGCACTGGAGGTGCCTTCATCCAACCAGGTACTGTTTAAAGGACCAATATAGTTGCAATCCAAAGTTCTTTCTACAGACTTTTGTTTGATTCATATATTACCTACCTGTGTTTGATGTTTTTACATATGTGTATGCAAATGTTCCTTTTATGGACATGCTTGCTAATATGTTTTTCTAACTTGCCATATGTTTTCTAATGTTCCTTCTATGGGCATTTTATGATATTCTTATGACAAGTGCTGTGATGTAATAACGTGTTTTCCTGACTACTGCTTATGTTGCAGAATACTGAGTAACCTGTGTGTTATGTTTGACTACTGCTAGGTTGCAGAGTAACTAATGTGTAACGTTCTGACAACTGCTAAGGTAGCAGGATAGTACTGATATGTGATGTTTGGTCTGATAATTGCGTTGTGTACAATACAGTATATTTTAATATAATCTGGTATTGTGTTTCCTATGTGGTGGGGATATTGCGTCACATGTGTTGTGTGTGTTGTGCAAACGCTTTACACATTGCCTCCAGGTTAAGCCTGACTGCTCGTGCCAAGCTACCAATGGGGTGAGCAGGGGTTATCTTGGACGTGTAACTCCCTTGCCCTGACTAGAGTGGGTAAGTTCTGCCTGGCTGAGGTATACCCTAGCCAACCAGAAACCCCATTTCTAACAGGAAAACTTTGCTTAGCTATAGAAAATTACTTTCACAATACTTTTGTCCTCAATATTTTTAACAAAATATTTAGTCCCACAATATTTCTGTTTCTGATAGTCTGTCTAAAGACCATATTATCTAGGAAAGCAGTTCCCTGCCAATTTTCTAAAATGTGTTTGACTTATTTATGATGGTCTGAAAACTAGAACTTGGCTGAAAGGATTCTTCACGGTCCCTATTTCATTTTATGGGGCAATTGGCAAGGATGCCCACTCTCATCTATATTAATTGCACGTACACTGGAGCTGTTGTGTAGCCATTTTAGTTATAGCTCCATGCATGTTATTTTAACACACTAGGCCGCTGTGCACTTTCACCTAGATATATTTTATTCGGCTTCGCATTGTTATTTTTATAATAACCATTTCTACGGTCTTGTTTTATTTTCATTTATCTAACTGTTTTTGCCTAGCCCAGCACTGTATTCTTAAACAAGACATTCTTGATCACTCTGTGCTTCATTCAAGGCTACAGTTTGGTACATTGCCGGTGAACGTGGTATAAGTTTAGTCTTCAACATTCGTAGAAAATACACATCCTTACGTAGGGACATTTTCTCAGAATATCAGCTGTGTTATTATAAAACACTTCTTAGTCCCATTACACGTTAGAGGGAGATTCCAGCCAGGGAACCACGACTGTATGCTGATTTCTGAATGCTTCGCTACAGATGCTAACGCAGACTATAGGCCTTTGCTCAGGTATGAGGGTTGATGTCTTCCCGGGGGAACCTGAAAGGCAGAATTAGAGCTTAACATGTTGTGCTCAGATTACGATTTAGATAGGAAATAATCCATTGATCATAGTGACAATATGATAGAGTTATTTTTATGCTTCACTCTTCTCGTTACCATTTTAATACTGTTATGTTGTGTCATCCTGGTTATTGCAGCTCACGCTTTGCTATCTAAGATGCAGTTGTTTTATTAAACTCATTATTAAAACATATACTGCCTCTGTTTGTTGTTTATATATGAGACTGAATTGTAAATGAGAGAACCGGATGCGACCTGAGTGACCACGACTTCCCTGAGAAGCCTAATATGTCATGCGCTTGGCTGCCCAATTATCACTATCCCCTGGTAGAGATGAGGCACTGCTAGTTGGCCGGAGCAAAACCCGGATTTAGAGCGACAGGTGTCACCCGCAGTGTGTTAGACTCAGTTTCCCATACCATGGACAATCCTGCTGCTCAAAATCCAGTAGTCTCATTAGAATAATGAGAGCCTACGCGACAGAGCAACTCGCCTGTATTATCAAACAATGCTTCACCTCCCACAACCTCATTATTTCACTATATGTTGATGACATTACATTGTGCCTTTGGGACCCGATCCACAATCTTGCTGAATTCATCAGAAAATTCCCTGTTTTAATATTTGCCCAGCATCTCCATAAACTGGAATAAGTCTACAATACTTTAACTAACTAAGCAAACCCTTTCCTCTAGAGTTTCCTATCCCATGTTGCACATCCTTAGTTAAATATTGGTATATGGTATATATCTTAACCCACCTACTTTATCTATTCCTCAATTTCCATATTCTATTGAATTAACACTTCTTCAAGCAGTTACGCTTGCTCATGATCTAATTGGTGTGGCTGGGCGCCCCTTCCCCAAGTTTAAACGGGAAATGTTGATGCAGCCATATAATCATGATGACCTTGCAGCACCTGATTTTGAGTTATGCTATCTTTGTGCTAAACCACAATTTACATTCTGCTGGTTACATCCACCCCCCTTTCTGGCCCATGTCGCCATTGAAAGCGATACGTTGACCCCTATGCCACTGGTGATTGCTCTGAGCCAGTGGTCACCTTGTAATCGCCTCAAGATCAATAACTCAGCCTGCACCCAATTGGAGTGGGATAAAATCCACAAGAGTTACATCTACATTTGCTCACCAAAGACAAGATGATCCATGATAGATTTATACAAAGGGGCCTCTTAACCCTGTCAGATTTATTCCCAAATGGCACTTTTATCATATACTCCTTTATCAAATGTAGATATACCCGAACAACTGTGGACCTACTTCTTTATGACAGACCATGAGCACGGCAAGGCAATTTTTTAATCTTTCCCATAGGAAATGAAGTCATGCTAAATGCTTTTCTTACTCCTCATTCTCAGTTCTCATAAACAAATCATCACTAAGCTTTATAGGGCTGGGCAAACTGAAGCCCCTCTTACAGCTCCCAATGCAAGGGAGAAATGGGAACACAATCTCCAAATGTCCCTAATGAACAAGATCTGGATGTATTGCTGTGCACAAACTGGAGAATCTCTCCTAACATTAGACTGCACTTACTTCTTTTCAAGTTTTTGCACCAGTTATATAGCACACCTATGTTTTTGAAGAGGAGAGGGTTGGTGGAGGAGTCGGCCTGCTCTAGGTGCCATAATCCTCATTCAGACTGTGTGCATCTTGCTTTGTATTGTCCTGCGATACAACCTTACTGTGTTGAAATTCTCAGTCACGTGTCCTGAATGCTAGATTTAGAATCACTACCATCTCTGCTGATGGCACTCTTATGGTACACATCCCCTTTCCCTGCCGGAGATTGGTGTTTGCCATCTGTGGCTCTCCTTTTTGCTAAAAGAAGAGAAACATGTGTATGAGGAAGAAACCGTTCACAGGCAACTAAAGATTGGTTGCTGGGCCTGATTTAATGCAATTAACAACTGGAATGTTGTTATTCTATGACAACCTATACTAGTCAGCCTAAAGACATTTGGTCTCCGCAACATGGTTTCCTCAATACTACTTCAATTCTTGTTAGATCTCCTACTTCATTTGCATGATAACATGATGTGTTACCCTAGGGGACATATTGCCACTGGTGATTCTAAGCCATTATCGTATCATTATAAATGAAATAATGGCCATGTTGCAACCTTCTCCTGCGGTAACATTTGCCTGTTTGAGGGCTTGCTCCTCTTCTGTGATAATTGTCACACCTTTACATTGCCATATCTGGGGTCCAATTTCAATTTACTTGCGTTTTTGCACTGTTTACTGTTTCTGCTCTTGAAAATTCCATAAATATATATAAACAAAATATAAAAAACAGTTTGAGATTAGTTGTGGTCTATATGGCTTGCATTTGACAGCTGGTTTCCCAGACATAAATATATTGACAAAAAGTCCTTCTTTCATTAATGGTGGGAGCAAGGCTTTATATCATGTTTTTTTACATAGGGGAAGCACATGTGGGTTTAACACGTCTGCATATTCCTCCTAATATTTGGTCCACTGAAAATGGTAAGTCTAAATATTGGCAATGAACATCTCCCAGCCAGGCCACTGCAATGTGTTTGGGGTACTTACCAACCTTAGCCACCGTATGACAATATTCAGTGGATTCCGTCTAGCGTAGAAGTCAACAAAGGTGGCTAGAATCTAATCTGACTGTACTTGAGGTTGCCTTCTGGAATTTCTATTCCAATAATTGAATTAAGGCCCTATGGTTGCTCAACCATGCTGGCTGGAAGCCTCTGCAAAGCCTTGCCTTCCTCATAGCCATGTGCCAAGGTATTTCCTCTTCCAGCTATTTCTTTATACTCTGTGATCCTGGTCCTGGTCATCTCTAATATATCAGGGCTAGTATATTTGTGTGTGTAGGGGATAGCTCCAGCCCTCGTCTTACTCTCCAGTCACGCCAGGTGGTCCCTAAGCACCCCAAGCACTCTGTCTGCTTGTATACTCACCAGACAATCTCCTTGACGGTCTCTCACAGCGTACACAAGATATTCACTGTCCCCACAGTGTTTAGAATATTCCACAGTTTTTTCCTGCGTTTGTCTGGGAACAGCCTCTCCAACAGTTCACCTAACCTAGCCTCCATTGCCTAAAGGCTTGTGCCACCCCAGGAAACCTAAGTCTCAACAGGACTGGAGCATAGTTAGACAGTGTACTTGCCATATGCCATGCCAGTAGTCCACTCTCAACTATGTGCTGTGCAACAGGGAGGAATACGTTTTCTCCATTCCCAATGGGTGTCTGTGCCACCAGACATCAACTAAGTTGTGTTCCACTAGTATGGCATTCAAAATGCCAGCAGGCGCTGATGTACTCCTAGCAGGGCTCTGTGATTTGTCTAGCTGGACCTAGAGAGTAAAAGTGAAAATACCACCCCTCAGCAGTGCCTGGGGTTCTACTAAAACATGGTTCCATATGTCACCATTAAACCTCGGCTCATACACACCTGGCCCATAATTGTTAATAATCATGATATGTTTGCCACCCATGATGCCTTGAAGAATTACACACCTCCCCTGGTCATGTTTGTGAGTTCAGGAGTTGCAATTGGGTGCTTTTCCTGATATTGGCCACTTCCCTGACATACAATGAATATGATAAGCAAGGTCCAGTTGCAGGTTCAGATACATTAGATTGTGTTGCTGTTGAAGAAGCAGGTGTAAATCTGTAGTCTCTGTTGGTACCATCTCAGATTATTCACTTTTTGGGGTTTGTGTTAGACTCAGTGAAGGACTTACTTTTTCTTTCCAGGCAGAAAATTGAGGTAATAGAAGAGATCTGTGCAGTTCTGAGGATGGACAAGATTTCTCTATGAAAGTTATCCAGAATTGTGGTATTGTTGTTGGTGTGCATTCAACTAATTTTCCTGCACAACTGCATTAGAGGTCTCTTCAACTCCCTGCATTTGAGAAAGTGACTCCCATGCTAAGCATTAATTTCCCTATCGGAAGACACCAGGAAGGAGTTGGGCTCATGGCACTCCTAAATGGAGACATGAAATGGAAAATCGAACTTTAGCACGGTTCCCGATATCACATTAGAGTCAGACGCAAGGTTGGAGGGCTCGATCACAACTTACTGTATTAGAAGGAAAATGGTTTCACAAAGAGGCCTAGTGGCAATAAGTTACTTAGAGTTACTCACTGGCCACTAAAATTTGGTTCAAGACAGAGCAGACTGTTGTGTGAATTTCCGAATGGTCAACATATCAGCAGTACATTATATAAAGAAGATAACTGTGCCCACTCAAAAGGTCTAGCAGATCTTTTTGGCATTTTTGTATGAACTGGAACATTATGGTTTACAGAGTACCTCCCATGACTAGCAAAACTGATAGTAGATGCAGGGGTCTCGATTTCGGCAGGACAGAAGCGACTGGTCGCTTCATAGGTCTTTGTCCCTTCGACTCAATCAACCCTGAGGTCTCCTTCAGATAGATTGTTTGACTCTTGACTGAACTCCAAACTTCCTCAGTTTTTCAGTTGGAGGCCTGATCCAGAATCGGAAGAAGCAGATGCTTTTCTTCAGTCCTGTTGCACCTGAGGTTATGCTTTTCCTCCATTTGCAATGATCTTCATGATGCTTTTACAGATTAGGAATGAAAAAGCTACCCTACTCGTAATTGCGCTATTCTGGACAGCACAGTTTTAGTATTCTCAGCTTCTTGAAATCTCTATAGATTATCTAAGATGAAACCCACACAAATTGCTTTTAGTGTCATCTCCAGATAACGGCACAGGTTTCAGTGGATCTTGGGATGTCCTAGACCTTTCACAGGAGGCTTTGTCCTACCTCAGGAATTTCTGGACATAGCCCACTAGGGCACATTGTGAATACGCATGGACAGTCTGCTTTGGCCACTTAGTGAAACAGAAGAGATGTCCCATTTTGGCTCCACTAGTGCAAGTAATAAACTTTCTAGTTGGTCTTTTTTTGGGGAGGCAAAGCTTATAGGACGATTAATATATCAGTTGGCCATTTCAGCGGGTAATAGTCTGATAAAGAAAGAGCCAGTTGGTAAACATTTTTTTGTATGTAGCGTATTGTGGCCTACCTGCCTAAGGTTCCTCCTAAAAATATGCTCCAGTGTCTACTCTATTTTAGAAGAGTGTCAGATGTTAAAGCCTTAGATGTAAATAAACCACTGGTTCTCCCCATGGGGTGTGACCTTTTAGATCACAAGAAGACCTACAACTAGGTCAACTTCTGTTTTTACCCATATTTTCCAGGATGTGAAAGGTTGTGTGTGGTGCAACCCTTAAACCTTTATGAAGAGCAGACTGCCCTTTTTTGTCCTCATTCTGCTTCTCAGATATTAACATCTCTTAGAAAGTTTTACCTTCCTTTCACTTCCTATATTTTGGCCAGCCAGAAGGGTGAAAAGGATCATGAGGGAGGGTGGTATAGCTACATCTATGTTTGTAGCTCATTCCCTTTATAGGGCCATCTAAAGCTTTTATCTCCTCAAGAGAATGTCGCAAGTCAACTTTTAGCATGTATTATTTAAACCTACACTTAAGTTTCTCACTGTATTTTAGATAAGATTTAAGTATTTCATAATCAAGCCTCTGGACTTGTAGTATACTTTAAAATCTCTCCTGATTATTGTGGCAGAAGGTTCAGATTCTACTAAAACCATGAAAGTGATTATTGCACCCTTTCTCTCCCTTTGGCATGTATCTTTACCTGCAGTTCAATAAGATTCATTCGGAGTATAACCTTGGAGAATCAAGAGAAGTATACTGCTTTGTGGATGTTTTTCTGGAGAGGACAACTGAAGGTTCTGGAAGAAGGCAGTAGCCAGAAAATTAATGTACCCCCCATTTTGAACTACACATCTGATCCCACCAAACATGTGAACCCAACACTTCTTAGAACTCCCTTGTCTCTTTCAACCAAGCATCTATCCATTTATCCTTTCACCCTTCAATCCACCCACTGATATCCACTACTTCAACTTAACATTCTGTCATGCATTGATTCTTTCACCCATCATTCAATATTTCCCTGTTTCATCCATCCATCCACTCTGCCATCCATCAGTCTGTCCGTCCATCCACTCTACAATCCATCTATCCGCTCTGCCATCCACCCACCCAGCCATCCATCTTTCCATCAATTCACCCTGACATCTACCTATTCATCCATCCCCTCCGACATTCATACACTTTGCCATCCACTTTGCCATCCATCCATCCATTTACTATGCCAGCCTTCCATCCATCCTGCCATCCATCCACTCTGCCATCTGCTCATCTATCTATTCTGCCATCCACCCATCAGTCATCCACTATGCATTCCCTTTGTCCATCTACTCTGCCATCCATTCACTCATCTTTATACCCACTCATCCATCCATCCCTGCCATCTGTTCACCTGTCCATCCACCCATCTATACACTCACTCATCCATCCATCCATCCCTTTACTCTGCCACCCTTTCACCTGCCCATACACCTATCTATTCAGTCATCCTTTCACCCACTCCCCCATCTACTCACTTATTCTTCCACCCCAATTCACTTCCTCATCCAGACATCAGCTCACCCTACCTTTCATTCAATATTCCTTCCATCTTTCCCTCTTCTATTTACCCATCCTTCGTTCTTCCTTGCCCCTGCTTACACTTCTATTGAAGACGTATTCATGTATAGCATTTTTTATCTGCTTTTGTCTGCCTAGTTGCAGACAGAAGAGGCCCATAAAGAACTCCACACAGCTGAAGCTGATAAGGGTGGGATGGGGCTGTGCTCTTTCTGTTTTTAGGGATTCCGTCCCTGTTGTTACCTCTCTACGGGCTTGTAACCACACCCATGTCAAGCCCATCAGTTTGGCTGGTTCATGGGCTTGCCTTTTAAAATTAGCTTGATTCAATTAGTGAAAGACATGCATGTCATGCCTTTTCTGGTGTTTAGCCTGTCTCGAGTGCACCGGCCACTACTGAAAACATATGAGGCTCCATATTTTCCGTATGGTTTCTGCACTATTTTTGCTCTTTATTTCGTAGGCAGTGCGATCTTGCTGTGCATTAGTAGAGCGCTTTGCATGACATCAACCCTGTCACATGGATATTTGCACTTTTGCCAGTTACATGGATAATTGCACTTTTCCCATAAATTTCACTGTGAGTTTCCTTTTGTGTGTTTGCTTTGCGCTCATGGCGGCCGTCGGGTCGCTTATGTAAAACTGTTTTACTTTTCATTTTCAGTTTATGTGGAAAGAAAAGTCTGGTTAGGAGTTTACAACGCTAATAGTTTTAACTCGCGTAAACGCAAGACCCATTGCATTATAAATGCTTGTTTTTAAGTGCTCGATCAGCCAGAACTAGTCATGCAAGGGATGGAGATGAATTACTTACTGTGATGCCATGCAGTTCAAATGACTACTATGTTAATGTTTTTTTTTAATCAATTTCTTACTTTTGATATGTTTATGTAAGTTTGGTGCTGGAGTTTACAGTCAAGTCAGTTATAGTCGTTGCCCCTGTGTCTTTAAAATCTAAACCTCTTCTTTTCGGGGAGGAGGGAGTTGGTGGAGTGGATGAGTTTAAATTCTTGGACTGGCTCCTAGTGCTACAAACCAGCCTTCTAAGATACTGCAAGAGTCATAGATGCCAGGGGTATATGTGCTTTGGAATCTCTGGAGAGTTATGTAGCTCTTTGCACAGTTCCACCATAGGCACACTTGAAGAGTTTGAGTGGAGCTGTGAGCTGCTGCATGGAACGTCATGAGTCTGTAAAAAGGAGGAACAGCATGAAGTGCTATTTATTGCTTTCATAAAGAAGAACTTGGCTTTGGCAAAAGGAAGATGTGTCCCCTGGCACGTCATTTAATTGTGTTGGGGGAGAGGATTGGCATGTAACTCCTGCACTAAATGGATTGGCATTGAGTTGTAAAAAGGTGACAAATGTGCTGCGTAAATGAGAAGAGAAGATTGGATTGCAACCGACAGAGTGTGTTCTGTTATGTTAATCAGTTTGTAGAGGGTGATGTTACCTAAACAGGTGTCCTGGGGTTACATAATGCCAATAAGAGAAAAAAAACAGCAGACATATAACCATCTATTGTGTGTAGAGCCAAGTTTTAAAGACCTTTTTAAGGCTAATTGATCATGCTTTGTTCACAAAGATAATGGAAGAGTGTTCCGCAGGCGGACGTATTTGCCGAAAAGGATCTGCACCCTAAACATTTGCGTCTTATCTTTGGGATGAAAACAGGATTTGCTTCAGAAGAACACAAGTGAACAGGTGTACAATGTTCAAATTTGTACTGACCATAAAGACGGTGTGAAGAAGTTCATGGTGACCCCAGAGAAGCGTTCATCAATTTATTTAGGTTCGAAGTAGAGAAACGCCTCCGCCACCCAACTGCTCAGATTCCTGTTAGGTTCATTTAGGCATTCATTCCTGTTAGGCACTTCTCTCAATTGCCATTCTTAGAACCTCCTGACCCCTGTCGTCCACGTTACAACCCAGCCCTAGCTACTACACACCTTCCCCCTTTCAAATACAAAAAACCGAATTACCCTTGACTAGTTGGTGTTCTATATATAACAAATATAAAAGCGAAAACAATTCGGACTTGGATAAGAAGGAGAAACATATAAGAGATGGAGGAAACTACCCTTTTGTTCATATACAACAATAAAATTCAACACTAGTACATAGGTTTTAAACTGTTATATAGGCTTTGAACTGTTGAAGCAGACTTACTCTCCGACTGCTACTGCGCTGCGGACCTCCCCCTGTCAATGTGTCATCACACTTATATCCAACACCAGTACATAATTTTGAACGTTACTTAGGCCTTCATTATGAGGCTGGCAGTCATGAGACTGCCAGCCTCGCCGTGGCGGTCCTTCCGCCAAGCCTCCACAACTCCGCCTGGCCCGCCGGTGTAGTTGTATACCGGTGGCCGGCGGTGAGCACCTCAAACCCGGCGGCAGGCCTCAGCCTGCTGGCCTGATTACATGGCTGCAAACCACCAGGCTTTCCGTCCTGGTCACCCCGCCATGAAAACCCTCGCGGTCACGAACCTGGGGACAGGAATCTCCATTCCTGTTGCCAGCACACACATGTCCCCACACATGCACACATCCCACCTACCCCTCCACACACTCACAAACACCCCCCACCCATTCATGCACGCATACACACCCATTCAGTATACACATAGATCCACACACACACCCACTCACTCGCAGACATGCACCCAGACACCCCCATTCACTCGCAAACATGCACTCAGACACCCCCACTCACTCGCATTCGTCCACACAGACACCCCATACAAGCACACATACACACACATTCACTCGTACACATGCACACATTCACCACCCTGCTTCCCCTTCCGCAGACATACACCCAAACACACAGACACCTCCCCCTTTCGGACGCCCACTTACTTTTTCCATTGAGGAGGACATCCAGGAGGGTATGGGTCCTGGCGGTCTTGCATTGCTAGCACCACCATCCCAGCAGGACTCGGCCATGCCGTATTATGGCTTGTAATACGGTGGGCAGAGTCCTGCTGCCGTGGCGGTGCTGGCGATGCACCCGCCACTTCAGATTTAGACTTCCGCCTAGAAATGGGCAGAAGTCCTCCAAGGACTCCTAATAATGTGGGCAAAAGACTGCCAGCACTAGCAGTCTTTTGCCTGCAGCGGCGTTGGCGGTCCTCGAAAAGGACCGCCGAAATCGTAATGGGGCCCATAGTCTTTAAAATGTTGAAGTGGTCTTACTCTCCAACTTCTATTGCGTTGTGGACCACCTCCTGTCAACGTGTTTTCTCCCCTTTGTAGTTCACCCTTCTCTACTTTCTGTTTTTCCAGCCCTTCCTTTAGACCACTACAACTCTACTTAAGTTCATCTAGTCATCTAGTTTAACAGCATTCTCAAATAGTCTGACCACCTTTTGTGGAACTCCAAACATTGAGGACTTGATTAACAATGGAGGCAACTTCATCCTGACCCAATCTCCCATTGATACCTCTGTCCCTTTTGCTGAATGTTTGGAATCATATAGCTCTTTTCTTTGGAGTAACTTCTCCTGCTGTTTTGCTTTCCAATCATCCACCCCGCTTCAGATCGCCCTTTTAAGTGATTGATTCAAGCTGGGCACATCAATGAGTTGGGTTCCCTCCCTCTAAAGCAGCAAACCACATGGTCAAGTGGAAAACTGACATGGATAAGGCAGATTTTTGTCATAAGAAGAGTTTAGGTGTCCTTAGCAAATAGGATATTATTTCAGAAACTCATATTTAATCTGGCAAAATGAGGTCCTCCTGCCCATGTCACATACCAAAATATATTTGACAGTGGAAATGTTTGTGGCCAAGAGGTGCACAGGGAAATTGATGGAGGATACATAACACCATCTTGGGAGAGGCGTTGCTGAGTTACAAAAAGAATAGGGAAACAGACATTGGCAAAGCCAATATATCTGGTGTTGGCGTGCAGCCTTTTGGCTCTGTAAATGCTAGCTTTATCTGTCATGGTTATTGCAAAACGTTATTGTTGGGAAAGCTGCAGAATGCTCGTCAATAAAAAAATATATATCTAAAAGAAAAGCACACATTTCCACAATAGTCTGTAACACTGAAAGAAGCCACTTTACAGTGGTGGCTGCTGCAAATCTCAAGGGGGGGGGGGGGGCTGGGAACAGGGGGAAATAAATAAAAAAAAAAAAAAATCAAACAAAAAAAAAAATCTTACTATTCCCGATGTTGCTGCCTCGCTCCACTTCTCTTCTAGTGTCCCAGCATTCCCTGGGACACCAGCACAGACTCCCCGGCATTCCTGGTGCTGCTTTCATGCTAAACCTAGCATGAGAGCAGCGCCAGGACTGGTCTGAGTGGCTTGGTCTGCCACTCAGACAGCTCACTGGAGCCTGTGCAGTTTCCCCAACCTGGCTGTGTGGAAGAGAGCTGGTTTGGAGAGACCTAATTGTGCATGTGTGTTTGGCCAGCCTGAGACGGCTGTCAAAGCACACATGTGCACTTAATGCACAGACTCCAACGTTGCTCCCCCCTCCCAAGGCCCAGCCTTGCCCCTCCCTGTACATGCTGCTGGTTGAGCCAGCAGCTGTAAAATAAAACGATAATTAAATATTGTTTTATTTTACATCTGCTGGTTCTTAGCCAGGGGAGCGACGCTCCTCTGCCATTGAGGAGGAGCCGCCCCTACCACTTTAATTGTGCATATGCTGCTTGTGTAAGGGTAGAATGCCATCACTCATAGTGAAGTTAGCGAATGGCTGATATATATCTATATGTTGTAATGGGCAGTAGAAAAAAGTGACTGACACAAGGATACAATAATAGACCAATGAATGAAGAGAGCTAACTGACTGAAAGACCCTATAAGTATGCTATAAAGCAACTTTAGTAAATTGATACAGTGTTGGCTAACATTAGAGCTAAAAGACAATGTGGTGAACTCATACAAGGAAAAGCAGTAGAGGGTATAAATCACACAGTACAGAAAAGAAGTGCGGGCAGTCTGAATATGAAATGAAAATAAGAGAAGACTGTGATAAAAACAAACAATGGACCCAATCCTTCAAAGTAGTAGGAAGATCGGGGGTGGCAGGGTGAGAGTGACACGCAGTGGCAAAAGGACAATTGGGGACAAATGCACAAGACAAAAAGAAGAGTGAGAAGTAAAGGCTGTTTGGCGAGGACCAGAAGGACATAAGACAGATTAAGGGAAAAAAGAGACATATTGGCGGGAAAGTTACTATTCTTTACCCACTCTGCAATATAGGTAAGAGTAGCTTCCATCCACCTCCACGCAGATTATCTGGCTTGATCTCACCCCCTTGCTCTACTCAAACCCTGTGTCCCTGTCTGAACCACTCCTCATGACTTCACATCTGGAAAGGTGCAGGCAGTGATTTAGGTGGGATGAAAATGCTTGGAGGCGTCTAAAAGGGCTGTGGCCAAAGATGCATAACTAGGATTCCTTTCCTTGAGGCAAGGCCTTTGGAATTAAGGGTGTGGCTTAAATGAAATAACCTAAAATCCTGTGCTTCACACAGTATGACACCTGACCAGTATTTGGGTACATCTATCAGTTCTCTGTTATTGCACCAGACATGTCACACACCAACCCAACAACAAACACATCTCCAAAAATAGACCTATTGTCTCTGCCAATGCTTGTTAGCTGTATCAGACAAATGAACAATTGTGTTGTGAAAAATTAGAAATTCAAAGTTTCCATTCTGAAAATGAGACAATTACTATAGTTTGTGAAGGGATAGTTGCCTTCAGAGAAGTTCAGACAATTCTGTTCTCCTCTTCAGACCACTTTCATCTGGTCTCTCATTCTGTAAGACAGATATCCTCTTTTTCCTCTTGAAATTTCTCTAAAATCTTCCATATAAATTTCTCACACTTTCCCACAGTTACCAGTGGCACGCATGCAACTTCTGCTCTGCTAAGAGGAGGCTAAGCACTGGATGTGCACATAGCCTGCACATCTCTATAACTCACTGAAAGGCACTGTGAGAAGCTCACACTTCTTTCGGTTTCAGCGTCACAGCTCACAGTTGTACGAAGATCATAAACATCCACCACAACCTGAACTCAGACACCCAGAGGCAACTCAGTTCAAAGTAGACACTGTACAAAGAAGTCATGTGTTGCATGGAAAAACAAAGCCTACAGTAACACAACAACTCAAAAACAAAGCAAATAGTCTTAGGCAATGCACGGTGGAATGGAAACAGAGATTATGTCGCTGACATGCAGTACAGTAAGGGTTTTTAACTGTCATTGTTGAAATAATTGATTAATATTTGGGCCAGAAAACTTAAGAATATGAATACAGCGCCTGATAGAGACATACATCAGTTTTAATTACTGCTGGATCTGAGACCCGACAGGACCCGGCCCACTGAAAGCCACAGGGGACCACTGAGCAGTGCTATAAATGGGCAGGTACTGCCCCGGTACTGATTACCAGCACTTCTTTATTCTGAAATGGATAATAAGTTCACTTTTTAGATGTGTTGCTATACATTTAATCAGGCGTGGCCCGTCCTTTAGGGTGGAGGGGCCACACCCCCCTCCTCTTTGCCACTCATGAAGAATGCCTGTCAGGCTGAGCAAAGGTCAGCCTGACAGACACTCTTCATGTTCAGCTCAGGAAGCCAGGAGCAGACATGCGCGATTTGCACAGACTCCCGGCTGCCTGAGCTGAACTTTGCTGGGCTGAAGAGGTCACAGCTCCTATGGGCGTAACATCCTCGGCTCAGCAAAGGTGCCTTGAGGCCCTTCCCCTCGGTGACGAGGGAAGCGTCACCCATTGACTCCGGCCTGGGCGCTTCAGGTTTAAGCCCTGAAGTGCCCAGGGCGAGGGTCAATCAGTGACAACTTGTCACAGAGTGCAGTGGGATCATCAGTCTCACTGACCCCCATCCCACTCTGTGACGAAGTTGGGACTGCTGCCTTTCCTCACTGGCTGACCTAAAGTCAGCCAGCCAATGAGGGGAAGGCAGCAGTCCCACACCTCCTGGGGCCTCCGAGCTGAAGGTGTGTGTGTTTCTTTTAAATGAATGTTTGGTGCGTGCGTGTATGTTTGAATGTTGAGTGTTGTGAATGGATGTGCAAGTGTGTGTGAATGAATGAATGAGTGAGAGAGTGCTTCCTACCCACCCCCCTCCCAAAATTTCAGGCCGCCTCTGCATTTAATAGGAGAGTACCAGCGCTTCTCATGAGCAAATAGGTACTTTGAAAAGAGAGTAGATATTTCCATTTAAGGTATACAGGGGCTAAGCTTGGTCAGTAAGATTTGGGGAGGGGGGAGCTTCAGATTTTCCAACAAGCAGGCTGGCATATAAAATATATTATGTGACAAGCAGGGTGCATGAGAGGGGCCTAAGGGGTAGTGGAAAGGGAGAGCAATGTGGACTGGCAGGAGTACTAAGAGAGTTTTGGTTGTAAAATAACCAACATTTTTGAATGCTTTCAACAGAGTGCGTGTGTGTGTACGCGTTTTTGTCTGTGTGTATGTAAAAGTTCCTGGTGAAATCCGACAGAAATCTCACCATACCCGATTGAGAGCACCTGTACCCATCTATTTATCAGAAAGTACATTTATTAGGGGGATCTAAGACTCACAGGCTGTTCAGTCAAGCAGTGTGGAGCAGGAGCACCGCTGATCTGAGAGAAAGCGGCTGCTCTTCCACGCGTCTATTTAACAGAAGCAGCTGAGCGAAGCGACTGTGGATCAGCTGTCTCCCACCAACCCTGCACGTTCCCTCCGCCGCAGTTTCCTTTCTGACAAGGGGCGGAGGAGGAAGCACTACTAAAGACAGGGTGCGCGGCGAGGCCCTGCCCCCCTCTTCTCGGCGCAGCTCCTCCCCTCGAGCCTCGCTCTGCCCATTCATTGTTGCGGGCAAAACCCACAGCTCTGTTCGCAGGGTCCTCGGAGGGAGGGCGGCGCGCGTGTGTGGATGTGCGAGGGAGCTGAATCTGCGGGGAGCAGTCTGCCGCAGGGTCAGCCGAGGTTGGATTGGACGCGCCCCCCGTGCCTCGGCCGCAGCCACAACTAGCAGGTGCATCTGAGGGGAACCCCTGGCGCTACACCCCCGCCAAGATGCCCGCCACCAGCAGGAGTGTACAGAAAACTGTGGCGGAGATCCGCTCCAGAGCTGAGGGTAAGTACCTTGGGGGACTTCCTGGGTGTGACGTACGAATGCTGCAGCCACCCAACATGTCACTATAGTTAGGGCAACGTTGCCTTTTCTGCGCCCCCCCCCCCCCCCCCCCCCCCCTCCTTTCGCTTTCACTTGAAGCTGTGGCTGGTCAGTGGCACCGTGTTTTGCGGTCTTCGCTGCCTCTCCCGTCATGCTGATAAATGCAGACTGACCCAGCTGTGAAGCAACCCTTCTTGTCTGACATGACGCCCCTTAACAGCGGAAGCCCCTCTTTCCTTTTCACAAGCATACTGCTGGTAGCTGCTGCTTCATTTTTTGAGTGCCTGCAGCCCCTCACTGTTTGTTGTCAACCGCCGCAGTCCCAGGTTAACTCCCTTTCCTTATCGGTGCAGCAGTACCAGTACCTCTTTACACTGCAGCCCCAGCGGCGACGCTGCATGCGGCCCTAGTGCCCGGCAGTCCTCCAGCCCTACTGACTGCACAGTTTCCCTCAAGCGACAGTGATGTCCCCACACGGTTCAGCGCCCAGTGACACTGAAGCTGCAGCAGCACTTGATGCATTGCTTTTAATTCTCAAAGTTATGAGGACATTGGTCAAAATCCCACTTTTAGATTAAATTCACAGCTATAAATTTTACACTGTCAAAGAAGCAAGTTGATATTTTTTTTTATAATTGATGAGCGTGGTCCTCCATCGAGTGGCAGCAGAAACGTGAAGAGGGTGACCGTGCAGCCCCATCGCTTGCGTATAGTTCAGACCTGCGTTCCTGCCCAGCGCGTTCTAACAGAACGACAGTACAGGTCCAGTGCTTTGACACTGCAGCCCAGCCCGTGAAGTCAAGGCAGCTCTCGCTCTGAGTGGCATCTCTTGTAACTGGTGTCTGCTAATCAAATGGTATTTAGTAACCACTTCTCCCTTCAAATTCTAGAGGGTCTAGTTGGAACTCAGCAAGCACATTGATTCCTGCGTCCTTTTATTTCCTTCCACAGGCTAGGCTGCTTTCTGTCTGAGGCCTCCATTCAGTCCTTTTTATATTTTTCGTTATCCACACTGTGGTATTGCTCATAGATTTGTTGACGAGGTGTTTAAATAGCAGCTGCTACGTCTTGCCTGATAACTAGCATTGTTTTTTTTTTCTTCAGTACAGTATTGATTCTCTAGTCACATTGACCTCATGTATTGTTTTAGGTGAAAGTGTTTATGACTAATGTGTGGGTATGGCTTGAGCATCATTACCAACATTTGCACAAGCCTTCGTGGTCTTGGTCCTCCTGACTCACCTAATTGTTTGACTTGTGTTTCCATAGTCCTGATCTTGGTCCTCCTGGTCCTGCTTACTCTGACACATCTGGTGATCCAGTCAAAGTTCTTCTTGCTGGTCATAGCTCTACTCCTATCGTTCTTTGTTCTTCCCCTAGTCCCCCTGGTCTTGGCCCACCTGGTCATGGACCTTCTGGAACTAAGGCTCGCTGTCTGCTTAGTATCTTGTTTGCAGTGGGTGGTAGTAAATTTCTCATTGTCTCACTTAAGCAGAACAAGACCTATTATGTGTGGGGTTGCTCAGTACTCCATAGGGTGTAAACGGTACATAGTGATTTAAGTGGGCTGCAAAAGGTGTTGGTCTCTCACGGGGGTCTAAGACTAATAAGTAGGAGCTATTTGTAAGGTATGTGGCATCTGTAAGGAGACCTATAAGAATGTCTTAATCATACAGTTATCGTCCTCCTGGTTATCCTGATCCTACTTGTGGTTTTGGAACTGGTGCTTCTAATGATACTGGTGGTTTTGGTCACCATGCTCTTGCTGGTCCTGATCCCCCACCCCCCACACTTTAGTCCTCATCTGCTTCCTCATCATTCTCCACTAATCATACTGATCTGAGTGTCGTTGTCCTGCTTCTGTTCACTTTGATCCTTCTGGTAGCTGTGTTCTGCTTTTTTTTGGTTTTTCCAGTCTTTGCAGTGCTGGTAGTCATTATCCTTCCACTCAAGATCCCTAGTCCTGGTTCGCCTGGTTATGGTTCTCCAGGGTTCCAGTCCTCCTGGTCTTCTGTTTCTAAGTCTCATGTCCTCTGGGCAGTCCTGTTCGTGAGCCTCAGGGTTTCCATGGTTCTGGAGATCCTGGTCCCTTTAGAGGTCCTGGTCCTTCTACTCCTAATCAACTTAATCATTCCCCCCACAGGAGTTCTTGGTCCTCACTATGGTCCTCCTCTTCATCCTTTTGGTACATCTCTTCCTGGTGGTCCTTCTTTCCCTGGCCCTCCCTTTGGCTCTCGCCCCCTGCTCTCTTTGTCCTTGTTGTCCTTTTTCTACTGGTCCCTGTGTTGGTCCTTGTCCTACTACTCCTTTTCTAGTCGTCCTGATCCTTGTCCTCCTGGTGGCCCTGTACTGGTGATTTGGCCGTGATGCTCCTGATGCTTCTGTATTTTTTTCCCTTGAGGTAGTTCTGGTGGTTGTGGTTCTCTTTCCTTTCTCATTATTCTACTCGCCTTCATTGTACACCTTCCCCTCCTGCTCATTTTTCCCTCTTGATCATTGTATTTCTTTTTCTTGTCCTCCTATTTATCTTCCTATGGTCCTGATCATCCACATGGCCCTGATTTTCGTCTTTATGTTGGTCCTTGCCCCGGTGTTCATAGTGTTCCCGGTGATCCTGGTCTTTTCTCTCCTTCTGACTGACCTCCTGAGCCTCTTCCTTTTCATCCTTCTGTTGCTCCTAGTCCTCTTACTTGTGTTCCTTCCCTTCCCAGCCCTCTACCTTCTCCTCCTCCCAGTCCTGGTTCATTGGTCCTAGTCCACTTCGTGATCTGCATCCTCTAGTTCTCCACTTTGTCACCTTACCCTTATGCTCCTTCTCCAACTTACCTGTCCTCTCCCTACTAAAGTTAACCAATACCAGATATAAGCAGGGGCAGACTGGGGTGCCACAAGCTGCATGGGCTATATTTGTGTCAAGTTGACCTGCACACTGTGAACATGAGCTCTGCATAGAGCGGTGTGAGTGGTATGCATTTGTTTACAAGCCGTTTGGAAGGTAGGAGCGGTATCCCACAAGGTGTGCTGCACAGCAAAGTTTTAGACAATTTTGTTTTATCTTTATAGATGTATATAAGGAGGAATACAATGGAGTGGTTCTAAATCAGCACTGGGCCACTCTAAAGTCGATTTAGGCAGGGCAATTTGCCCCTGCTTTCATGCATGCCTCTCATTTTTTTCTTTACTATGTTTTAGCTAACTTACACATTTTATTTCCTAGGGGACCTTTCAGAAGGTCCTAAAACCTGGGATTTTTGTCACAGCCAGACCTGGCTGTCTTAAACCACTGCTTTCTAGCTCATAGTTGAGAGTGTAAGGATGATGCAGGCAAAGGAAGGGAACACTTTCCCCCCTTTTATTCATACATTTCTGAGTGATTCTATTTGCCAGCATTCCACGTGGACATTTCATTATGACTGATTAAAAGGGGAAAAAATACACATACATGCAGAAAATTAATGAAGTACATCCTCTTTCTGAATGTGTGTATGTGTATGGTATTGCATGAACCTAACTCAAAAGCAGCAGACTACAAGGAAAAGCATTAAGTCAACAAGTAAGAGGAGATGGAGCTGGGTTTAGGATGGTTAGTGCTGTGTGATGAAGTGTTATTTAAATAGGTGAGTCTTCAACTCTTTCTTAAATTGGAGCAGCATTAGGGCGGCCCTGGTGGACCCAGGGATTTTGATCCATATCCTCTGTGCATAGAGGGAGAAGGCCTACTGTTGTGTTTTTTTTCTTTTTTACACTTTTTAGTCTGTAGTTTGATGGTGTCCTGCCTGTTGGTGTACCATGATCCACCAGAGTTGGTGATCTTGTCTGCAAGATAAATGAGGGTTCTGGTCAAGATAACTTTGTAAATGATGCAATTGGTTTTGAATATGGTGCGGGTCGGCAAGGGGAGTCAATGGAGTATAGTGGTGATGGGGGTGATGCTATCATATTTCTTCAGGTCCTTTGAAATGTGCTCCAGCATGTAGGGGGCCTCTAAGGGATTCTGCTGTGTGTCTGGGAAGCCGTGAGGTATGGCATTACTACCATCCAGAAAGAGTACGAGGGCTTGAACAGCAGTACTGAAGTCACTTTCTTGCTATCAGAGATACTTGCCATGTGTCAGGAAGAATTCCTCTTAATACAGTGCAAGCTGTCCCTGGCTACCATGAGCTCCATTTTTGATTTTATTAAACACATGGCTCTGAGGCAAATATTAAGCAGTATACTTCTTTACTTCTATGATATTACATACTGTGTTCCTATCATCATAAGGCTTAGTTCAAAAGTCAAGGGAGCATCTTTATGCCCACCAATCAGTCCATTGGCTTCACTACGTCCTTTCTTGATTGCTGTCACTTACTCCTCTTTCAGGCTTAGGATGAAAACCATGTTTTCTCGAAGGATTCAACTAAGATCAGTCAACTTTATTTAGCTTTGCCTGAGCATCCTGAAATCAAACTGAGAATCAAACAGTTAAGCAGATATTAGGCATAGCATTTGACTCCCATGCACTTAATATAATCTAAACCTCCATTTACGATAATGATGGACATTTCTCTTTCAGTTGTAAGACTGGGACACCATTATACACTTTTAATGAACTGCTCTTACATTTAGTGTATTACAACCGACCAACTTATGGTGAAGTATCCTAAAAGTGGATTTTAAGACCAGTCTGCTTTCTTAAATAACCCCCATCCTCCTAGACTCCACAAAGGCTTCAGAAGTGATAGTCCCCTCGAGGAATGGACCCAAACAAGGTAGTATTAATGTTCTTTTCACTACTGTGCATCATTTAACCCAGTTGGACAACATTGGAGAAGAATCAGGGAGTAAAGGTTTCCTAAATAGTCAAGGAAGACTGTTGATTGTTTAAAATTGGCAATTTGAAAACAGGGATAAGTAACCAGAGGTAGCATGTTTATTTTTTTTGTCTAGTAATAAAGGGCCATGTGTACAAATTATTTTTGGCGTTGCAAAGGCCTGATTTGCAAATCGAGCTGTTTAGGCAAAAATGCTTTTCTTGATGTGTAAACATCCAAACACAGATTGTCTAGAATCGCAGTTTGGGTGTAGAAATCCCTATGTGGAAGGGGAGTGTTTACGGCGTCCCTTCCAAATAGCGATTTCTAATGTTACGTATCAAAGTTTAGCAACCGAAAAGCAGTTGTAAAACCTTGATATTTTACAACCAACGCAAAGGTGGCGGTAATGCATTCGCAAAAAGGGTGTCCCATGGGACCCTCTCCCCTTGGTGAATGTTGGAAAACTATTTTTTTGGGAGCAGGCAGTGGTCCCGCTGACCACTGCCTGCTCTCAAAAAAGAAAAACATTTTTTTAATTTTTTTTTATAGGAAAACTGTTTGCATTTCAATAACAAAAACACCTTTATTCAAACGCAGTCAGAGACATGGTGGTCTGCTCAGCAGGCCACCATCCTTGTGATTGCAGGCATTCCAAATGGGTCCCCAACTGCGACCTACCTCATTACTATTCATGAGGTAGGTCTTTTGCAACCCACTAGGAGTCAAAAGTTTGAAACAAAGAGTTCCATACATAAACGATAGCCATTTTATCCAAATCGCTATTTGGAAATCGCTATTTGTAGATTGCTGATCCTAATCTTCGTACATCTAGCCCATAGATCATTCCTTCAGCCTTAAGGTGAAATCTCAGTTATCTACCTATAAATCGTAGACATTTTGAATGTGCACCACAAAGAGCAGAACAATTAAGTCCACTTAGTCCATATTGTTACAAGAATATCTTCTCTTTATTAAGGTGTCCTTGAATATAAAAACAAAACAGCCAACGCGTTTCGTCCTTGTCACAGGACTTCTTCAGGGCTGGAAACATGATGAAAAACACACATATCACCTAAGTGTATATACAAACATACATTAATAATACATGCAAAACGTGAAAAAATACATAAAGATGTTTCAAATACAGAATATTAAAGACATCACCAGCAACATAAATACACATGAGGGCAAGAGACAGCAACACCACAAAAAAGAAGAAGAAACAATTGTCGCCATACATTAAGGAACTAACAACATGCAACACTGTCAAAAAAGGAGGAAACAACGATGGCTAACAAGAACGGTACATCTAAGGCAAAGCAACCCACCAATAAGCATAAATATCACACGTAAAATTAATGGTGCCAATGTTGAAAAAATGACTACTGCCAATGGAAGGAGAGAGAAAAATGACAACAATAAGGAAAATTATTAAGCAACAACACAGTCACAGAGGCTATTTCTAGTAAAGGACTTTCACAAAAATAGTAATCCTGTATCTTAATTATCCAGCAATGATAAAAATAATTTTTTATGTGTAGTTTACCCTTTGTGCATTGGTTGCCTGTCGACACTTATGTTTGTAAAGAATTGCCAAAATGTGGGGAGAAAATGAGTATCATGTACATTATAAGGTATGCTTTTTCTTATTTTTATCATTGCTTACACCTTTAGGGTTAATAGGCAGTTTTAAAATGCATCTTGCTTCAATTGAGGATAATTTAAGGGCTTTGAGGTTGGATTTCCTGCTCTTGTATGGCTTCTAAAGAATTCATATTCCGTGATTTGGATCTGAAATCCTGTAGATCAGTGTTTCCCAAACATTTTAGAAACATGACCAACAAACTTTTGTGACCCACTTAGCTTTAATGGCTATGAGGACAGTGATTTTGTTTTTTTATGTAACTAAAGCATTGTGTAGTAGCACGCGCTGTCATTTAGAGACGGCACACTTTCCTTTTGATGACCACTAAATTTGCACAAACATACAATTTTACAGATAAAACCGTACTGCATACAACTAATGTGTGGAAATCATGTTTCAATGAATATTTATCATTTGTGCTTCACCAAGTAGTGTCTTGATTTTGTTTTGATCCTACAAAAAATGTCTTCATATAGCGTTTCCTTTCACAGTCTTTGTACCCCAGCAAGATTGTCACATAATTCACTTTACTTTTCTTTGTTTGACTGAAAAGTGATAGTAGTTTGTAAACACCAGTCACCTTGTTTTAGAAAACATAAGTAGTTTTTTGTCAGAAGACATAGTCTGATATATGACCTCTGTCTTTGAAGAGCAGCCTATGTGGGTAGATGAATATAAAATTTAAAGGACTCTTGATTTTATGACTTGGACTTTCACAACCCACAAAAAATCAGCTTGCAACCCACTGGTAGGTTGTGACCCACGGTCTAGGAAGCAGTGTAGATTGTATCATATTAGTCCAGCTGTCCTCTTGATGTATGTCAGACATAAGTGAAAGTAGAAGACATTCTTTTTTAATTTTAGGTGCCAATCCTTTAGTCATTTATGGTCAAGTAGTAGATTAAGGCTGTGTGATTAGAGTTGGCAGAACATCTAAAGTATAACTGTTTATCATGTGCATAGAGATCATACCAGACTCCTAAATCAATTAGTATTGATGCAAGCGGTTCAATGTAGATATTAAAAAGCAGAGGTAATAGAATTGAATTTAGAGAATACTATGAGCCTCGTTACGATTTCGGCGGACGGTTTAAGTCGTCAGTCGAAATTCCAACTGGAAGGTTGTGGCCAATGAGGCTACCTCCCCGGCGGGCCCATTACGAGTTTCCTGCTAGGTGGGCGGGTGGAAACCTGAGCCCTTATATGTAACATGGATCGGTTTAGAGAGTCTTTTCAATTTAACACTATTACATACATTTGAAGGCGAGGATTCAAATAATTTTTTACTCTACCATTTATCCAAAGCCTTTCTCTGATGATAAGTGTGAGGATTTTAGGATTGACTTTATCAAAGGCAGAGGGTAGCTCAGTATAAATTAGAAGGCCACTTAACAACTTGTTCATCTGTGTGAGTAGCCGTTACAGAAAGCAATGGACCATGGAAAGGCAGGGAGAAACTCCTAGCATCTAAGGAGACCTCTGTTTCCTTTTCTCAACACTCCTCAGTCTACCCTACAAAATAATCCTAGAACGTTCTGGGTAGAGTCTTGCAATACCCATCTGCTGTCTGAGCCATCTTCCATCTCTTGATCTTAGGTACTACTAGAATATAGCAGAGAAAAAATGGATACTAGTGTGGCTATGGCCATCACTGTCACACAAGCTCCATACGTGCATCCTCTACACACTAAATGGTACACATATATGATGTATATGTCCATGTGGCTAAGTGAAGGACCCAGTTGCAGACGACTGGCATACCAATTGAAAAACTGTAGAGAAGCTGGTATATCATGAATGGTTGTAGCCACCAAATTGGTAGGATTTTGGCATACGGGGCAAGCTTCAGAGCCAGCTTTACAGTTAACTCCCATGTTTGGCTGACCAGTGTAACTATGAAGTGGGTGGCGGCAGGGAGTCCATGACCCCTTATTAGCAGAGCAGGCAAGGCTCCAGCCTCCACTGAGCTTGTCAGCAACAACTTCTCCAAATGGCTCCGGTTGTGCACCAGAGATCAGCGCACTGCTGTAGTTCTGCCAGATAATATAGTTGAAGATCTGGTAATCCCAAACCTCCCTCAGCCAGGTCCAATTAAAGTATATCTAGCCGAACCCTGCTCCACTACCCTGCCCACACCGAGGGTATCAGTAATCTGTTCAGTGTGTGGAAGAGAGACCTGATCAGCATACAAAAAGAGTTCTGCATGGCATACAAGCATCTGGGTAACAAGACCATTTTATTCAATGCCATGCTACCAATCATGGTGAGAGGCAATGTATTCCAAAAGTATACTGAGTCCTCCAGTCCTCACAGGACTCTTCACATGTTTAACTCGTGTTGTTGCCTCATATCGTGTGTGTTTTGCATTTCCAGGTAGCGAAAATGATGCAACTGCACTGGAGTCCCAGTGCAGTGAGGTCTCCCTCTGCCTTACCAATGAGGGAAGCCAGTGGGAAGAGCACCGTTTTACGGGGATTAACCTTCAATCCTGATATCACTTCAAAATCAGCCATGAAACGTATAAGAAGTGGGACCAAGCAGACTAGGTCTGTTATTTAAAATATTGTGTTGTTGGCGTACATGGACACAACATGTGTTGTGGTTCCCACCTCTATACTGTAAACGTGCAGCTCCGATGGAAGGTGAATCACCAATGGCTCCATAATGAGCGCATAAAGGAGAGGGGGAAACAGGGCACCCCTGTCTTGTTCCTCTTTTGATAGGGGGCACGGGCGACACTGCCTGTCCCTTTCACACTCTGGTTTGGTTTGAAGCTCTGCATATAGCAGGCAAGTCTAGGATATAAAAACCTGTCCCAGGCCCATTCCCCTAAGTAACTCTCATAGGTAGTCCCATGATATGATATCAAATGCTTTTTCAATATCTAATGCGACCAGCACTGCTTGAGTCTCCCTGCCAGCCATCTCATGTAGAATGTGGGACAATCTTCATTTGTGTTCCTCTCCCTGGTTTAACCCCACATTGATCTTTGTGGACGAAGTTACCTATCACCCTACTCAGTCGCACCACTAGCACCATGGCCATGAGTTTGATGTCTACATTGAGCATAGACAAGGGGCGGTAGGACCCTGGCCCCATAAGGTCTTTCTCTGACTTAGGGAACATGATCATCAGCTCCTCGTACATTTATGTGGTGGGAAGCTACCGACATCCCCTGCCTTCCGGAGTGCCTCCAACAGTACAGGGATGAGCGTTGGGGCAAATGCCATGGGGAACCCATCCGGTCTTGAACATTTTCCTGTGGCCATGCCCGCAGTGCCTCCTCAAGTTGTATTTCCCCCACCATACCCTCCATCTGTCCCAGTGTCAAGCTTGGTAGCTCCATCTTGTCTAGGAATACTGCTAAGGCGTGGGGGATTCCATTCTGCAGGGGCTACGTATATGTTAGCAAGGTGCACTCGTAGCTGCTCATTTATGGCCATTTGTCCTATAGCCTGCCCACTGTCAGGGTGTCGTAGAAAAAGAATCAAAAGGGGCGGTCTTACTCGCTTTACTAACCAGACCAGCATACAGCCTGATTTATCTCCTTCCCACAATAGTCTCTGCCTGTAGTCCCACCGCAGTCAAATCTATCCCAGAGGGCTGTAACTTGCCGCTGTGCACTCGACAGCTCTTCTGCCTCCTTTGTCTGCTCTGGTTGTCTACTTTGTAATCTAAGGAGTGTTTCCTCTCCCTCCTGTAGTTCACCCTCTAATTTTTTCCTAGTGCCGTATGTCTTGCTAATACTCTGCCCCTAGGCACTACCTTTGTGCTTCCCGTGTCTCTGTGGAGTCCCAGCTGAAAGTCAAGTAACCTTGTAGCACCATTTGTATGTCTGTTATACTCCAAATCCCTCGGTGAGTCCTGCCGCAGCCACCATAGTGCTATCTGTGGTCTCTGCTCCCGGATTCCAAATTCTAGAAGCAGGGGAGCGTGATCGGACAAAGAACACACCTGATACGTGATCGATCTGACATTCATCAGACCTTCACTGAAGAGCAGAAATCTATCCAGACGGCTATACGTCCCATGAATGACGGAGTAACAGGAGTACGTTTTGGCAAGCAGATGGAAGATTGAGGTTGTGCCTAGTGTCCCTGAGGTGAAGTTTGGCCATTGTTTCCCAGAGGCTTGTAACCATATGCAGTTTTGTATCCTGCTGGTCAAACTGTCCATCTGGGATACAGTTAAAATCACCAGCCCACACCATCGGCATTCCCATGTATGGGATGAATTCCGATTCCATGGCCGGGAAAAAACTGCATCATCTATGTTGTGTGTGTGTATGTATTTAGGAAACATATTTCCCTCCCATCCAATTCACTGTGTAGGAGGACATACTTGCCCGCCTCATCCGCTGTGACACTTTTTATGTATATTTAGCAGAGTGCAATGGAATACCACATACCTGTAAGTGGTATGTAGAAATCACTGATCTATGCATTAATCAAATGGAAACATTGCCTTCATTAAAGAGGTGAACCATGAAATTCTCCACGTCTCTACTCCGCAGCCTTTCAGTTATATTTGTGGTATACAAAGGTTGCATGCACATAGCACCACTGGAGATGAATATAAGAGATCAATCAACATGCCTCTCCAAACACCTTTGAATGTAATATTACCATGATTCTGTAGTGTGCCAGAGTTGATGAGCTCTTGAAACCCTAAAGAGATGGTAGCTTTGTTTTCTTTGTGTTAGATAAACTGATTCACATTTGTCAGTCCCTGACTGTTTTCCGCAATACACCCCATGTGCCCCCCAATTGCTGTAGGCCAAGTTGTCTATAGTTATCCTTTACATTTTAAGCAAAGTAAGCCTAAGAGGTGTTTTAGCAAGTGGATGCAAGTGCCATTTGGCAGGTAAAACCACCGGGCTCTCTAAGAAGCAGTTCAAAGCTACTTCTATCAGATGGTGATGATGCTGTTCATGAGAGCACAGTGAAATGAATTTACTGAGCTTGCACCTCTGTCTCACTCTGAATTTGCATGAAGAATGCAGTGGCTATTACTGAATTCAGCAGTAGCATTTGATTAAAGCATTTCTAGAAATCTCTGCTATGGATCCTAACCACCAAGGGACAGGACCTACAGCATTTCCTTACTGACTTGGCCAATAATGAAACATATAGGGTGACAGTAACTTTCATGTTCACAATTTCAAAGTGACCACTTCTAACTAGTCAAGTATTTTATTGGGGTTTTAATGTAACACATACCTTTGCCAAGGAAAGACGAGCGTAGCCTTACTTAGTTGTAGGGGTTGTGCGAGAATGTTTATAAAGGTTGAACAATGTTAGTTGAGGTTACATAAATTAAGATCGTGATACATATATTAAGTACAGATTGATTGCATAGACGAGACATGGGTAACTTAGGGGAGTGTGGTTACGTAGGTTGTGCTTTGGTTGGAATGTTTCATAAATCCACTGGTAGAGGACTTTTGGTGTGGCAATTTGGTCAATGTGCCATGAGAAATTGAAGTGATGAAAAATGTCTGTACGAGTTATTATAGCTGTTTCTTGTTGATGATAAAATCTAATACAAGTTTGTTATTTAAAAAAAATCCACTGGTAGATTTTGAGGCAGAGGTGCCTCATGGAAGATTGGCATAAGACCTCGGGTGTAATTGGACATGGAGAAAGGAAAGTCATTAGAGTAGGTGGAGTTGGTGGTGGTCAGTGCATCCATGGTGCATTTTAGAGGTAAAGGGTTACATTTGTTTGCCTTTAAAATTTCCTCTTATTTGCTATAGAGCTTTTCTGACATTGCGCTCACATTTTCGGGCCCTGGCTGAGCTGTAGCTAGCTAATCAGAATTGAATCCTGTGAATTGCAGTTTATTCACTAAACCCTACAGTAAAGACGGGCAAGATGTGCATGATGTAGTAACCTGGTACTTAAGTAAATCAACCTGCGATTGGCCCAACCTGTGTATAGTTCTCAAAGGGAAGGCTGTCCCCACCCTCGCCATTTCAAAAGCTGCACATGTGTAACAAGAATTTGTCAGTGGGATTTAGATATCTAGGGATCCTAGGGTAGACACAGGTGGGCATGAAAGTGAAAGGGTGGGGTGAATGGGTAGCTGTTTGAGCAGGCACCAGCAAAAAGAAATGATTAGAGCTGGCCCTAACATTTAGCACGTTGGATAACACCAGTGACAGTAGTGAAAATATGGCATCTTTCGTTGTTTGTAATGAGATGCAATTCACAGTAGCATACAAAGAAATAGCAACCATGGGAAGGATTATCAGGTTGGGTACACTTAATAGAGTAAAAACTGTGCATATAATAGGCTATACACAATCTGCACATCTAGCATATCTGTACGTATGTGCATGTACCCAGCATTCCTAGGTTTGGCTCAACTCTCCCACAACCAGAGTAGACTTGGGAAATAACCCTTGACAGGTGATGGAGTGCAGTACACGTACTCAGTCTTGCAGAGTTGTCCTAAACAAAAGATGTTAGTTGGAGGGTATGGTACAACACGTTGAAAAACTACTCTTCTGTAAGACTAAAACATGCTGTCCCTTTGCTGTAAGAGTGCTGACCATGGAGGTGATGCCATGTTGCAGCTGGAGGTGATAGGCCCTTTAGTGCCAATGAGCCAGATTCCAGAAAAAAAAGTCCTTAACAAGAACCCCTTCCTGGATTGAGTGGTCTTCAAACAGTTTACAGGAAACACATAATACGTTAAAAATAGCCTTTATGGCAAGGACCTCATCCCCAGCCCATCCACTATTCCTCAGCTTAGCACCCTAAATAGATTGAGTAACCTAGCCAAGGGATTGAGATGCACGAATGCCATGCTTGTGGGAGTAATGTATGGTATTTTATGGAGTATTTTGCATTGAATACTGACAGACTCAGATTGGTTAATCATTTTCTTGTTGTTGTGTGGATTAATACTGAGTCGCTGCTGAGAAGGCAAGTGCTCCACTCTTTTCCAGAATCCCAAAATGTAGGCCTAAAAAGATAAGATGTGGAGGTGATTGCCCAAGTAGTTTGGTGATGTGGAAAAGGACGCTTTTTTTTCAGTGTGGCTTGGAAATAACATTACCCACCTTAAAGGTTGCCTTCCCAACATAAATGCATATGTACAGGTGTGGCTGTCAGTGAGGAACGGCTTCACCCTGCACCAGGTCACTTTTAGATTCTACAGTTACACCACCCAGAGCTGCAATAAACTGCCTGTCACACGTCCTCATTTTTTTTTTTTATAAACCATATTTTATTGTGATTTTAATTTTCAATCAGACAGTAGGCAAGTATACAAAACATCTCACAAAAATACAAGTAGCAGTTCAGTTGGCCTACATCTGCAGGATATCTGACCTTAAGTGTCATACAAAATGAATCCCTAAATTACTACTAATCCTTAACCTCCCTCCCGTGTCCCACCCCTATCCCTCCCCCCAGGTGAGCGCTGTGATGTGCTGTAATTCTTTTGGAGGAGCTGCGCATGTCATGACAAGTTGTGGTCAGTTACCTAAAGCTAGGGGTAGTGCACTATTTCTTAATCTACCTTACCGTTCCCATTGTTCAGGTCCCAGGGAAGGTCACCCGTGGCCAGAATTACCTGCATCATACTTGTCCCTTGGCCCGTGAGTCTGTTAGGAGGATGATCCAGTCTGGGTTTTGGCCTTAAGAATTTCAAGTAGCATCCCCCAGCAACTTCTGGGGGTCTGATTCCTCTCTTGGCCTTTCGATGGAGAATATTCCCCTCGCTACCAGCCTATTTAGTCAACTCACTTTTCCACTGGGGCGCTCTGGGTCCCCCTGGGTTTTTCCAAGACATCGCAATCTCTTGCCTTGCCAAGGAAAAGGCCAAATCTTTAAATCTATCGGAGACTTTATTTTTAGCGGAATGTGGAAACCAGCCTAATAGGCAGTGACCCATAGTGCAAGGGATCTCTCTTTCTATGAGCCGCATCAAGGTTTGGTGCACCTCCGCCCAGAATGGTTCTAGCTGGGGACAGTCCCAGAACATGTGTTTGAATTCTACCCCTCTCGAGCCACATCGTGGGCAGCTCTGGCTCTCTTTCCCGAAGTATTTGTTGATTCGTGCGGGTGTCAGGTATGCCTGGTGGAGCACATAACAATTTATGAGCTGGAATCTGGCATTTTGTGTCATTTTAGGGAGACCCCTCAGAATACGCCCCTATTCTTCTTTGGAGATATCCTGGTTCAGATCTTTCTCCCAAGTCTGTTTAAGAAGCGTCAGGGGGACAGTCCTGTCTGCTCGCATCAAACCATAAAGGGTTGAGACTGCTTTGTGCTTGCCAGTTGCGGAAGCTAGATATGAGCATGCTGCCTGTTTTGGAGGTTCTTCCCCTCTCCCCCGCCATTGCCTACGAATACTGGCCGCTAGTGCCCCATGTAATAAGAGGTGCCCCCCCCCCAGTAGTCCAAATTCCGCCCTGAGGGCCTCAAAGGACATCAATGTTCCATCCTTGAATAATGCACCCACCGTAAGGATCCCGGCCTCCACCCAGGTCTTGAGTTCATTCCATGTACCCTGATGCGGTAAGGCCTGTAAAGATAACAGAGGGAGTTCTGGCGAGTAGGGGGTCCCTATTTTAATTTTGCACAGGAAAGCTTTCCAACACTGCGTCAGGATTTTTAATTCAGGAGGGTCATGTTTCCCATCTCCGGTAGTTCTTAATAAAACTTCGAACAGCCTGGGCCCTGGCGGGGTGAATGCCTTTACTCTCGCTCCTGTTTCTACTCTGCTCGATATCCATTGTGTTAACCATTGGAGTTGGGCCGCCAAGTAGTAGGTTTCGAAGTCTGGGACTGCTAGCCCTCCGTCTGTAGATTCTTTGGAGTTTGGCCAGGGCTACTCTCCTACGCCCCTCACCCCATATGAATGTCACTACCATCGTCTCTAATTCTTTAAAGATGGCCCTGGGTATCTAGATTGGGAGCACTGTGAAGTGGTATAGTAGTCGTGGGAGCACGATCATTTTGAGAATCGCTATTCTCCCTGCTACTGATAATGGCAGGGTCTGCCAAAAGGACATACAAGACCTTATGGAACGTATGGAGCAACCTATGTTGCCCTCTAGGATGTCTTGGGGATCATGATAAATTTTAACTCCCAGATAAGGGGTCTGCTCGGGACCCATCTGACTAGGTCTAGGTTTGGCAGGGGTGTCATGGAAACCCCCAGAGGGAACAAACCGGTTTTATACCAGTTTACTTTCAGGCCAGAGTATCCCCCAAACCGAGACAGCATTTGTTGCGCACGGGGTAAATCTCTTTGGACATCATCCGGAAATATTAGGAGGTCATCAGCGTAAAGGGCTATTTGATGTCTCTCGCCTCCTGCTGAAATTCCCGGACCACCTTCTTCCGCTCTTGCCGCAGCAGCTAACGGTTCCATTGCCAAGGCAAATAAAAGCGGCGATAAGGGGCACCCCTGCCTAGTACCCCACTCAACTATGTAGCTTCTGGATATTGTCCGTCCCGTGCGCACTCTGGCTGTGGGCTTGGTATACAAGAGTTTCACCCAGGAGATATATTCGGGCCCTAGTTTAAGCCGGGCCATCACAGTATAAAGGAACTCCCATTCCAAGCTGTCAAAAGCTTTCTCTAGGTCTACCGCCAGGACTCCAGAGGGAGTGGCTGCGGAGGTCCGGTCTCTCATGATTGCTAGTAGTCTACGAATGTTGCCCGCTGTGTTTCGCCCAGGAATGAAACCAGCTTGATATGGGTGTATCAGTGTAGTCATAAGTGGGAGGAGTCTGGTTGCTAAGATCTTACTCAGGATTTTGTAGTCAAGGTTTAACATGGACAATAATCTATAGGCCCCCATTTCCGTTGGGTTTTTACCGGTTTTCAGGAGTGGAATTATGACCGCTTCCCGGGCTTTGCAGGTAGTTTGGCCTGCTCTCTGGCAATTTTGTTTAAGTTTTACAATCTAGGTGTGAGTATATCTACGTAAGTGGCATAAAATTCAATAGGTAGTCCGTCTGTCCCCGGGGTTTTCTCTCTAGCCAGGCTTTTTATGGCCTCCTTGATTTCTGTCTGTGTAATGGCCCCTCCCAGTCATTCCGGAGCCCCAGGTGAGAGTGAACCGAGTTGCAGCTTGGATAGGTAACCCTCAGTGGCTTCCCTGACGTAATTGAGTCTACTCTTATATAGGTATTCATAGTAGGTTGTGAAGTGGGAGTTGATTTGTTCTTGCCCGTATATGTGACCCCCTTGCTCTGTGGCTAAGTCCAATATGACTGGGGACCTATGGGATTGAGATACAACCCATGCAAGCATTCGGCCCGCTTTGTCTATCTCTCCATGTGCTTGTGTAAGGTAGTTTCTATAATCAAAGCACCGGAGGCGTTCTATACAATCTGCCACTTCTGCTCTAAGCTCTGGTATAGAGTTCTGTAGGTGTGGTTTCCCGGCTCTACTTCTCTCAGCCTCTCGCAACTTGTCCTCCGCCCGTTCCGTGTCCCAGAGGAGAGTCCTACGCACCCCCAGTGCCCCTGCTATGCACCTCCCCTTACCACCGCCTTAAAGGCATCCCATTCTCTCAGGGGGTTAATAGCAGATGCTTCGTTATCCTAAAAAAACTGAGTGTTATGTTGCCGCAACTCTCCTCAGAAGAGCGAGTCCTCCAGAGTTTCCGGTTTGAGCCTCCAAGTGGGGATGCGGGGGGTGGGGGATCCCCACCTCAAGGACAACAAAAGGGGATTGTGATCAGAAAGTGTGTGGGCCAAATATTCTGCATTGGGTACATGCGGGTAGACATCTGGCGTGCAGAAGAACGCATCCAATCTAACATGCAACTCATGTAAGTGGGAAAAGAAAGAGTAGTCTTTCGTCTGGGCTGTCACACGTCCTCATGTGCCACAAAGTGAAAGCTTTTCTTTCTGAAGCCTCTTCAGAGCTACTCAGGCCAATGACAACGCACCAAGCACTCTCTCGTTACGAATGTAGGGCCAGGAACTCTACATTTCTTGAGACTGTGATACTTAGGAAGGTTCATTTGGTTTTGGTGAAGCAGAGTGATGGCTATGTTTGGGTCTCTGTTGGGAAGGGAGTATACTTAAGCGGAGGGTTTGTCAGGGAGTTGCACTCAGTCAGGACGAAGTAGTTAGCACAAGGTACCTGGTGGTTGAGTTGGTCTTTTCTACCAAAAGAACCAAATTCCCTGGAACAAAGGATGATTGGTCAATTAAGTGCCGTTTTGTTTGTAGGCAACCGACAACAGAACTGAGTGTTTCACAATTGGCGAATGCAGTTTCGAGGACCACTCTAACTCATTCTGGTTGGCCGGGGGTGCTTCTGGTGCAAGATAAATTAAGTGTATAGTGCCTGGAATATAACTGGGACTATCGAGAAACAAATACTGCACTGCTGTGGTGGAACGCCATGATGAGAACTTTTGTTAATTAATGTAAGCTTCTTTATATGGAAACTTGAATCCCTGCCGTAGTTTTAATTTAGCTTGTAAAGACAAGATTAATGACAGGTTCAGGTTGTAATGGTTTTGAAGATGCAAAAGAAAGACAATCAACTTGTAATGGAAATTAAATTTTCATCTTCACCACCTTCCGCATTGAATTAATGAAAGTGTTACCTTACTTCACATGTAGATTCCATACCTCCTGTATTCACTTTTTTGTAGAGCAATAGTCCACATGTTTGTGCTACCTACAGGCCACTGGTAAAAAGGCGCGGCCTAGCTGGGCCTGATGGTTAGGTGACCTGGGTTCTCCTGAATGTGCCTAATTGTGTTAGACCTGATAAAACCATATATTACCGTCTGCCTTGGTATTCTTGTCATCAAATTGCGAGGGGCTGGAGGCGATTGAGTTTACAGATGAGGTAGTTATGCTATACATAGTATGCATGTGTTTATTAGTGATGGTGAGTCAAACTATTTAAGATAATTGGGGGAGAAATGGGTCCTTCTTCAAGAAAAGTTAGAGGAAATGTGGCCAAACTGATTTCTGCCACATAACTTTCCAAATAAATTAGCTAGAAATCCAATGGTTTTACAGCCCATTCTGAATAGGACCTCACTGTACATCCAGAGCTAAACCATTATTTCTCAGCATCAGCTAACCATGCATGTGCCTTGCACATAATTGTGTATCCATTAGAATCACGTCATGCAGTTATTTTTCTAAAGACAATGAATTGAGCCATAGGAGATGAAGTACTTCATACTTTGTCCATGGTTGTTTCTGTGTGACTTGTTTACCCTCAAAATATTAGTGGCAGAAAAACTATCCTGCTTTTTGACATTCTAGATAAAATGTCCGGTACAGGTGTGGCCGTCAGTGGCAGGCTATTTCCAGCATATCTGCCTGTTGTAGGACTGTTCCAAGGTGCTGCTCAAACATCCTCGGGTGCAGGTGATAACATAATGCTATATGTGTCACGCTGCCTGTCAGAGATATGACTTCATAAAGAAAGAGTTGTTCATGTTTGGGTTGTTTTATTTTGTAATTGCTCATATCTTCATGTCTAGGAACTGTTAACTTTCCGTCCTTAAATCAGGGTCCTATCGCAGGCAGCAGTGTTATTCCTCGGGGTTAAAGATTTAAACTCTGTAGTGAGCACAGCACTTAATAGAGCATGCATTGTCCTGAAAATGCCCATACTGCCACCGTGTGTGCAACACACTTGCCAACGTTCAAAGCAATGACGGAAGAACAGCTACAAAGACTTGCATTTAAAGCTATAAAATCGTCTTAATATCATTTCTTCGTACAAGAGCTATTTCCGTTTGGAGAGGTGAATGAACTACAGTGTCTTCATATAAGTTTACTTTTCTAGATTCTTGCCTGACCTGTCAAAGTACAGCTTAATTTGGTGACTTTTGTGGTTCACCCTCGCAAGGCTGTTGCCTGAATGGGGCTTTCACCTCCGTCAACCAATACCCACATATTTCTTACACATCCGTGCCCACCCTGTGTTACATCCTTACCTACTTTGCAGTGAATGGCTCCATCTCTCTTCTTCTGCTTGACTGATGCTCACATTAGGTCTCTGTCTCTGGTTCTCTGCCTGTAGCTCCTTTCCTGATTCTTCAACTTCTCTCTTATTTTCTCTATCCTTTCAGCGCAATAATTCCTTTTCTTTCAGTTGTTCTTTTTCTTCTTTACATGTTTTGTATTTATTAACATTCTAGCAACAATCCGTGCAGCACTGGGAGGCCCTGGGAGTTTCTTCCCTCCTTACACATATATGTACAGCGGTGAAAGTATCCCCAACAACTCGGGCACAGCGTGGGGAGGGGCTGTGCAAGCCTCCCTCGCACAACACGTGAAAACCACGGGCAGCAGCAAACTCTGCTCTTCCTCACAAAAGAAACCGCAGTAGATGGGCAGCGGACATGTAGGCTGACATCATAGCACAGTGCAGGGTGAGCGGGAGTGAGGGGACAGGTGTACGTCGCAGCAAAGCAGCAAAATGTCAAGAGTGACGCTCTTTCAGCGTTACACATGACATGGGCACATGATACGTGTACACGTGTATGCAACTCTTCGAACTTGAAAAGCTGTCATCCTCCAAAGTGATGATTAAACTTCAACAGTGAGCACAGTTATTCTTGATATTTAAATTTGGCATTAATCCCAGGAGTGCTTAAAAATGCAGGATTCTTTGCAGTCTATTGAATTTTGTAGATGCATTTGAACCGTCTTTGGCAAATACGTTATTTGTGTATGCAATGCACATCAAAGGAGCATTGGGCCTTCTTGGAGGAAAGTTGTTTTAGTGTCTCTTGAAGGGCTATGACACTTAATTACTCGGTTACTTTCCAGTAATCTTCATTACTGTGAGCCATAGTCTTCCTCACTACAGTCCTTACGAATTGAGCTATTATTTAGCTTGTCACGGTGTTTCGTCCATACAACAAAAGCCCCACACTCCATGGTCTACAGGAAGTGGGTCAGCACATGACCATATAGATGGAGCTGACCACAAGTACTTTCGAAAATGAACACGCTGTATCCAAAAGATAAAAAAAAAAAAACATCAAGTTCCACCCGCCCTACCACATGGAGGGGATGCAGGACTGCGGCGAGAAAGACTGTGAGTCAGGGAAATGAAGATTACAAGTAAGTAGCTACCTTTTCCGTCTTCTTCACCACAGTCCTTTAGAATTGAGCATATACCACAGCAAAACAGAAGGCGATTTCCTTTTATTCAAAACACAAACACTCTCTCACATGTATTGCTGCTACCGACAGAACCTTTCACCACTGGACTGGTCCGAATCGGGATCTGCAGATGTAGATGACTTAGGGACTTTGGAAGAAGGAATGCCCTGCCCTCGCTTGCTGCAAAGGCTGCTTTAACAGCTTTATTGAGAAGCTTCAGAAGAACTATCGAATCATGGGAAGAAATTTCCACAGAAGCTGTAACTGTGCCATGCTCCCCCTCCGACGAAACATCAGCGTGCCTCTTTTAGATGCACGCTTCCCCTCCATATTGTCGTTGCAACAAGTGACACTGGGAAGGGCATCACTAAAATAAAAGCTGCAGAACACCATGTCTCGTTGTTGGCCAGCAACGAGGATGCCAGTACAAGAGCGCACTGTAAGCGCCTTCCCCACACGCCCAGCATGAAGGCAAAAGGAATCAAGGAAAGCACTCTACCAAAGGGAAAGGCAACCTGCACAAGTTAGGGGCTGCTCCTAATCGCTCTACTGAGGGGGTAGCATAACACACGGGCCCAAGAGCTTGGGTCAGACAGAAGTACAGTTGTTAACAGGCTGTGAAAGAAACAACAAGATAAACCATATTGAAAATACAACACATAAATATACTAACGTGTCACAGAAAGAAAAACAAGTAGTACTGGTGGTTAGCCCCACCTGTATGATCATGTGGTGATCCACTTCTTGTATACCACGTAGGGTTGGGCTTACATTTCCTTTCTTGAGTGGGTGAAAAACTTTATGTGAACTACAGACTAGCTCAGTTGTTAAGCGTTGTTTCCATTGAGAGCCACATACAGTGAAACATTGTTACTAAATTACAGTCTGCAATAAAGCCTTGATCATTTTTTCTCCTCATGCGGTTTCTCAGAAACCAATTTACATGGTCTCACTTGTCAAATCCCTGTTAAAACTACCTATAACCTTTCCACCATATATTTCAACTGGCAGTAGTGTTTAGTGCTTTATAGACCTAATTTGGATTCTCTGTAGGGGGTGAAATTAAGTAGCTACTTATCTCCCAAATAGTCTGCAGTTTAGTACATCTATGATGAAGAAGACAGACGAGATCGGTAATAAAATGTAGAGTGCTGGTTACTGACAGCAGAAAAGAGGTTTGCTCAAAGGTATCATGCCACTGGCACTTGGAATCTCTCTGGATCCGGCCATGCATACCCATTCTCTTCTATTGTTACTGGGCATGTGGAAACATAGGGGCAAGGTAGAAAGTGTAAGTTATTCTGCTAGACATTCTCCATGCAGGTGAGTATAGTGCACCATCCCCACCTCGGGGGGTCTTCCTACCTTCCTGTGAAAGGCTATTACCACCAGAGAAGGAGCAAATTCAGCCCTTCAGCCTCCTGTTGGAGCACTCTCCAAATAGCTCAAGTCCTGCTTCATTTTAAATATCCTTTGTCTGTTTACACCAGAATACTTCTTGGCTCCTGTGATCTTAGTTTTTGCTATGCCTTTGATCACCCTTATTAACCCCAGCACTTGGCCCACTCCAATTAGTGTAATTCCCTATATACATTTATGAATAAACTCGCAACAGACGTGTATGTTTGCATTTTGCTGTGGGAATACTTGGCCGCAGTCTTATTATATGCATGGACCCTTGCGACACAACCTTAACCTCATAACTTGCGGTGTTTGTTCATAAATCCAGATGACAAGGCCATAAAACATTATACATTGTCACAAATCATTCTGAGTGTCTCACTTTGCTTTTGTCATGATCATAATACATGATTCGGAGACAGGTCATAAATCACAGTCGATAGGTCATACATCTTCTCCGCTATACATAAATTATTTTTGCCATGATCATAGCTGTGCTGCATGACGTCATCTCTGGTATAAATCAAATTAATTAAGTCCTTATCATTTGCTTGTCATAATTCTGACACCTATAGTTGTTGAGGCTGTCCTCCATGCCGCTTTTGGTATCATCCAGTTGTGTTGTTCTTTTGTTGGTTCTTTTTCTGATCGTGAGGGGGGTAGCCTCTTACTGCTGTTAGGCTGAACTCACCACCTTGTCTGTCCATTTTGTGCCCTGCCATCAGGCGGGTCTAGGATGTGAGTGCCATGCTTCACTTACTCCCCCATCGGCCTACTTACCCTGCCGTAAGGCATCCAAAGGTAAGGAGCCTTTCTCCAGCGCACCTCCCACGGGTGTGCCTCCTTTACCAACCAATGTGCCCCTTTTACCGCCGTCTGCTTGCCCTCTCAGCCCTGCGACAATGCTGCTGTTCTGGTGTGGGTGTGTGGGTCTCGAATTCCTATGCCCTGCCCCACAATGTACTTCCTGCATGGGCAGAAGAATTCTTTTAACCTGCATTCCTTAGCTAAGGGCGCGGCGGTGTTCATCCAGTGGGAGGTTTGAAAGAGTCCTTTGTCCTTGTTGGGCCCCCATTGGCCTGTTGTCCTTGCGCCAGCTTTGGCTGGCTTTTCTTCCCCCAGAGGGGGATGCATGATGTCCTTTCCTTTGTTGTTTAGCCACTAAGTTGACTAGAACCAGTAATTTCTGGGTCTCCGGCGGCTGTTAATGCTCTGGCCCCTGATGTTCCTTCATGGGCGGCCTCTGCCAGGCGGCCGCTAAACAAGCAGTATAAAAGGAGATCTCGAGCAGTAGAAGATCTGACCCTTTAGCTGAAGGGACCTCCTTCCACCTTTCGCCAAGATGTTTTTTAAGCTTTCAGACGTTCTGCAGGACTGCGCACTAAACACCAGATTGTTAAAGGGACAGTGCCTGCTTAGCACACTGCATACAGCA
The DNA here is from genome assembly GCF_031143425.1 of Pleurodeles waltl. Classification (NCBI taxonomy): domain Eukaryota; kingdom Metazoa; phylum Chordata; class Amphibia; order Caudata; family Salamandridae; genus Pleurodeles; species Pleurodeles waltl. The sequence goes on from NC_090437.1 coordinate 1,010,071,473, forward strand.
AATATAAGTTGAGATCCCCTCCCTGCTCCCAATACTCCCTTCCCCTCGAAAGGAGGTGTCACTGGCCTCCGGCACTGCGGAGGAGTCCATTACGCCCTTTGGGGTAGACATAGAAGACATCTCAACATATTTGGTATTCAGAGTTGCGCCTAAAAGAAACTTTTTAAGGCACGGTCAGAGTGGACTGTGGTCCAGTGCCCTAGCATTTTATGGGGCCCTGATAGAGCCAGCCATGTTCTGCAGATTCTTGTCCTGATGACCTTGAATATTTCTTGAAGAGATTCTTTTTAATACCATTTTCTTTTAATTTATTTTTAATGGTGGTGATGTGTAAGGGACTGTTACCGAAATGTTCAGAGATCTGTTATGTTTGTTTCATGCAACATCCATAGAAAAGGTTTCTTTAAGATCAAAACAGTACCTCACATATGAGAAATAGGAGGGGTTATTTGCAGTAATAATTAGTGAGCTGGTGCTGCTGTGTTACAATATCGACAGCACACCTCATTATCCCTGAATATTAGATGTAAACACGGGTGGACAGGACGGGTTGCCTGTGTACTATCAGTGACCTGGCCAAAGAGGACTTGAAAGAGCTGAAACTGGATCATAGATTCAAACTTGTAATGGACAAGCGCCTCCAAAATATGTTTGGCGCAGGACCCTCAAAATCCTTAGGATGCCCCTGGCGCCTAACTCTTGAAAATACTCAATTGGAAAAGCCTAGCGCATTTCCTATACATAATGACCATGTTCGCATCCATTAATTAAAGCTTTAGCTCCTGTATGTACAGTCTAGCGGATGCTCATAACCACTATACAAACCAAAAGATTGAAAGTCTCAGAACGCATTAAGTGTTTCTAAGCCAATGCTGACAGCCTTTTGGCCACATGCCCGTTCTCGACAGGTGAGGCGATCGTATTTTGTCAGGATTTATGATTCGGGCGTCGCCTCTGCATTTAAAATTCGATTTCCTCCTGAAAATAGAGATTTTTCATCCATTCAGTATTATTTGCTTAGAAGCATGTAAACGAGCTCCTCGAAATTAGAGTAACTACAAACTTGCGATAGAATATGTGTCCGTTTTCTCTTAACTCGTTTCAAGCTGCGGATAGAAATCTACGAAAATTCTCAATTTTCCTTGTGGAACTATTGACTTTTTACACAAACCTTTTTCAAAGACATTGTTTTGTTTTCTCCTCAGATTGTCAACTTTGAATGTAATGGCAGTTCGTGGGGCTATTCTTTCTCTTTTGTCTAATGATGTGGTAACTTTCCCGATAAATTTTACTAATAGATCCATTTTCTGTATTTAATGTTATACCATGTATTACTCTATACTGTTATTTTGGACATGATTAAGTAGCCATCCCCAGTCATTTATATTACCTTCCCATTTAAACGACTTCTAGTGAAACATTGTTCCTAAAATACAGTCTGCAAAAAAGCCTTGAACATTTTTTATCCTCATGCGGTTTCTCAGAGATCCATTTTCGGGGTCTCGCTTGTCCAACCTCTGTTAACATAACCTGTAACCTTTCCACCATATATCTCAACTGACTGTAGTGTTTGCTCCTTTATAAATCTAATTTGAGCCAAATGGATTCTCTGTAGGGGATGAATAAAGTAGCTACTTATCTCCCAAATGCTCTGCAGTTTAGTACTTCTGTGCTATGACAAACGTACTTTTTCTGACATTTAATGAATGTTCCGAAAGAGCCTGGCCTGAACTGTAGCAGATAGCCAAACTATTGTAGAATACCGACTGTGATGCATTGGGTTCAAATACTTCCTTTGCAAATGCTTCCTGTCCGGTTAATCCTGTACCATCAGTCTCCAGACCCAGCTGGTGTGTTCGTCCATAACCTCAGAGTAATCGTACCGGCTTCCTCACCAACTATTCCAATACTGAGAAAAATAATTGTCAGGAATAAGCCCAAGTACTCTCAAGCGTAAATGGATCTATGCCAACAGAAGGCATTGAGTGGGGTTAGCCTAGTTGAAAGCCTGAATTTTGTTTCAAAAGGGAAAATCGATACCACACTCTTTACCATCCTTTATAGGATGTGGCTGTTACATTGTTAAACAAATTCGAAGAAATACCTTGGGATCATTGTAGTGATGAACGTCCAGAACCAGCACAGTGTCTGTACTAGTCCTGTCATTTTTTTCTTCGTCCCTTGCTGAGCTACATGATTTTTGTTTTAGGTAGAATTTATGGGCCCTTAAAACCTAAAAAAAGGTTCAAGCTGCAGGTGCTGCTCAAGGGTATCGCTGGCATAGGGCTGCCATTTTGTTATATGTGCACTTATTCCTTGGGTTAGGGGTTGCCGGTAGCCTATGGTATTTGTGCTTTATGATCTTTCTGATTGCTGACTTCTTGACTCTCCTTGGCGTCTTGCAACCCTGCCGTCCCTTTGCCGCTCCTGTGTTAAATTCTGGATCCTGAGTGGTGAACTTGCTTCTCATGTGACCCTAAATTGTCACGGAAGGCAGTCCCCTCGAAGCCTCCATAATCTATTTAGCTTGTCCTCCCAGAGCAACTAGCCCAGACATCCAGGCAAGAGTGAAGGTTAAGGTCATCTTCCAGAAGCATGTTGCCTGTTTGGACCTTTGAAAGGGCTTGGGCACAGAAACACTGCTCCTTCTTTCATGTCATTGTCCTTTTCTCTTCCCAACTCTGCTCCTTTTACATTAAACTCATACCTTTCTCCTCCAGGTATCCTCAGCTGATGTGTCCCAGCATAAAGCAAATCCGCAGTTTACTATCCTAGGATAAGACTAAAATCTGCTCTTAAAATATTGCTGGTATAATATAATCATTCCTTCCCTAGATATGGTTCCATAAAGAATACTGAGTAAAATCACAATATGCACATTCATAGTGGCAATAGAGACTTAAATACTCCCAATTTTGACACAGCTGACCTCATGTCATATATGTTTGTATATGCTGTCTGCAAAGCTGTCCTTAACTCTCCCTTCACAGCTTACTTCATTTGTAAAATGCTGCTAAATGCTATCTGACCCTGTGTGGAGCACACTCCCTGGGACTCATGCACAGCAGCAAAGCTTAACACTAGTAGATGGCACTGCAATGAAAGCACTAGATAATTGGCGAAATACACACTTGACTAGTTGGAAAGCATGTAACAGCATCTGAAATGGTGCAATACTGTGAGAAATTGAAGTGTTAGTTGAGGGGAAAGTGAGAACCACCTTGAAATACTTTTTAGGGTGACCCACTAAAGTCACTAAATAAAGGTACAAAGCAGCCAGGGTTAACTTTGAGACACTTTGTAAAGTAGTTATGCAGTACTCAAATAGTAACAAAGGGTTAACCCAACACAAGAAAAATCCCTAATCAATTAGAAAAATTGAGAATATTGTAATACAATTACACCAAAACAACAAAAAACCAATAAGTAGAACCGGGCATATTTAAAAAAAAAAAATTTCAATGAGAAAAAGTGCCAAAAAGCACCAACCATGGTTGTCTGGCTGTGCTATACTGGGTCAGAGTCCAAAGCTACAGTAAGCTGTGATGGAGTATGGCTCAGATACAAGGGCCAGGTTCCTCCTGTTGAAAAGTTTACTTTCTGACTTAGAAACGTTTAGGGAGAAAAAGTAGTTGTTGACGAGTCTTCAGTGGTGCAAGCTGAATCTGAAAGAGGGGTTCAGTGATGGCGGGTTGCTGAAGAGCAGTGTCCTGGTGCGGTTGATGATGGTGGAAAAGCTCCAAGTAGGTGAAGTCTGAAGTCTGTGCCTATAAATGCCTTGACGTCAATCAAGTGTTACTAGACGTTGTTCTCAGCAAAAGCCCCCCGAGCGACTATTTGATGGCTGCGCCTTTGGTAGCAATCCTAGTCTCTAATGGTTCTCCATACAGAAAGTTGGCAATACGTTTTTAAGTTCCACTTCTTGCAGCTTGGGGGCAGAAGAGTACACTCTAACACCAGCCAAGGATTCATGATCTGGGGAGTGGGGGGTACGACCGGGGATTAGAATTTACTCCAGTAGAGGCCAGGACCTAGGTCCAGGATAGGCCAAGTTAGAACTGGTCAGCTGGGCAGTTGCAGGGAAAGAGAGGTCTGTGAAAGCTTGTTGTGTCCCTGTAGCTCAATCATGAGTGGAGCTAGTTGACACTTCTGGCGTCCTGAGTTCAAGGCTAGCATTTCCAATCTTTCTTCAGATAGCAGGGCAGTCCTTCTGATTCCTCGCAAGTCTTGGAGTGATCTGAGGAGAGGTCTGTGGGGTCCACCTTTATGCCCAGGGCCAGCCTGTGGTTAGAGGGCAAGCCATTGACCACCCCCTTAACCAGTTCTGGTCAGTTTCTCGTCTCCCACTGAGGAGTTTTGTGCCAGCCTGACTAGAGAAACAAAAAGGAGGCAGGCCTAATTGTGAGTTTCATCTGCTAGTGACAAAGTAGGTGCCCTTTGAAGCTCAAGAATGGGCTGGGCACAGCCGAAGTCATCCCATTCCCACACCCAGAGACCTTTGTCCACTGTCTGGGAGCAGTAGTTATCTAACCACATGGGGGCCATCAGCGGTAGGATGGCAGCTGGGCACAGGCAGGAATTTGTTTTTTCTTTCAGCAGGAAGAGAACAACATTCTAAAAGTGTAATTTACATAATACTAACATGAAATCCGACTTAACTTTAAAGTTGGATTTTAAATTATTAATAAAATCTGTCCTTGAACTACTTTTGTAGTTGTTCTCAATCTGAATTTATCAATTACGAAAGGTAATAGTGTAACTCAGTTTTAACCTATGGAAGGGCCAGGCTTGCCACAGTGAAACATTACTTTGGAGATTTCTCACTGGTAGGACATGTAAAACATTAACTTTACTTGTCAATTAATGAATCAAATAATTTCTACTCACCCGGTAGGGTCTCAAGGCGCTTGGAGAGGGTGGGTGGGGTTTCCGGCTACTGCTCGAAAATCCATGTTTTTAGGTGCTTTCTGAAGGTTAGGAGGTCCTGGGTCTTGCGTAGGTTGGAGGGGAGGGAGTTCCAGGTCTTGGCGGCGAGGTGGGCGAAGGATCTGCCGCCGGAGGTGGTGAGTTTGATGCGGGGGACGGTAGCGAGGGTGAGGTCTGCCGAGCGGAGCTGTTGAGTTGGTATGTGGAAGTTGACTCGTTAGTTGAGGTAGGCCGGTCCAGTGTCGTGGAGGGCTTTGTGAGCGTGGACAAGGATTTTGAAAATGATCCTATTGTTGATGGGCAGCCAGTGTAGGGATTTGAGGTGGGTGGATATGTGTTTGTGGCGAGGGGGGTTGAGGATGAGACGTGCGGCTGCGTTCTGGATTTGCTGGAGTTTTCTTTGAAGCTTGGCTGTGGTCCCTGCATAGAGGGCGCTGCTGTAGTCCAATCTGCTGCTTATGAGGGCGTGGATGACTGTTCTTCTTGTTTCTAAAGGGATCCATTTGAAAGTCTGGTGTAGCATGCAAAGGGTGTTGAAGCAGGAGGATGATATGGCGTTAATTTGCTGGGTCATGGAGAGAGACGAGTACACTATGATGCCAAGGTGGGTGGTCGGTTTGGGGGGTGGTACGAGGGCTGTGGGCCACCAAGAGTCATTCCATGCTGCCTTGTTGGGGCCGAAGATGATGATCTCTGTTTTGTCTGAGTTCAATTTGAGGGGGCTTGCTGACATCCAGTTGGCGATGTTGAGGAGTCCGGCGTGCAGGTTGATCTTGGCGGTGGCTGGGCTCCTAGTGAGGGAGATGAAGAGCTGGGTGTCGTCAGCGTATGAAATGATGGTGATGCCGTGTGGGCGGAGGATGTTGGCGAGAGGAGCCATGTAGATGTTGAAGAGGGTGGGGCTGAGGGAGGATCTTTGGGGAACCCCACAGATGATCTTGGTGGCTGTAGACCGGAAAGGAGGGAGGCGAACTCTTTGGGTTCTTTCGGAGAGGAAGGAGGTGAGCCAGTCCAGGGCTTTGTGGTGAATTCCGGCATCGAAAAGGGGTGCGCAGAGGGTTTGGTGGCATACAGTGTCAAAAGCTGGAGAGAGGTCTAGGAGGATGAGGGCGACGGTCTCGCCCTTGTCAAGTCTGGTCCTGATGTCGTCTGTGCAGGTGATGAGGGCGGCCTCAGTGCTGTGGTTCTTGCGGAATCCAGACTGGGAGATGTCAATTATGTTCTTTTCTTCTAGGAATCCACACAGTTGTATGTTTACTATCTTCTCCACAACCTTTGCGGGGAAGGGGAGAAGAGAGATGGGTCGGTAGTTTGTGAGGTCTTCAGGGTCTGCTTTGGGTTTTTTCAGAAGAGAGTTGACTTCGGCGTGCTTCCAAATATCTGGGAAGGTTGCGGTATTGAAGGAACTGTTGATGACGGCCCGGAGCTGGGGAGCGATGAATTGGCTATCTTCGTTGAAGATGTGGTGGGGGCAAGGGTCTGTTGGGGTGCCTGAGTGGATGGAGCTCATGGTTTTGCTGATTTCTTCGTTGTCGGTGGGGGTCCAGGTGTTCAGTAGGTTGGTGCGGCAGAGTGTTGTGGTGGGTGCTGATGATGTGAAGCTGTTGTGTATGTCTGCGATTTTGCGGAGAAAGTAGTTGGAGAGGGAGTTGCAGAGGTCTTGGGAGTGTGGGGAGTCGATGGTGCAGGATTTGGGTTTGGTGGGTTCTTTGATGATGGCAAAAAGTTCCTTGCTGTTGTGTGTGTTGTTGTCTATGCGTTCTTTGTAGAAGGACTGTTTGGTGGTCCGGATGAGTTGGTGGTGTTTGCGCATGGCTGTTTTGAGGGCGGAGAAGTTGCTCATTGAGGGTTCTTGGCGCCAAGCTTTCTCAATTTTTCTGCATTCTCGTTTGGAAGACTGAAGTTTTGTGGTGAACCAGGGGGCGATCTTGATGGTGCGGGTGTTGTTGTTTGTTTTCAAAGGGGCGAGGGAGTCTGTGCAAGATTCTAGCTATTGTGTGAGGTTGAGGGCGGCGGTGTTGGGGTCGTTGGTGATGGGAGGTGGAGCTTGTGCAAGGTTGGAGATCAGGTGTTCTTTGGAGATCTTGTTCCACTTGCGGTCGGGTGTAGTGTGTTGTTGGTGGCAGGTGGTGGATTTCATGAAGGAGAAGTGGACGCAGTGGTGGTCAGTCCAGTGGAGGTCGGTGGTGTGAGTGAAGGTGATGTGGCTGCTGGAGGTGAAGATGGCGTCTAGCGTGTGTTACGCTGAGTGGGTGGTGAGGTGACCAGTTGCTTGAGGCCGAGGTTCGCAAGGTTGTCCAGCAGGGCCATGGAGTTGTAGTTGTGGGTGCTTTCCAGGTGAAAGTTAAGGTCACCAAGGAGTATGTAGTGTGTGGAGGTGAAGGCTTGGGAGCTGATAGTATAGTACTTGTCATGATTTTTAAATACTATGCACCCTCCCCTATCGGCTTTTAAGGCCTACGTTAGGGTGACTTATAAGTATAAAAAAGAAGGTTTAGACCTGGCAAAAGGTTTATTTTGCCATGTTGAAATGGCAGTTTAAAACTGCACACCCAGCCTGCAGTGGCAGGCCTCAAGACATGCTTTACAGGGCTACTGCAGTGGGTGGCACAATGAGTGCGGTAGCCCATTGCTAGCATTTAATATTCAGGCCCTGGTTATATGTAATACCGTATACGAGGGCTTTATTAGTACATTAAATGTTCTAATCAGGGGGTATACCACTATTACCATGTTAAGAGGAGAGCTCAGGCACCTTATGACTGGTTAGGAGAGGTATAGTGCACAGAGCTCTACAGCCAACAAAAATGGGATGCAATAAAAAGTCAAAACATCTTGGGCGACCCCCGCAGGAAAGGCATATTACCAACCAATACAATATATGTAGATGGAAGGATTGCCCTTTTGGAGGTGTTTTCACTTCTGTTTATTTTAGTACAAGCAGAAGAACAAAGAAAATAGAAGCATGATACAATAACCCATGTTCTCCAGTCCAAAAGCTGGTTATCCTTCAAGATCTTGAGTTCTACCAATGCCTGGGTGACTAATCAACAACAGTTTGATTTTGTTTCATTTGATCCATTTCTGTGTTAAATTTGTAATAGCTGGAAAAATAGTTTATGTGGCTCTAAATATTGAAGGTTGTGAAAATGTTTACTTCCCTGCAGACTTTCTGTTGCAGCCCATTTCTAGACCACACCCCCTTTTTGGTGTTTTGGTTTGTATGCTCCAGTGTTATGTTTTTTAGAAAGGAACCAAAATTATTTTCTTCAAATCTGATATTGAATTTTGAAATCACAGAAGTTCTGAAATTGTCATAGTAGTTAGTATTAAATTACGTGCCACTGCAAATGTTTGTCTCAAGTTGAGGCTTATACCTTGTGATTTTCTGCGAGCCATGTGATATTTGGCCAGCATTATAGCGATTCTAGTTGTTTCTTTTTGTGTCCCTAGTTCAGCAAGGATTCTAATCTTGTTTAATTTATTCCTTCAATTTTACTAAAACTTGCTAGCTTCATCTTCCATGAAGCCCAACATTTAGGCTTTCTTCTCTGTGAGATGTTCAGTTTTGATGAATGATAATTTGTACGGTGCTCCATGCAGGGCTATGTGTGTCAGTAGTAGTTTAGAAGTACTCTTTATGCCCACAAAGTGCTCGCAAGGATAGCTCTCCCCAGCTGGACATGTACTTTACTGTCTCCCTCTCAATAACGTGGTATATTTAGTATTATTCGGCAATTTGTTATTTATAGTTTTTTTTTTTTCTTGTTTTCTTTTACTCTTTTTGCATTTTAATCTTTAATGTTTTTGCAATTACAATTGTATTCATCTATATACTCTTGGTACACCTCAGGAGCACACTCTTTCAATAAAGTCATACCTAGGTCAGTCTTTTTTCACTGTCTCTTATAGCACTCTATACTTGTAGATGAAAAATTCAGCTTTTTATCATTTCTAATAATACATCTGGTTTCAGGACAAATCCTAGTAATTAATTTCATCCTTCTGCGTTCTTGCGACATATTCAGTCCTCTCTCAGATAATTAGTAAATTATAACTTATTGCTCCAGACACATTTGTGTGATGCTGTATGTAGGAAAATCTTCTCCATCTCCATTCATGTAAGCTGCATCTCCCTGTGTCCCGTCACAAATATGTGTCATTTTCACTTTGAGGTAATCCTTGATGTTGGTCTATTTTCCACTCCTTTTCTGTTTTTTACATCACACTCCTAAACTCAAGATCTACTTTTTTCATTTTCATAGATACCACATAACCTTCAATATTTTCTGATTCAGTAATCACTGAGAGATCAAGGAATGGGAATTGGCATATGTTTTAAACATTTTAGAAATGGTGTGATGAATTTTGTTTAACTTTAATCTCACTCATTAATACTCTTTACTGTGACGTTAGGCTTGTGCTGAAGTTTCCAGGATTCTTCCTATTATATGGCTGAGTTTGTACAATTTAATTAGAATCAACACTTGAATGGACATGTTCTCTCTGTTTCAGCATGCCTGTAGGAATAATTTTACATTATAGCCTCCAGTTGTAAATTCCTTCACATTTGCAGAACATTTTAAAACGTTCAGTTTTACATTGTTTCTGTAATTTATATACACTTTATTAAACTGTTAATATTATTTAATTTTTTTAAGCAGCTGCAGGCCCCAAGGGTCCCTTGCCCACAAGCTAAGAACAACTGTTATATTGTATTAAAACACATGTATCAAAATGAGCCCCACAACCACCCTTCATTGTTCATGTGAATCTCATTCAGTTGTTCTATACATTTGCTCCCCTCTGATGAAGCACATACATTTGTGTGAAATGCTGTTACGATCTTGAATTGTTAAATGCAATGCAATTTAGAGACTGATAAGTAAGCATTCTCTCAATTAACATGGTTACATTGATAAGTATTTAATGTTGATTTGTACCAGACAGCAAAAGAGTGCAGTGGATCTTCTGGGTAAAGATACCCAGTCTACACCTGCCAGAAGCAAATTAACCCTTTAAGTGTGTAGGAACTGGACATAGGACAAAATGGAAAGAAATGGCGGGGAATACATTATTAAACTCTTATTAGAAGATCTTGTGAAAGACCACCCATTCTCTTGTTAGATTAATTCTCAGAATTGTAGAATTCTGTTTGTGTTATAAATTTGAGAGAATGCTCCAAATGTAAAGCTCAGTATGTCAAAATCGTTGATAGTGTGCAGTGTAACATCATATATGCCTAGTTCTTATTTTTGCTTTAAAGTGTTGAAGGAAATTTTATGAGAAGAGCATTCGCCTTGAGGTCTTAATAGTGATGTTGGGTATGTTGAGAAACGTGGCTGGAGGTCGAAAGAACAAGGGATTATGTATGAAGTATCAGTAGTTGCATCTTGTATGTTTGCAGAACAACTAAGTCAATATTTATTCGTTTAGTAGTGGGTACGTAATTGCTTTTTATAAGCATTTGACTTCAATAAGTATAATTTGTGATAAATTTGAACATTTTTTGCGTGCACTTTCCCTGGGATAAAAACTAAAAAGACAGACTTGCCTGGGGCTTGGGATAAATGTTTAAAAATGACCATCTTACATCCGCCAGTAGGGGTGTGTAAAATCGAACTTTTTTTTTCTAGGAAAATTATGAAAATGGAAATTATGAAAACTCAGCTAAAGAAAGGAAATCAGACCAGTTGCTTTGTGTGGCATTACAGAAACAATGTAAATACTGTTGGAGTTATTAATTCAAGCGTTCAGTTTGACCGTTAGTCTGTGGATGAAATCCCAATGAAAGTGAGACATCTATGTGTAATGAGGTACAAAAAACCTTCCAAAAACGTGACACATATTGGGGTCCCCGATCTGAAAATATTACTAGTGGAAGACCATGTAGACAAAAGAAATCTTGCATGAAAATACGGCTCATTTCTTTGCCTGTAGGCAATTTCTTTAAGGCTGTGAAATGCGCCATCTTGGTAAATGAATCAACGGTAACCATAATGACATGATTTCCTGAAGACGACTGTAAAGAACATATGCAATCTGTAGACAGGGTGTGCCATGGAGCAGAGGGAACAGGCAAAGGCATCCATAATCCTGCTGGCTTGGTCTGAAGTGTCTTGGTTTGAGCACATATAGGACACGATGTTACATAGGATTCAGCATCGGTTTTAAGTGTAGGCCACCAAAAAGAATGTTGGAGCAACTCCTGTGTCTTCTTGATTCTGCGATGTCCAGCCACGGGTGAATCATGGCACATCTGTAAAGCCTTGGTCTGTACTTTCTTGGTTGGCAAAAATAGAGCGTTTTGATGGTAGAAGTATTCCTGATTCTTTTGTAATTGAGGACTCAAGATATTCTATTCTTCAAGTGGAAGATATTGGTATTCTGTCTTAACACGATCAAGAAAGGACTGGGCAACTCCAATGATTCGACTGGGTTCTATTATCTTTGGAGAGAAAGTGTTCGCGCTTTCTGGATAGCGATGAGATAATGCATCAGCTACTAGGTTCTGGGATCCAAGAATATAGGTCACTACAAAGTCATATTGGCTGAAAAAGAAACCCCATCTTGCCGGCCGGCTATTTCAACACTGGAAATTTTGGAGACGTAAATTTTGGTGATCAGTTCTTGCTTCGAACAGTTCTTTAGTACCCATTAGAAAATGTCTCCATTCTTTACAGGCAGCCTTAAGAGCAAGTAATTCCCATTCAAACACAGAATATTTGCGTTCTGCTTCTGTCAGTATGTGGGATAAGTAAGACGGGATGTTCCAGGCCATCGTCTTCTTTCTGAAGTACTAATAGCTGAGTGATATAACTTTGTTGATGGGCAGTCTTGTGTGAATTGCCGATAGAAATTAGTGAGATCTAGGAGGCATTGGGTTTCCTTAATAGAAGAGGGAGAGGACCAATTCAAAATGGCTTTTATTTGTCTGGATCCATAGCTATTCCAGTCTGATTGATGCAGAACCCAAGATACTGTACTTCTGTTTTGTTAAATTCACATTTTTCAGGTTTGCAGTGTAGCTGATTCTGTAGGAGTCTTTCCAAAACCTGAAGTACATGCTCAGTATGTTGTTCAGGTATGCTAGAATGTCATCCAGATATATCACCACACTGTGATTCAATAAATCAGAAAACCAGAATCCATGAATCATTGGAATATTGAGGGTAGGTTTGTTAAACCAAAAGGCATGACTCTGTATTCATAATGGCCAAATGGAGTACGAAAAGCTATTTTCCATTCATCTCCTTCCTTGACACGTAAGAGATGATCGGCACACTTCAGATCCAGTTTTGGAAACCTCTTGGCACCTTGGACTGCGTCAAGTATAGCCCTAATATAAGGGGTAAGGGATATCAATCCTTGATGGTTATCTTATTTAGTCCACGAAAGTCAACACCGGGATGCAGATCTTTTGATTTCTTTGGAACGAAAGAAAGCGGAGCCCCAGCAGGAGATGAATAGAGGGCGATTAAACCATTCTGTTGATAATCATCTGGGTATTCTTTAAGTGCCTTCTTTTCTTGTTCGTCAACGAATACATCTGTCCAAACTGAACCACTTCTCCCAGAATCAATGGAATGGCGCAGTCATAGACCCGATGTGGAGGTAAAGCGGGTTTGCTAGGCTTCCAGAATACATCACAGTATTCTTGATAACAACTTGGTACTCTCTGTAGCATGTTAATGGACCAACTCGTATCTTTAGAAGTATTAAACCTTTAGCTTTAGGGGACTAATAAGAGTTTGTGGAGTAACGGTTCTGTTGGCAAAACTGTGATGATACAGATATTGTTCTCGTTTCCCATTTAATATATAGGCTGTGCTGAGTCAGCCAGGGAATTCCTAATATCATGGTTTGATTTGGAGAGGATATTAGATCAAAGGAATGGTTTCTGGTGTTTTACAAAACGTAGACAGAGGGTGGGTGTAGTATCCACCACTGGCCCTGAGGTTAGCGGGGAGCCATCTACTATCTGGACATGTTTCGGCATCTCTTTAGGAACTTGTGGTATACCTCTTTCTTTGGCCCACGTCTCATCCAAATATATACTACTTGCTCCACAATCCAATAATACAAATACCTGTTCTTGATTGTGGGAACAATGTACGGTAACAGATAGTATAAACCGAGCTGTGGTATTCTCGTTAGAGGAACATATTGAAGGTAAGACTACTCCTTCCGCCTCTTTGGGGCCGGAAGCTGGTATTTCCCTTAGGTCTGGAAGGACGGACAGGACACATCCGGATCAAAGTGACCAGCCTTGTCACCATAAAGACGAAGGCCCCTTCATCGCCTATCTTCTCTTTCTGTTTCAGATAGAGGACCACGAACTAGCTCTATCTGCATGGGTTCTTCTTCTGTAGACTTATTTACCTCAGGATGGTCTTCGTCAGAACGATGGGCTGTGGAACAGGGTAGTCCGGACTGATACTGTAATCGAGTCTTTCGCCTTTACATCTTACGTTCCCACAACTGGTACTCTATGTTCAATGCTTGGTCCATCAGTTCTTTCAGGGATTCTAATTGAGTAGAATGCACCAGTTCATCCTTTATTTCCTCTCGAAGTCCTTGATGAAACAGGGTTACAAAAGTGCGTTCCACCCAAGTGGTCTCAGCTGCTAATTGTTTAAATCAGGTTATGTATTGCAGTACATCCTGTATATCGCATAATGATTCTTCAGCAGCAGCCTCCATCTGGGGTCATTCAAACAGCTGTTTAAAGAGTTTAAGAAAGACAGGTTTATTGGATAATACAGGATCCTTAGCAGATACCAAGGGGGTCGCCCAAGCTAGAGCGGGGACAGACAAGGCACTGATCAAATCACCCTCCTTGGCTTTGTCAGATGAAAATTAAAAGGGTTGAAAGGCAAAGAAGACTTTCCAAGAGTCAAGAAATTCCTTCACTTTATGAGGATCTCCAGAATATCATGGGGTTGAGGTAGACACTGGCGGTATATCCAAAGGGCGAGGAGTCCAGGCTTGCCGTAGTGCGGTATTCTCAGAGTGAAGTTGTTGTAATTCTTGGTCTTGTTGTTGCACAGTATGAAGCATGGATTGTGCATTCTCTATGACAACATCATGTGGGCCCTCCATAGTTCTCACGCACCGCTGGTTCTTTTGGTGTTGCAATCTGTCACGGTCTGGAGGGACGCCTGGTTTCTTACTGGTTCTGGACTGGCCAAGATGAGGGCGACCCCTTCTAGTAGCCACGGTGCTGCTGACTAGAAAAACGCCATGGCAGACCGTACTCTGCAGAAGGAGTCCCAGATGAAAAACCCAAGTAATGGGGGAAAAAACCTTTTATCAGAGGAACTCCTGAAAAAGACAATGAAAAAGACAAAATAGAAATCAAATCCGCAGGGAAAAATGCAGGAGTGAGAAGAAACTGGAAACAGGAGTGAGGATCACCACCAGGACAGAAGTGTTTGCAATGCAAAGAAGGAGGGAACTGCAGTGCTTATATACCATGAAACAGGAAGTTACAAAACAGGAAGAACATACAATGCCATCTTGGATTGGGAAAAGCCACATAGAAATGAATGATAAAGAAAGCGAAGTAGAAAAGGAAAAGGAACAAGGCATGCTGGGAAGACAACCACCACAGAAGAAGACAATATGGACGACCAATAAGAAAGAAGACGTGAAGACAGAAGAAAAAGAAGAAAAAAGGAAAAGGAACCAAGTAAGGTAAGTGGGAAGGGAAGTCAGGGAGGCTGCCAGGGGCTGCGATGCAATCCGGAGCATGAAATGTGCCTCATGGGCAGCACCGTGGCACAAAATGCCAAACGAGTACCGAAAAACAGGCCACAGCAGTTCCGGCATCCCGAAACGCAGACTGCCGGCCAAGAACATTGCAGTCCTCACAGCTCATTTGAACTGCTGCTGTGCCATTTGGACCAACCATTGCTCCTCAGGACCCCTGATGTGTGATACAATACTCCTCAACCAGAATTTAAGTGGTACTTACTTGGTCCCTGTATTCAGCCCGCACTTATCGCGGTCACCCTGAACTTGTGACTATCCCGGTCCGGTGTGACCAGATGACCCCAATTGGCGCTTTATGCTTTTAAGCACTATTTTTACCTAAATCTTTCAAATTGCATGTCTCTTGTTCTACTGATTAAATTTTTGTCTTTTTGGTGTTAAATAATGTATTTTTCTAAATTGATCTGGGATTTTTCTTGACTGCCTTTGTGCTGAGATACCAGGGGGTTAAGCACAGGTTAATTTCGGGTTGCTTGTTTTTTCACCTTGACAAGAATTGTGGTTGCTGCTTGAGTAGGGTTTTACCCCTCCCCCCTTGACCAGTAACTCAATTTCTAACATCCAGAGCCCACTAGACACCAGGAAGTTTATAAAATCATGGAGGGGAGGGTGGGCTTACGTAATCCCAGCATTGGACTGCACCACTTTGCACCCAGGGTTAACTGTTATTCTGCCCAGTGGGTGTTTTCTTTTTTTCAGCCCTTCCCCATGGGGCAGATTGGGAGTCCATAAAATATAAATGGGTGAGTGGCAGGTCCATCCTGACATCTAACTGCCCCACCTTGTGCCCATCCCTGGAGCCCAGACTGTTGTTCTGTGCCTCTGGGTGAGTAGATTGGGGAATTTACCCACCGTTAACTGGAATTTATTAATATAAATGTAAAGAGGTGGAGGAGATGCACTGCCTTGACCCTAGAGCTCAGTTTTTCTGCCCTCACATCTTCCCTGTGGACAAATTGAGGTTTAACACCAGTTTACTCACAGACACCAAAAGTCTTTGTTTAAAACTTAAATAGGGTGGGGAGATTGTGGTCTTCTCCTATTATGCTACACCCCCTTCATTTTCAGGGGCAACACAGTCTATCTGCCTACTTGACATCTTTCTGCAGAAATCCCTCTGGACACCAGATATTTCTATGTAAATGGTCAGGGTGAGTGTCTGTTCTAACACTGCCCCCATGCTCCCCATCCATATGGCCCTAACTGTTACGTCCCCCTCTTCCATCCACCCCTGGGGTTGGATTTTTTTTTTTTTACCTTCTCTCGTTCCAAAATGGTGTCTAATAGGAAATCCCATAATACTGCAGGATTTTCTATATAAAACGTTATAGAGTGTGGGTGCAGACCATCCTAGAAGTGGGCTGCTCTCAGCCTTCTATCACTGGGGCCCAGACAGTCTGTGTGCCTTTTTGGAGGGCGGTTTGTGAGAGAATGCCCTAAATCGAGCCATTATATGCCTAAAAGAATTGTTTCCATTGGATGTTTGCAGTGTTTGGCATGAGGGGTGATCAGCACCCACAAAACACAAAAACCCTGTAATTTTTGGAGTTTCTGAAAACTAGGGATATAGGGGAATCTGAAATCTAAGGATACAGTGAAGTCTAGGGTGGTGTGCCTGGAGTGGATCCCAACACATTTTGTTGTGTAGAATGGCCTGAAAACGTCTACGTATGGTTAAAAATAACAGAATGTCCTCAGATTTACGAGACAGAAAACTAACTCCAGAGCTGCCAGTCAACTGCAGAAGTCCTGTTGTCTACTGTCTCCTAACTTGAAACAGGTGTTCAGCCATAAGGCGAATGACCAAAAAATATTTCATTAAATCTTATTTTTATCTAGTCTCTTTTGCTGTGAACTCTTACAATTTGCTGTTTAAGTTAAACTTGAGATTGGTGTTTTCTCTGAATGTAGTTAGTGGATTTTGTAAAGTGAACTGTCTGACAATCTCACTGGGCACACATTTAAATAGCTTGTAAATGAACTGTGACAGTTACTTCAAAATACATTTCATAAGTTCGAAAACCCCTTTTTGAAATTCTGGGAGTGAGATGTAAACAAAGATTTTAATAGGGTGAAAACAAATCAGAATACTTTATTTGGTGATGTGCAGCGATTAAATATTTGCTGAAACCCAATTTCCACGTGTTATTGTTTGTACATCATATAGTTGCATCAGTAAAACTGCTTGTGACTGGGAACGTTTGTGTTGATTTCAATAGAAGATGTCTGTCTGTAAGCAATAGTGCACTACCACAATATGCTTTAGTAATATATGTATTAAAAGTGAGAGTATTTAGTTATGAACTAAAAAACATTCCTAACCTTGCCCCGATGACAATGCTAGCAGTGAACTAAGAGGCACGTCAAGAGTCATGTGTTGCCTAAATGCGGGCTACATTTTTAGTGTAGCTGGAGCAAAGGTTTAGTTTTTGTAAAGCAGACATGCTGAACTCACGTATTTGAAGGTGCACTTGTGTGTGCTAGTGAAGAAAAATGTGACTCGGTTAAATAAAATGTTTACCTATGATTGTACAGTTTGAGACAAGCTTATGGGTCAAGCACTTTACAGTTAGGTTGAGTAGATTATTTAAGTCACTAGACATGCAGGTCTGGTAAAATGTTTCTGATTTCTCAAGGGCTGAATAGGGACTTACAGGTCAGTTGAGTATGCCAATTAGGAGTAGAGCCATTTTTGGCATGTTTTAGCTGGTCAAATCACATGCACAGGGGCCTAAGTCCTAGTTCAGAGAGTCAATAAAACAGCAGCATCAGTCAAAAAAATTGTAGTGGGCATGCAAAAGAGACATTTCCAGAGGAGAACAGTTTTCCTAACTGGGAATGCGTGCTCTCGCAATTACCATTTTTCCTTAAATATTGAGTGGTAAAAATAAGAAGCATTGAAACACTACCTCAGTGTTCAAGATGATTGTGAGGAGATTGATGATGGACTCCTATGTAGGTTTAGCGTTTCCACCACCATAGAGCCTAGCCTCCACGAATCATGTAGTAGAACATTTTTCAAACTGTCCCCTAACTTTTGCATGGTGGTTCCATATGCATCTGAATGAAAATCCTGCTGCAGCATCTGGCCAGAAAGAGGGCAGTCAATTGAGTGACAGGCTAAAAATATTTATCTCTCTCAATAGGTGTTAAAACCTCTTCCTATGTGAACTTTACAGCAGTCTTCTCAAGGTGTCACTTTGCAGTCTGACCGTTAACTCGCAAAATGGATTGAGAGTATATGGCATACACTACTGAATGCATGGACTCTGGAATCTTCACGGGACACAAACCTACGTGTAAAATCATATTCAGACTCCTCAGAAAATTCATGCTCATTCGACAAGAGTGAAGGCATGTCAGTAGCCTTCCAGAAACATCTGCTTACTGCGGACAAAACTAGGTTGTGGCTTGTTAGCATGTTTTTTGCACCTATAACTTTCTAGATGCATCTTCAAGAAAGAATGTGACTATGAGCTAGGGCATTTTGGGCAACTTGTATTCTTAAGCCTGCTCTGACATACACTGTCTTATTTCCTTCCATGTGTTTGAACTGTGATTTGATTACTATTTTTTCTCAACCAGTTGGAAAGGCAGGGAGAGTAGAACAGTTATAAGAATATACCCTTATGGCTATCTCTGCACTCTTAGTCCTTGCTTCCCTTCCTTTCCAACATCCACTTTAAGCGCCCACGACTTTGCATTTTGAAAAAACATACAGAAAACCTGTGTTCTTTTGATAATGCACATATATAGGGCAGAGTTTTACTCACAGTGATAATGCCACATTCAGCCTTCACGTGAGAAGAAGCTTTTTATGGTCTTGCAAATGAAAAATATCATGAGTGGTCAAGTTGATTATGTGCGATTTACTCCTAGAAATTGAGGAGTAAGTCAGGCCTGCTCATGGAAAAATGTTTGTGAATTAGTCCCTCACTGGGTTATAGCAAATGTTTCAGTGAATGAAGATTGCACTGATTAAACACCATTTAATAAATAAATTGCAGAAAATATTTTGCGAAAGATGGATGACTCATTTGTCTTTAGACCCACAATCGTGCATCACTTGGGTCTGAGGCGGGGTGTTAGCCTTTTACAGTTATAGCTGATTGTTGTTAAAGTCATTTTTGCTAACCAATGCAAGTTGTAGAGTGGTCTTTGGCATGTGTCTAGCCCGTGATTCGATGGCTTCACTGACTCTCTCAGACTCTTGCTCCTTATTCGACAGCTTTTCGTGTGCTTGTCCCATCTCTAGAGCATTGCTGTTTGCAGGCTCGACTGCCATACTATTCACCACAACACTGCTGTCCGAAGCTCCTTCTAAACATACATCAAATAGAGTCCAAAATTAAACCAGTATACACGGAGTTATTTCTCTTCCAGTGCATAAAGGAAGAGAGTCATGTGGTCTTAATAACAACACCTTCGAAAGTTATTTTGTCAGGCTGCAAGCTCTAATGCTTACTCCCATAATATCTCTAATTCCTTTTTATAGAACGCGGTGACAAGAATACATTCTTAGTGTTTAAATTAAGATTATGTGAACGCCTGTTACTAGTTGGGAGGCTTATTCATACTGGTGGTTAATAGTCGGTGTGCTCCGTGTCTACCGTAACATTTTAATTACCAGTTTACTAGTAGTTATTGTGCAGAGTGTGAAACTAGCAGTAGTGTAAACATGTTTCTCCCAAAACCCAGAACGATGTATCGGTGAAGAAAGTCCAGCAGCACGACATAAAGTGAGCAATAACATGTACTAGGCCGTGCGCACGTGCTAATTATCGGGCGCCCGGGGGCATTGAGAGCCTCGTGATGCGTGGCTTCAGTAAGTGTAATTATTTTCTAATGAGGTAGCAGACTGACGTGCTCTCCAAAACGGTTGTTTATGTTTAACTTCTTGTGAAATGAGCAATGGCCACCACTGCGACTAACCAAATGACGCCATCTTTGTTTATATTGGAACGGAACTGCTAGAATTTGCCATTGTCATTTTATACACCTTCTAGCCCTTGTAAAGATGGCTTTGCATTTATTTCTGTATTTGTTGCGCAAGTAATGTGAATTTCCACTAGGAATTCTGCGCACACAAACATAAACACTGCAAAGGACATAAACATTTTGTTTTTTAGGTAACACATTTAAACAACAAGCATTTGCAGTGCAATATGTCTCGCATTTGCCTGAGTTAGAGCTATTAGCATCTTAAATTCGTAACTGGACTTTTCTTGCCACATAAACTGGTCTCTCTGCCTCATAATTTCGTCTTTTCCGGTCATATAATTTCAGTGGCCTTGCATATAACTAAAGCACTTCCATTTACCTTCTTTCTCTATCTACTTAAATTATACTGTTGCCATTTAGCATCCTAATTTAAACCTGCCATGCCAATTCCAATAGAATACTACTTTCGCCACCCAACCATTACAGTTGCATGATGCCCTCAGAAAAGACACAAGACAACCACAGAGGAGAAATAAACTAGATGTGTCACCTAAACAAACATATCAAGTGTTCAAACAGTCATAGTGTGATAAGGATGTTAAGTTGGCCTGAATCATGGTAATAATTGTAATAAGGAGAGATTATTAAAACATAAACCATTATCATATAAACCTTTATCAGAAATAAACTTTTGGCATTAGATTGTAATGCTCAAAACAGCCCCTAGAGGGCACCATAACAAAAATATAATTTGTAAGAAACACGGTCACGTAATCATATTGTTAGCCCCTAAAGGGCATAACCACATGAAAAAAAACAGGAGAAAGTAATTTAGTGTAACCATATACTTATACCCTAGAGGGCGTTTATAGGCCTAGCAGGCCTACTGGAGTGATATTACAAACAAAGCCTTTAAAACAAAACGTCTCCCAGCTGTAAAACAAAACTTACTGCCATGAGAAAACTTAAGACACTGAATGGTGGTAGGAGTTATTATTTCGGAGTCCCCACTAATCTAGTCTGGGGACCCAGAGATGATGACGACAGAGCGTTTTGAAGGTGGTCCCATTGCCTAGGACCACCACAGGCCGAGTTTTGTTAAAATAATGCCCTGTAAAGCATTATAGGTTAAGTTTTTCTTCTGTGAATATGATAGTACGTTGACTGCAATGCTCAGAACAGCCCCTAGAGGACAGCACAATAAAAATAGCATTTGGAAGAAACATGGTCGTGTAACCATGCAGTTAGCCTTTAGAGAGCATAACCACATGAAAAAATGAACGGGCGAAAGTAATGCAGTGTAACTATGTATGTAGCCCCTAGAGGATATAGTGCATTACACATTTTCAAGACTAGCAGGCCTATCGCAATGATATTACAAACAAGGCCCATAACACATAACTTCTCCCAGCTGTGAAACAAAAGTTCCCGCCATAAGAGAGCTTAAAAAGATAATGAATGGTGGTAGGTGTTACTGTTTTAGAGTCCCCACTAACAGAGTATGGGGACCCAGAGATGAAGTAAACAGAGTGTGTCATGCTGAATGTTTTGGTGGTGGTTCCACTATCCCAGGACCACCACAGGCTGATTTGTGAGCGAAAATGTTTTGTAAAAGTAATGCCCTGAAAAGCATTATGGAGCGAGTTTCCAGAGTGCAGTGACTATTGTAGTATTGGCTCTCTCACTGTGCAGGGAGAGTCACTTTTGCTTTGAGGATTTCTGTTTTACGCAAAGCATTTACCAATTTCAAGTGTTTCAAGGGGATAGCCACAAGAAATGACTCTGATTGGGTAACTGTGAACAATGTGACCAGCGCTCCAATATCTCAGATCAAGTTCACACTGTTGTGCCTGTTTGTGCTGTGAGCACCATGCAGCACGAAGGGGAGAGAAAAAAGAAAGAAATAGTTCGCCCACGCTGAAGTATTTTGGCAATTGTGCAATAATCCATGTAACAGGGGTAGTCTGCAAGGCGTGACAAAAACAGTCTCAAGGCAGGACAAATGTAAAGCATTTACCAGTGACATCATTTTGAAAGGCAAACCCAGGAACGAATGAAAGTGATGGGCATGAGATGGGTGTGGTAAAAGCCCACAATACTTACAACAGGTCAGAGTGCTTGCGCGCTCAACCTAAAAATGTACTAGACACACATCTACCATCAAGCTGCCTAGTGAAGATATACATATTTCTATGTGTAGTACCATAGGGAATTTTGAGCCGATTTATGAAGAATTGTGTGCACTAGAATTGAACTAGAGTGCGCAAACTGACCTCTTTGCCCTCATCAGTTTGAATTCAGACTCATAAATTTTGTGTTAGTGAAATTTTAGAAGAGCAAAGTTTATGTGAGAATTCGGAAATGAAAGCAGAATAGTGTATTTTCTGCGTTTCCAACTTTAACATTAGAGGCAGTTTTGAGGGCTTACCTCCAAGTTTGTGCGCTTTCATGTACTTCATCTAGGCAGTTTTCCACTCTGAGAAAGCATTCCTCGTACGTGCCTTATCAGGGTCCGAATGGAGAGACAAAACCCCAATATTGAATGGCCATAACATCCCTCAAAGCCCCTCCCAGCCCTTCACCCCTATGACTGTTGACATTTACATATGTTAGCGCATCTGACCTTAATAAGTAAACTTACAAGGAGACGCGAAATAGGTTGATGAACCTTTTGACTCGCTATTAAGATGTTCTTACCATAGCTCCAGTACATGCAAATCAATAACCAATGCACAACATCAATAATCAACAGCAATCAGTAACAGTAATAATCAATAGTCAGTAATTGTCACGCACCATGACCTTCCAGTCATGAATACCGACACCTTTAGTAAAAGTTAGAATATTTATTTCTCTATATTAACAAGGCTAAGGTCACGTAGATTAATCTCAAAATCAAATGAAACACATACAGAAACAATACTGGCTGTCCAAAGCGGCAGAAGAAGTGTAATCTAATCAAAGCTTGAACTATGACACATTCTAAAGTTATTGTGCAAAATAATAACAAAATCAGCTGTGTTAAAGTGATTACATACATTCAAATTCAGCACAGAAATTCATCAAGCCTTTTCCCTATTAGCAGAACTCCATTAGTGAGGATCCTTAACTAACACCAGATTAGCATCAGCATGTTGGGCTTTATGCAAAACAATTTAGTAACACAAATTTGGAAAAACATCTAACTATGGCTGTATCGAAACAGTGCAGTTGGTACCTAAAAAGAAAAAGCAAATATGCATGCTAATCAACACTAATTCATAATACCTATGCTCAGTGTGGATCAGCCAGCAGAGTCAGTCTGCATCCTCAGGACATCAGTCGATCAGCAGGGTATCAGGATTCAGCATCAAAGTTCAGAAAACGCAAAGTCTTTTAGCATTAAAGTTGAGCATGGCTCTTGCCAGGACGCACAAGAAAATGTTGACCTTTGGCCAGCAAGAAAATGGACAATGACGGTGTCTTCTCTCTGTGCAGTGTCGTTAAATCAAAACTAGTAAAACTATTTCCCAAATCCCTATTGGTCAGTTAGTTGCATGTTCACACTTTGTCCAATAAAACTAAAACCCCAAATCTATGAATTTTTTCATTACACCGTTCACATGTCGTTGATTGGTCGTCCTGCAATGTCCTCATCATCCAGCTTGTCAGGTAACAATATTGCTGCAGCTTCTACTCCAGTCAGTATCTCCATTGTTCTCCTCCTGAGAAAGTCAGTCTCACACGCATTACACACAAAATGTTACATTAGCAAGAACAGCATCTTCTAGCAGTCTGTTCTCATGAGAACCTTCAGTTATGAATACGTTTCCAAATGGAAAATCACAATTTAACTCTCTAGGACAGCCATTTTTAAAACATTAAGAAATACAGCTTTGATATGAGGCCCTGCAACTAGACCAAGACCTTCACTAAGTTAAGGCCTACAATTAATAAAGCTAGAACATAACGCATAACCTTTAATATGACATATTACTACATTAGTCAAACATATATTTAACATTTCACAATATTAAACTGCTAGTAAGTACACTTTGTGAACATTGGCGCCCACTCATCGTAATCACATTTCGTAATCACATTTTCAAATGTATGCATTATTTTTACATTATTATATCTTCAACACAAACCCCTTATTCAGAAAACATGAACGCTCATTAATAATTTTTATTAATACACCTGCACTAGCACATACCATATAATCATAGCTGCCAAGTTTTAATTGAGCTTATGTGTGACACTTCTGTGTTCTCACTATAGTTTGTGACATTTCAGTTCCGTATGTGTGACAATACGTGACACAATCAGAGGCTGAGCAAAGCAGATATGTCCATACAACTAGCTAACAAATTACTTATTTTTCACACTCAGATGGTGTATGGATGATCACAGTTGCAACCTCTTAAAGTGCTTATGCCGTGTCTGCAACAAGCTTCTTTCTTCTAATAGTATTGTACAGAAAACTGTAAACATTTGTTGCGCCGGCATAAACCGTGTCAATCCAGTTTTTTCATTCAGGGGTATACTAGCAGTTTAAGAAGTGACATACCAGATGTCCATTAAATGACCCCTCTTATATGTAGCGCTTAAAAACGATACATATGCAGGATGAAGCACTGTATAAAAACAGGTTATTGGTTCAGTTTCATTGTTGTTTTCACATTATGACATAGTTTAGTTTACGGACAGTGCTGCACAGTGTACCGCCTCGACTGTAATATATGGTGTTTGCCTCGTGATTAAGTAAGTGGAATCCTCTGCAGCCAAGATTTGGATTTTTTTTTCTTTTTACTCACAGCAGTAAAGCATATTTGAATGTTTTTGTATACTTCTACCCCGTGCTGCATGTCCTCAGCCCCGCTATTCACTCTGCGAGCAGGGATTAACTAAAAAGGGAAATTCGGATTTTTGAGTTAGTCTTACTTGCTCATTCAGGTAGTCTCAGTCTTCATCTGCACTGCAGATCATAGGCTAATGCGATGAGACAGCCACGGGGAAAACAAGAGACTGAAGTGACCAGGCTCTATCATTTTAATTGGGAGGCAGGATTTAATTTTTGCTTTGTGTGATGGCCTGGTGCCGGCCAGATGACAATCCCACACTAGTTGCACTTTTAATGTTTTGTAATAGACCGCTCAGCTTCCGGTGTCTGCCCTTTGCAATGAAACTCGGTTTATACTTAATTTCTGTGAGTGGCAGGTGCCGTACCCAGTAGCGGGGTCACCGCTGTCCCATCCATTCTTACTGCAGCGGGGAAAACTGTACCACATTTTGTTGCTAAGTGACACGACCAACACTTTATATAAGTTAATCAGCTCATTTTGTACGGCCCTGCCCAGTGCTCCACATTGCTTGAACATGTCGGGTACTTGTGGCGTTGTAAACAAATTTTTAACAATCTTCTCTGATTGTAGACAGCGGGGAACCACTAATTAGCATATAGGCTGTGCATAAAGGTTAGCAAATACGGTATAATAATTAAAATAATTTTGAAGCAGGCAACTGAGTGTTATTTTTTTTATGGGCGAGCGTGAAGCGCTGTGTCCAATTCTGTAATCTCTCTTTGGGCTTCCAACCACGCCCATGCCACGTCAGTCACTTTCATTGGTTCCTGGGCTTGCCTTTTAAATTCCGCTTGCTTTCATTTGTGAAAGGCATGCATACGTCATGGCTTTTCCGGTGTTTAGCCCACCTACACAGCACAGGTAAACTACTAAAAACATACAAGGCTCTGTTTTCAGCCTGGTGTCCGGACTACTTTATCTGCTTATTTTCCACGCAGTGCGATCGCGCT
The DNA here is from genome assembly GCF_031143425.1 of Pleurodeles waltl. Taxonomy (NCBI): domain Eukaryota; kingdom Metazoa; phylum Chordata; class Amphibia; order Caudata; family Salamandridae; genus Pleurodeles; species Pleurodeles waltl. The sequence goes on from NC_090437.1 coordinate 1,010,096,908, forward strand.
GCATTTTTTTTTCTTTACAACGCTAATAGCTCTAACTCGAGCAAATGCGAAACCCGTTGCATTGAAAATGCTTGTTATTAACTTGGGACTGTTGTTGAAAATGAAACCTTTATAGTGTTTCTAGTTAAGAAGAAGCAGGTATAAAGTGGCCATGGGAGGGAGGAGGAAGCCGCCAACTGCAAGGAATCCATCACAAACCCAACCACACACTTTCTCAGCAGTAGGTGTGTGGATAGGAAGGCTGCCAACACCGAATAAATAACAGAAGCAGCCAACATCTTTTTACAGCCACAGACAGCATCACCTCAGTGGATCGCCGCAGTGCCCAGAAGGAGCCAATATTATTGTTCAGCCACAAAGAGCATCATCTCCATAACTGCCACACATGTTCTGATGCATTGAGCTGCTGCCGCTCCTCACTTTACACACAGCGCCAGGAAGTAGGCACTCACCCACATCACCGCTATGGTAGTGTGAATGTGTGTGTGTTTCTTCAGTACTTAGCTTCAGCATACGAGCATGGTTTTTGACTGAACTGCTGTAGTATCAGGTGTCACAAATGACAGAAACCACAAGCATATGTTCTGGTATCAGTAACACACTTAATGAAAGTTAACATGCAGCGGGTGTGTAAGCTGCACATAACATTCATGTGGCTTGAAATTTTCTGACACCTCTGGCTTACAGTTACTCACTGTCCGGTGTGACCTTCTACTACTGTGTCGGTGGCTCTGTGTGCTGCTTATGAGGAGTAATGTAAGAGGTGTAGCGAGCCGATGTAACTTTCCCACACCATGGCACAGCTTGGACAGATCGTACCACTTAAGTTGTGAGGAAAAGGTGCCAATGAACATAATTCATTCTACCTTATATTGGGTGGCAACTCAACATAAAAGCAAGAGAAGGTTTGAACAATGTTTGTACTTATATGTATCATTTTATATTGCGAAAGCTGTTTGATTTTAGTTTGAAGAGTCTCCTACCGAGTTCATTGTAGCAATGTAGTGGTCGGTCGTGCCGTGCCTTTAAAGAGGCTCCTCCTGAGTTCATTTTAGTACTGGAGCAGTCCATTGTGCACGGCTTGAGCACCCCAGAGACAAAATAAAAAAATTATGTTTGAAATTACATGCATTACTTTTTTTTGAGAAAGCTGTTCTGTGTGAAGAGGCTCCTCTAGAGTTAATTTTAGTAATAGAGTGGTCTGTTGTACACGCCGTTTGAAGAGGCTCCTCCCAAGTTTATTTTAGCGATGCTCTGTCCATTGTACACAGCGTGAGCACCCCAGAGACAAAAGCTGCCATTGGCCCTTGTAGAAGCAAGGGAAATGGCCCCTGTGACTGTTTTCCAGACACCAGTGCTCCTAACGTGTGATAAACCGGTCACCCATTTTAAAAAGGAAAAAAGTCCTGAAATTGACATAAAATGGCCACTGCTTCTGGTGAACAAGTAGTTGGGCGGTGCGCTTGGGGAGTCCTAAGCACAGAAAGAGGCATGACGTATGCATGCCCCTCATGAATGGGGATAACGCAAAATGGAGCGAGGATGGTGGCAGCAAATGAGGAGGCTGTGGGCGGACTGAAGCCTGGGATGTAGATTACATCAGTCTTAGTTCGAGACGCGCATGTGCGTCTAGAGCCCAGACCTAAAAAGCTTTAGCCTGACCAGAGATGCATGGTACTTGGCTGGGCGGTATAATCTTGTAGTTCGTACACTTAGGGCCTGATTTAGATATTTGTGGATGGGTTACTCCGTTACAACAGTGACGGATATCCCACCTGCTGAAATCTGAATCCATTGGATATATTGGGATTTAGATTTCGGCGGACAGGATATCCATCACTGCAGTCACGTAGTACCTCCTCCTCCAAAATCTAAATCAGGCCCTTAGTCTTTCGGAGAGAAATGAGGAGACTCCTGTAGGCCTCGAAAGAGGCTGTGATTCCTCGCTGGAGGAGCTGAGAGCGTTCAGTTAGTAGTGTTGTCAGAACCTTAAGATATTTAGGGGCAAAACAGTTCCTTGCAAGGACAGATATTTCAAACAAGCTTTGGCAATGCCCATTGGCCTAACTTGTAACAAAGTGCATCTTCATTCGCTGGGGAGTGTCAGCACTGACTAAGTAATCTTATACTAAATATTCAACTCATCCTTGCACTTATGCATCTATTTATCCACCCATTGTTCTTTCTTGTATTAACCCACAATAAAACAGACACAGCTCAACAAGCATATTCAGGATAAATTAAAAGAGTAAAAGTAAAAATAAAAAATAAATAAAAAGAAATGCCACCACCTAAAGGTTGCTTAGCACCACCTAAAGGTATTAGCTTGCAGTGAATAATAAAATTATAGGTATCAGCCTGTGGGCCTCTTGCAGTGATTTCAAATATATTTCATTGTTTAGACATTCCAACATGACTGCCAGTTTTAAAAGCAATGGGCTAGCCATCTTGTAGCGGTAAAACCATGATTCTGTACACATCATTCCAAGACTGTCGCTCATTAAACATGGTAGTGGGAGACCATCTTGTAATAGAATTGTGTGTAGCCTATCATGGTTGTACTGATCTCCGATGGATGACATAATGCTTATAAAAGTGGCTGTTATCTTGCATGCCAGAACATTGTTTCACTACAGAAAAAAACCTTCCAAGATGGCTGGCCGCTTAGAAGCCGTGATCATGCAGGATGCTGTGCCGTGGACATGAAATTAGCAACTAGTGAGCTGCCCAGGAGCACTCTCTGGAGAGCTCTAGGGACCTCCCAAAAACACAATAAAAAAGGAGGAATGAAATTAAAGGGTACATATAAAAAAGTAAAATGCCATACCAAAGGACTGGCAGACTAGCCCTGGAATTAGAGCACACTTTATTTTTAGGGTGGATATGCACATGTGATAAGGCAAAAAGCCATCACTCACAGGGCAATATAGCCAATAGCTGAAAAGGGCTGACCCATTGCCCTGTGTGGTATGCTATCATGAGTGGAAGTAAGATATGTCTGACACTCAAACAGCTTACCTATGTATATGTATTTTTTATGAATTGTTTTAATTACAAAAGCCTGGCAGATAACTAAAACTGTTAAGCTGTCCTAATAGAGTAACCAGGCATCCCAGATTTGCCAGGACAGTCCCGGTTTTTCACCAGCTATCCCGGCAGATTTCGTGAAATTTAGCTCATGCCCTGGTTTTTTTTTTAGAGGGTCGCCTGAAAACTGTGGTAGGTTATTTTTTTTCTTTTCCCAAGAAGAGATAGTTATCAGGTGTTAACAGGAAGTAATTTAATTAAGAGGCAATATACTGGCTTTAAAAATTGCATTTTATTTATGTTCTTAGTGCCTGTTCTGTAATTGAGCGCTGTCATTCTGTGAGCTCGTTTGAAGTAAAATTGTAGTCCTTCTTCTATATTTTGTGAAATGTTCCGTTTTTTGGCCTTAAAATTCTGGTCATCCTAAAATGGCATATTATTATTCATCATAAGATAATCACCTACTTTCGGGGTTTGTCAGATGGGACAGCTTAATTTGAGACAGTTCTTGCCATTGCTCGGCACCAGCACTTTGTTCTCAACAATGGCATGTGTTACAGTCCACCACATGGTGGTGTTGTTTGTGAGGTAAGCACCTCAGCAAAAAGGCTTAACAATGCAATATGCATAAAAAAATACGTTTTAGGTGGCCTGGGATAGTCCATAGTGTCACTCAAAGGAGTGCAATGGTTCTGGCATTTAGCGCTGCTAGTAAGGGCAGTTTGAGAAAACCAACAACAAAACTCTTGTCTACTACAGTAATCTGTGGGATTCATGTAACAAAATACTTGGCTGTTGCTTTTACATGGTATAATAAATCAATTTCTTAAATGCCTATAGGCTGTAACATATGCTTTTCATAATAAATAAATTGGACCTGCTGCCTTTGTACCTTTTCATAATAACCAGATCAGGTCTGCAGCCTTGAGAATAAACATGCCATTATAACAAACACAGGCCTGTTGTAGTGAGCATAAGCTTTCCCATATGGCAAAAACTACAATAGAAGCACAAAACATCTGCCCCATGAAATGCTGTACTCAAGGGAATTGGCATGTGGGAGGAGCGACTTTCTTAAACCTCTTTTTCTGATGATCACATAAGGTCTGACAACAGATATTTTGTCAAACTAGACCTAAAAAAGAATCCAAGAATTTTCGAAAGCATTAACTTTTCTGTCCAGTGTCATATATTTTTTTCAGTACCCCACAGTTCCAAAATCCAGTAAATCTAATCTCTGATTTAAGAGACCTGGTCTTTCCCTAAAGTGAAATGATAGGCTGCCTTTCTACACATATTACCAGTGAGATCCACCTCCCTCTAATGAAATACAGGAGGAAGGCCTTTCTATTCGGGAGACCTAAGAGAATGTATGCCAAAAAATTAGGGATGATACAATCAAACATTAAATTTGTAATTTTGTATTACTTCTGTCCAATATGAAGGTGGCTTCAGACAGAGGGTGATCTAGAGTTCCCCCTCAGCTGCTCCAAAAACCTGCACGTGTCCTATTTTTAGCATTCATTTTTCTGTGGTCTCCTTCACTGATACAGCCCTAGCTGTATTGCACGCCTGGGTGGGGAAAATCGTCCCAATCCTCTTCTGTAAGATTCCTATTTAACTCAGTCTCCCATTGATTCTGTTGATGAGATCTTGCCTTCTTGGGTGTACTTGGAAGCATTTCATAAAGATGTAAAATTAGTTGTTTATCATTATCTTTTATGTATATATTCACCTCCAATTTCGTAAGGTGTCTGAATGAATGTTGTTTAAAACGTAGCTGCCTGACCCAGTGTATGACCTGATAATACTTACCTCCATCATTCCTTTTTTGGAAGGTCATAGTTTGTCTTAACGTTTCAAAGGATCCAGTGCCTGCCTCATCAAATAACTCCCCCACTCTGATACATAAATGTGTATTCCAAGAACTGATTCCCCTAACATCTAAGGTGGGTTTAAACATTACATTGCTGAGTATGGATGAAGCAAATATGTAAAGACCTAGACTAATCATTACTCTTTCCCGGGCAGTTAAGTAGGCCAGGGTAATATGGGGAAGAGTGTTTTTAATCTGTTGGCTTTTGTCATGCACTTACTTATGCGGTGCTGGAGCTGTAAACATCTTTCGGCGATCTACTTTGGTAAGAAGTGTGTGAGTCACGGTCGGTTTTACTAAATCTGAAAGAGCTTCATTGGGGTTTGGGAGAAGAGAGCACTGCAATTTAACGCTACCTAAGGAAATTACCAAGATCGGCAGAGCTTACATTTGTGTATTTAAATAAGTTAAACGCTTGCTTTAACAAGGGGAGAATATAAGGGTGGTAGAACAATGATGTTACTTGTTTGAAACCATGATTTAAGTCCATGATACTGTATTCACAGTTCTTTATTACTGTACAGTCTCAAAAGTGTTGCAGGCGTGCAAATTCAGGTATAGAACACCACACACACAATAATAAGCTCCTTGAGTGGATGTCGATAAGCCTAGAAAAGTGATTCACAAAATGGATAAATAAAGGCATGTGGAGAGAACAGACCAACCCTTCTCCATTGCTTTACCCTGCTTTAGAAAAACCCATATTAATATTTCCAAAAAGCACTGATCATTCAAAACCAGAAAATTCCGTCTGCAGCCGATAAACCAAAGAAACTGCAAAGGATTTGGCTTTGGGGGCAACTGTGCATGTGAGGGATTTGATCTTCCCCTTTTTAGTTTGCTACCATTCTTGGTTTTAAAATTGTATTACTGTCAAGTATGGTAACCTTTTAAATAAATTGCTAGAAACAAATCACAGATGTGCTCACATTGCAGCCCTCATCCACCTCTCTCTGCTTAAGTTACTTCTCTCATGTGTCTGCCTCCGACCAGTGACCCAGAGCTAGTGAAAGTGTGAAGACCTGTTTCTAGGGCACTCTGGTGCAGCAGCGACTAGGCACCTCCAGTGTCTGTCGGTCTGTGGTTTAAAATTCAGATCTGTAGTGTAAAGTAGAACTCTTTAGGCAACCTTGACTCTCTGGGTAGATGTGAATGAGCAGTCGAGGTCTAACTCTATGGACATGGTCCCGGGAAGTCATTGAAGTTATTGTTAAGAAATAATATCCAGCCAAGGCTGCGTTTTACACAAGGCTATTAAAATGATTTCATAATATTCAATATAGTTACAGTAATCACAAAATATAACGAACATAAAACGCACCACACAAATGAAACCTGGTAATCATGGACGGAAACCAGTGACCTCACAATGAAAATGGTAATCTTATGGTAACCGGCTGGATATTTATCTGACCACAGATTACTCACCTCGAATTCCCTTAGGCCTCAGACTGGATTCTGAAACTTTTCCAGAAAATGCTCCTGTGCACTGGTATGTGGTGCCATTGTACTCCATGGCACCTCACCCAGCCTCCTGAAATGATGGTGCAGAGACATATATAGGCACCACACCTGCACACTCTTGTTCGCAACAAAGCCATCCGTGTCCCTAATCATGGAACATCTTTGACCCATCAAAGTTGTGACAGTGTGCAGAACGTAACGTATAACCTTCTTATAGCTCATAGCCCTCTTCACAGAATGGAGAGGAAGGAACATGTTAAGTAATCTGCAGTTAGATAGAGCATCCACCAGAAAGATTGCTACTGAAGGTAAGTAACTTGTTCTTCTGATTGATAATTCTAACCACAGATTCACCACCTTTTGATAGATCTTGAAGCATTACCTCAGAAAAGGTGGACGATCGTCAGAGTGGACTTCACACTAGGAAATCCTGGAGGATCAAGGGGGCAAAATAGCTCTCTGCATACCTGGGAGTCAAGGCAGTAATGCCTGATAAAGATGTGGACTGACGACCATGTAGCTGCCTAGGAGATGTCCAATGCCAACAGTGTAGTTGCAGCCTTAGCTCTGATAGAATGAGTCTGAAGGCCCTCAGGAAGCTTCTTTTTGGTCAAGGCAAAGCACATCTTTATGCAAATAATGATCCACCTCGACAAGGTTTGTTTCTGGATTGCTCTTCTCATCTTAACACCAGAGAACCTCACAACGTCATCCACTCTCTACTCCATAGTCCAATTAGTATAAAACTAAGGACTCTCTTGGGATCCAAACGATGAAGCCTCTACTCTTGCTGAGATGTATGTAGTGGAAAGACGAAAGTGTGAAGTCTGATGGGTTGCCCCATTTAGAAGGGTGACACCACTTTTGTCAGAGATAATACCCCAGTTCAAACATCAGCTTGTCAGGAAAAAGGTGGCATATGGTGGTTGCACGGACAATACCTACAGTTCACTGGCACAATGTGCACAAGTAATCTAAATGAGGCCAGGCTAGTGAAGTGACCAGGGCCAGATTTTGGCAGACCAAAGACAGGAGAAACTGAATGATATTGGATATCTTACTTCATTTGTCTCATGGCAGATTGACTTCTCAATTTCTTGACACTAAGTGGCATCCGCGTTTTGAACTGTTTATGGATCTTATTCCTGATCCATTAAGCAAGAGTTTGTATATTCAGCTCAGATATGGATGCCTACCCCTTAAATCTTTTGGCAATTGGCGGGATTCTGCTCTGAGTACTGATCTATGCCCGAGTTGTAGTATTTCTCCGGAAACCATTGTGCATTTCATGTTCATATGCCCAGCATATAGGATTGCTCGTCAGAGGTGGCTACGTCCAGTTTGTAAGAATATGGGGATCAGATGCTGTATAGATGCTTTAAGGATTATGATGAGGGACACATCCTGCACCCTGTTCTGTGCAGTTAGCAAGTTCCTTGCGGCTGCATGGCATACACGAATCTGCCAGTTAAAAAGTTCTTCTTGATCATTATGAGGTCTATGATTAGGGTATTAGCTCGTTGAATGATATTTTGGCTATCCTGAGGAATAAGGGCTAGGTAGTTATGCACTGTGTGAAGAGGAATATCTCTTTGATTTTAGTATTTATGTTTTATTCTTTTATGTATTTTTGGAATGCCAGATATTTATGATTTTAAATTGTATTCTTGTATTGTGTGATTTATGCTTTGATGGTTTAAATTAACCGAATAAAGCGATGTGTTGATGATGATGATGATATCGGATTTTATCCTGCAGCAGGGAAACCCCATGATCCCCGCACCAGGTGGTAAACTTTGCCCAACATCTGGAATATATATATATATAGATTTTGTGGACAGATGACAAGCAGCCAAGATGACATCTGCTACTTCCTCAGATAGATTGATCCACTCAGGTGATTTTGCTGAACCTTCATGCATAGAGTTGTAGGTTGTGAAGGCTTGGTTACAGAGCTTTGTCTGATTGTTGTTGGGAATGCAGATTCTCCTGAAGAGGTAGACGGAGCAGGGGACAGGCACACCTATGCTTGGAGCACCAGACCCTCTTGAACCCAATACAGGGTGTTTAAGATTTGTTGAGTCCGGTCCTGCTTGATCTTCTTCAGAACTTTAAGAAGCAGCGGCTGAGGCAGAACTGCATAAAAGAGATTGGAGTCCTATGGAAAGTGGAAACTCTGCAGTGCAAAAGGCTCAATACTGAGCTTTCTCTGCAATAGTGAAAAGAACTACCAAGACCTACCAACCGGGGCAAATACACCTTGAACTACCTCTGGTGGCAGAGGGGTGAATACATCTCTGGGTGCAGCCAGTCAAATACACCTTGAACTACGTCTGGGTGCAGATGCCAATATGGTTGATTAGTTTACACCTGCTGAGTTTCTAGATCCAGTTTTGTGTCTAGGTGTATTGAAAAGGTTTGAAATCTGTAGTTATAAGTATCCATATCTGATGCTCACAAAGGAAAAGGATAGTGTCTTGTAATTCAATGAGAATTTAGTGAATGAAGTGGAAGGCATGGTCTAGCCCACAGTAGACAATGCAGGCACAACAACACAAAGGGCTTAGCAGTAGACCACAAGGATTTCTGCATTTGAATAACAAAATAGTCAACTGAATGTGTTGCAGGAGCTTTCTCTCCAGACTAACCATACATCCCCAGCAACGATGGCAAACTGCCAAAATTATGTAGATACAATGTGGAAGTCCATATCTGTAGGCCTTTTGGGACCAGCCATCAACATAATGAAACAGTATTTCTGAGAACCAGAAAAGTACACTGCAGCCATGTAAACTACCCCAACTCAGCAATTCAAAAGACTCAACAAATAGAGATGTCCTTTCCCCAAGGTCTCCTTCCACCCCCCATCCGTTTTGAAGCATATATCAAGCTTGCTTGCACATTATCTGAAGCAAAATTATTACTGCTGGCTAAGAGGAGACATCCATGTAAGAAAGAGGATTTGAGTCATATGTTCACCAATCTGATGCAAATTAGTTTTGTTGCCCACTGTGATGCTCAGAGGTAACATTCCTCATCCACATGAACCAACAGTTGAAACCACTCAGTTTTAATAACCACAACGCTGCCCTTGAAATACATGCAGCAGAGATTTAAGGGTCTACAAGGAAAGCAAAAAGCAGCCTTTAAAACTATGTGGAGCATGTGTCCCACTCACTGGCTATTAGAGAGGTGCCCAAGAGAAACAGTGACTGGTAAGTCACTCAAATTTTGAGAATAGTTGGATGCGAAGAATCAAAACAAGCCATATTATGAAACCCAAATTTATGCAGTTGACAGTTTTGACTGAGGATCAGGGGAGAATCAAAGCTTAAGTACATAACAGTAATGCTTCTATTCAATCCGAAATTTAAATATGTAATGATGAGTACATCAAATCAACCTTCTCTCATGAACTCTGTCCAAAAAGAGATATTATTGTGGCTGATCTGAGGAGAGGACAAGACCAAAACCAGATGGGGTCTTGATCATCACTAAGGCAATTGAAGCTTGAGGAGAAAAGGCTACAAAATACAATTGACAACAGTAATAGTCTCCAGAACACGAGCAGAAATGCTGATGGAGAAGGAATCCTACCCATCCCTAAATATAAACATGTTGTTGTGGTTAACCCAGAACCTTGACCCATGCATTGTCATGTGCCAAAACTTGAAGGTTATTATATGATTTTTGGCCCTATAACTGTTAAATCCCTTGTGAAGATTGGATTATAGTTGGCGCTGGCATTGCAAATCTGATTCAAACTCTGCTGGAAAATGAGTCTGAGGGTAACAAGATTAGAGATGAAGATGGTGTGACATGATCTCAGCCTCAAAATCCTTCATTGCCAAGTAGAAGAAGCCCGAACAATTTATGAAGAGAAAATCTTCCATCCAGGACACTGTTCTTCTTGCATAGTCACAAACATAAGCAACAGGAGTAGTCAGTGAAGGACTTAATCATACAAAGAAGATGGGCTTATCCTCATTAAGAAGGCCTTTCTTTCTGAACAAAGACACCTGCTGGTTCTTGCACAGTTCCAGGATGCCTGCAACATAAATATTCACATACGGGAGAAAATCAGTTTCATGAACAGCCTTGCTTTGCCTGCGCTCAGTAGGCAATAACACAAGTTCTCATTCTTTTCCTTTTTTTGTAGTTTGGCTATGGGAAGCTTTTGCTGTCTGTTTCAGGCAGCATTGTATCACATGCTTTTCCAATGTACTCAAAGCTCTTTCATTGACGGGCTTTCTTGTCTGTCAGTGTTCTGCGTTGATTTGAGGTTTTCTTTCTTATTCTGTATTTATCCCACCCCTTGCTTAAAGCTCTCACACCACACTTTCCAATTGGATGTGTTGTATCCTGTGCAGCTTTACACATCATTTATCTTTTTGCAATTCATTTACCTCAAGGCTGTTGCCCTTCTTTTCTAACCCTTTCTCCTTTTCTTTATAACTTTTGACTGAAGCATATGCCCACAAAAGTTTCAGCCACGAGAGAACTTAAAAAGACACTGAATGGTGGGAGGGGTTATTATTTTGGGGTCCCCACTAACCTAGTGTGGGGACACAAAAATGATGTAGACAGAGCACGTGTCGGGAGAGGCGCTTTTTCTTTGAGGATTTCTGTTTTTACTAAAGCATTCACCAGTTTCAAGTGTTTTAAGGGGACAGCCACAAGAAATTACTCTGTGAACAATGTGACCGGTGCTCCAATGCTGCCATTCGAGTTCATGCTTTTGTGCTTGTTTGCACTATGAGCACCATGGGTGCCATGCAGCACGAAGGGGAGAGACAAAAGAAATAGTTTGCCCACGCTGACATATATCAGCAATCGTTCAATAATCCATGTGTACAGAGGCAGTCTGCAAGGTTTGACAAAAACAGCCTCAAGGCGGGACAAACGTAAAGCATTTACCAGTGACATCAAGTGATTTTTGAAAGGCAAGCCCATGAACGAATGAAAGTGCTGGGCGGGAGGTGGGTGTGGGTAAAAGTCCACAAAACTTACAACCGGTCAAAGCGCTTGCGCGCTCGACCTAAAAAGGGTACAATATAGATGAGGTAATTCTTTGTCTCTTTCTATCCTTTTTCCTCTCCTTCCCCTTCTCTTCCATAACTAACTTACTTGCTTTTGCTTCCTATCTTCTTGAACCTCTTTCCTTGACCCTATTTTCTTGTCTGGAAACTTATGTACTTTGCCAATGCAAACGCCAGGCACAGCCTGTCATTAAAGGCGGTAGGTTCCACACTCCAATTTTCAAGCAAGGTGAGTGTCTGTCAGGCTTAGAGAAGTTCATCCTGACACTCATCATGTTCGGGTCAGGCAGCCAGGCACTGTAGATGTGCAGGTGACTTTCAGCCTGAGGCAAGCTTTGCAAACTGAAGATTTCACAGCCCTGAGGGCGTGACCTCATCAGCCCGGTAAGTCTTATTGGAGCCTCCCCCTCTTGATGAAGTGCCCAGGGCTGATTGTCTATTAGTGATGCCTCATCACAGAATGAGGTGGGGTCAGCAGTTATCACTCTGACGAGCTAGGAAAGGTACTTCTCTCATTGGCTGACCTTGTGAATGGAGAAGGAGGCGGGATTTTCTGTCAGTCTTTTCCTTTCTCAAAGCCCTAAGGAACTACCAAGGCCTTTCTTCTTCTCCACACAGTGTCATCTCGGCAACCCAGCAAGAGTTTGTTGAATGCTGGGTGTGTGCTTGTGTGTATGTTTAAATGTATGTGTATTTGCACGTGCATGCTGTGAAAAAGTGTGTGCGTGTGTATGTGCTTGTGAATGGTGGTTGTATGTGCTTGCTCTTGTGAATGCATGGGTGTGAGTGAGTGTGGAACGGTGTGTGTGAGTATGTGTGTGCTTGCAAGTGGATGGTTTGAAGTGAGTGTGCGCATATGTCCCTACCCTACTGAACAGCCGCACTATGGACTGCCACGGTCCTTCATCAATGGAAAAAAAAAAAACATCTTTGAGGTTCCTCTGAAGTATGTCTACAGCAAAAGGGAAATCAGTTGACAATATTGTTGTATGTGGGTGGTGGGAGTAGGTGGAACTGACCAAAGCTTAGTACTGCTTACATAACCTTCCGTTCACATTTCTTGAAATGTGCAGGGTATCCCATCAAATGACTTGAGATTCCTCATAATAAAGCAGAATGTAATGTTGCTGCAGGTCCTTTTTGGCTTATTGTGTTTAATGGTTGTAACAAATGTTTTCTCGTATAGGGTATGAAAAAACAGATGACGTTTCTGAGAAAACCTCATTAGCTGATCAAGAGGAAGGGAGAAATATATTCATCAATCAACCACAGCTAACAAAGTTCTGCAATAACCACGTCAGGTACTACATTTGTTATTGCTCTTTAAGTTTCATTTAACTCTCTGGTGTCATTCGTGGTAATGGTTTGCATATGCTGTACAAAAGGCTCTATGGGTTTGGTATGTGGTATTGCTGGCTTTGTGATTGATTGTGCACAAATTCAGCCACTGTCCCTCAAACATGAAAGCTGGCTCAATAGCAAATCTAGAGAAAAGCATGTGATGCTTCTGTGTTAACTGACCAAATCATTGCAGTCAAGAAAATAAAGAATGTAAAAGGTCCAAAGACAGTGAATCAAAAATAACAATGAAATATGTTTTGCTTTTTCACAATCGAAACTTGGTGGACCACTGGCGCTGGTGAAATTGCACCCTGCACAAACAGCACTTTGAGGAAGACATTTTTTGGCCATTTGAATCCTATCAATGCCTCATGAATTTTCGTAACATTCTTTTTAAAGCTAGTATCAGTCTTTTATATCTGTTGTCCAACTATAAACATTCCTTGCTTGAATGCAATTGTCGGCAAGATAAAGAAACTAAATGTTTGTAGCACAGTGCAGCTTGGAAGTAGGTTTTTGACACTAAGAATTTACAAATATTAAATGTACGTTTAGCACAGTACACTCATTTAAAATAAAAGAGCTTTCTTTTATCTCGTTGCAAGTGCCAAGGCCTTTGTTTGAAAGTATAAACCCCAAATAAATTCTCCATGTTGCTACCTTCTCGAGGCATGCCTAGCATATGTATTTGTTACTGTGCTGTCATTTAACAGATTCCTGCATTCCGGGAGTTGCTGCATTCCTTTGCTTTCTTTGTAAGGAACAAGGCCAGTCTTAGATACTGGTAAACGTAAAGGTGTCATGTTACTATTATAGAAATTATGTACGAAATGCACTGCTGGATATGTTTGATCGCAGCAGGCAGACCGAGGGCATTTAATTAGCACTACATATTTACCTAGAAGTGATAAAGCTGGAAAGAGGCGAGGTTTAGAGGGAACACAGAAAATGATGTATTGTAACACCCAGTGGAATTCATTTCTCTAAAGAGGGGCACATGTCACTGATGGCATCACTTTTCCCTTTAACATATATGATTTTGTCAGCAAAAGTTCTAAAGATTAAAGGAACATAAGCCTCCGTCTGTTCGCCCAGCGTCTGTCTATTCATCCTTCCATGTATGTTTTCGTTGGCAACCCCACTCAAATGATTCATGAAGGGAAGTAAACTCCAACACCCCCGGATTTCTCATTCTTGGAAAGGAGAATCCCACAACTCAGTTTCGTCTTGGAGGAAGTCCTATCTCAGAACAGCAGAACCACACATAGCAAGGGATATAAAAAAGACAGGATGTGAGAAATCTCTTTGATAGCTGGCAGGATTAACTCGGTCAGTCCTGAGGGTTGAGTAGTGCAAGCTGCTCCCAGGTTTTTTCCTGTGATCAAAGGGACTCTAAATGGCTTTTTCCATCACGCTTATTGCTGGAGCAGGAAGTGGTTTACTGAAAACTTTGAGTGGAGAAAGTCTTTCAGGGATCTCAATCAATCTCAGGTTGATGTCACCCTTTAAATGCCTTGCTTGACCACTGACAGGAAAAGGCTATGTCCCAATAAGAAAAAAAACTTGCCTAATTAGAATTTTTAAAATCATGTCTTCTCGACAAAGAACTGCTACGATGGTTTGGAGAAGCTAGCCTTCTGCTCGCGCCCAAGGACATAGTAACTCCGGTCCTGCCAGTTTGCCTGCTTTCACTGTGGAATGTTCCTCCTGAAGCTTGAGAGTACAGAAGACCGAGTCAGGTTTGTATAATTAAAGACTAGTTGTAAGCAGACTTTCCTTCTGCATGTGCTGGAGAAACGGAGTGGTGCTACCATTCAAGGAGTCCCTGTAATCAGTTTTACGTCAACATTTTCTTTAGACCTAAACTGAATTCATGCAGCGCTTCCATCCAACCTAAAGCCATGGAGTGGTGTCTCATGGCCCAGATTGGAGGGTTTGGACATTTTCTACCAAGGTACTTTTTAACATGAACATTTGGTGCTACAGTTGAACAAAATATAAACTTTTTAAAACCATCCTTTCGAAAGAAATTATATTTTCCATTAAGTAAGCACATTAGGTCTTGCCTTTTTATACTGCTAAAAACAAACACATCGCTGCCCCCTGGTGGTCATCTTGAAAAAAGACCCTGTCACTTGAGCTGAAAAAGATGTCCAGGTAACACAAATTAATTATTTTGCTATTCTGTATAATCCCTACATCACACTCCCTCAGTCCTGTAGCTATTTATCTATATTTTCATTTTTAAGTAGCTTTGTTTGGACCTTTTACCTTCTTTATTTTTTTAGCTGCATTGTTTTGGTGTGTTTTCTAATACATGGCTTGCATTTCTCAGAGGAAAGCCTTGCTTCTTAACCCAGCCACCATGGCTGAGTTAGATATTCCTCACTATAATCAGTTTATCTTTAGCTAGTTAGGCGGTTTGGCTCCGTGGAAGCAGAGTCACCGGCCTCTCTCCCTCCAGCTTAACGACCCAGCTTTTTCTTACATTCGCCATCCCCAGTGTTGTGGCTTGTGAGGTGATATCCTTACTGCTGCTGCATCTTGCTAAATCCCTCCATCCTCTTGGGCTAGACTGTGCTCCTGATTCTGCTGGACTAGTGACTGCTGGGCCGTTCAAAATGACAAGAGCTGGCTTCTGAAAAGTCCGAGGCTCTTGAGGTGTCAATGGTCAGACTGGGATGAAGGAGCTGGACATTCGAGGACATCGGTGGACAGGATTCTTTGTCTATAAAGACCAGTGAATACAGTTGTATGTTTCTTTGATAAGTGTAGTATAACTTTATCTGTTCACTTACTCACTTTCTCCCACAGTGATGCACAACGGTATTACCGTTTCACATGGTATATTTAATGACCAGCAGCTCACTCTGAGGTCGTTAAGGTTATTATTCTTTTTTACCTTGCAGCACAGCAAAATACAATCCACTCACGTTCCTGCCGAGGTTCTTGTATTCCCAGTTCAGAAGAGCAGCAAACGCCTTTTTCCTTTTCATCGCATTGCTTCAGGTAAGCTTATGTTTGCCCAAGAACTAGAAACACCCTTTTAAAGATATTGTGAACAAACATACATTGGACTATTCAGTGTGTGTGTAGATGTGTTAATACTCATCACTTTACATTAAAATACAAACTAGTCCCGTGTGAAATGCATTTTTAACAACTTTACTTTGACTTTAAAGACACGGATATTGGCGTTTAAATAAAGTGCCTTCGCATTTAACGCAGTTCAGCGCAGTATGTTCAAAAACATTCTGCAATAAATTTGAGATTGCTGGTTGTGGCGGCGGTTCACACCTGTCTAGACAGATTTGGAGCCTATAGGACAATCGTCTAACACCCCCTCATCATGTGATGTTGCATGTTGTTTATCTCTTGAGGAGGACATCTCGCGCAGCTGGAAGTGACGTAATAAATCAGACATTACGCCGGCGTCTCCTCCCATTATCTGGGTTCTCTATATGGATCACAAATGGAAGCCCCAAGATCTCGAGCTTATAAACTCTCTGTCATGTTCATTAGCTGGCAGCTTTCCCTTTGCAAAGGTAGACCACGCCACGTGTTGATCGAGGCTTCGCAATGGCTAGCCTGGCGGCAACCAGCAAATATGAAATCCGCTTCCCCAACGGTGTGGTCAGAGGAAAAACCTTATATTCAACTGGGTCTACCAGCAGGAATCCTCGTGGCTGCTGCAGTAAAGTAATTTCCAGTTATGGATATGATGTGTGAAGAGTTCTTGCCAATATGTTTGGCTGTGAATACAAGATCACCAAGTATGAAGCAGCTTGCCTCTCTCCCCTCATCCTTTTCTAACAAACATCAGATCCCTTCAAATTACCTTTGATCTCACAGGGGAGAAATACCAGCTAGCCATGAGCTTGTGGGCATTTTCTCTATGTTGTGTTCATATAGAGGTCTTGGCGACCCTTGGATGTACGTATTCACTGATGGTAATCTGAGACCCCTCTACGATACGATATGGTGTGGTTTCAGTGACTTTGAGTGCTGTATATTTTCCAACAAAGTACTGCCTTTTCTTCTGTATAATTGATTGATAATGTCTGGCCAACATAGAGAAGACGAGGCATAACATTTATTTTCAGACTTATTATCCTCCCCATCCAGGTTATCCCTGACACTACTCCAGGAATACATGTCTTCATAAACTTTTTGGAGGAGGACATTGCAAACATAGGTGTCTTTTGTTTAAGATGGAAAGGAAGTACCCAAATAACTAATTGAGTTTTTGGTCCAGGCAAAGTCAGTTAGCATCACTTTCAGAACATTTCTTGGGGTCGGCAACGCCTGTGATTTAGTACTTTTTTCTTGAACCCAGAAGCTTCAGCAAAAGGATCAAGCTCAGATTGTAGGGCTCCTATGGACGTTTTCAGGTTAGTTATGGAAAAGAGGGTTTCATCTCAAACTACCATTTAACATTACAGATTTTTATTACTTGATGTGTGTATGTCTTAGCTGTTTTGAAAGTTTACAAACGTTTTGAGGCAGCCCCCTTAACTCAAATCCCAATTCCCATGCATGTTCACATTAAAAATATTTTCCCATCAGTAGATTTTCATTTATATAGGGCAAAAAAGGACGACCAGATATGAGGACAAAAGCACAAAGAGGAAATGGGGAATACTTTCAGCCATAACATGTTTCAGAAACCTGTCCATTTGAGCATAACATTGTACAAAGACTTGTGAAAATATGACCAAATGTCTACCTCCTCTCTCCAACCCAAAGCACTTTAGTAAAAGGTTGACCTCCCCCGCCCTTCTTTGCCTTTTAAAATCTCTATGTGGTGCTATCATGGTTAAGTGTCATCTGACTACCCGGGGTCAAAACCATGCATTTTTACCCTATTATTTCATAAGAAAACAGTTCAAAGGTCATGCTATGTGTTCCCCTACTCCAAGCAGTTTAATGAATTGACATCACCACATTCTTAAATACTTAGAAAACATCTATGATTGTTTCGTTCTTCATAGAATTTTCGGCACCATCCATTGTGAGTATGACTTTAATGGCTCCTTAATTATTTTGAATGGGGACTGCAACAGAAGATTGTAGCTCATGGGCTGTCCACCTCTTTAGGGGGGTACTGTGTTTGAATATTACCAAATAACCATGCAGGATGTCTCCGGTGAACTCTGTTTCATACAAAGCTTATTTTAGCGATGTGTGTGTACCAGTATTACCGTGGGACATTTAGGTGTTCCTTGCATCCTGATCGGAGTATTAAATAATGTAGGTTAAATTGGACATCGCCAGACCCTAGACTCTTCAGGATTCATCCTGAAACAATGCACTTTGGCCTGGATGTACTGGGATGCCTAGACTTAAATGACTAGATGCTACCTCTACCTACCACTCTGTTTCTGTCATGTGGAATCTATCCACAAGTCAAGAAATGTGAGGGGATCAGGATATACTTAAAGGCTATAGTTATGCAGGTAACTTCGTTGCTCCTAGTTCGTAGGCGGACTGATCTTAACTCTTATCCTCCAACCCACTGGTCACTGACAGTCTACCCACTCCCTCCTTTTCATTGAAGGGCACTAGCAATATAAGGCACCATGATGAGACAAGGAGCTTATAACTTGCCTCAATGTGCATGCTTCTGGGTGTAAAAGTTCTCAATTTACAAGTGTAGAAGTTTTTTTAAGATCCAGCACAAGATGGCTGTCTATGGTAGTGATAATTGGATAGATCCTTTGGACTAGGATTTATACAGTCTCCATAAAGGTCAATAATGCTTAGACGATTTCTGTGTTTATCAGACCTCTCTGCAGTTCCTTGTATTTTACAGTTTTGTATAACCTACCACTAGTCATTTTTGTGTGGGGTGTCTTTTAGCATTATGTTTTATGCAGGCTGTCTTGGTATGAAATATATTCGGAAGTACCCTTCACTTGAAAAGGCCACTTTAATTTGAAAAGTACATGTACTGCCATTTGATGGAGTTTGTTTTGACCAATGACTTTGTGTTTCACCACTGCGCATATTAGTTGCTCAATGTTCACCAGTAGCACATGGTATGTTTTGTTCAGTTTAGCCGCCTATGGGCTTTGACATTGCATTAGTCATTCCATTCTGTATTCTGCCTATTGGCTTTGACATGGCATTAGCCATTACTTTCTGTATTCAGTTGAGCCGCCTATTGGCTTTGACATTGCATTCCTATTGGCTTTGACATTGCATTCCTATTGGCTTTGACATGATGTATTCAGTTTAGCTGCCTATTGACTTTGACATGCTATTAGATATTCTGCCTATGGGCTTTGACATGATATTATATGTTGCATTTTGTATTCAGCTTAACTGCCTATTGGCTTTGACATGATATTATACATTACATTTTGTATTCAGCTCCGCTGCCTATTGGCTTTGACATGATATCATATATTACATTTTGTATTCAGCTCAGCTGCCTATGGGCTTTGACATGATATAAGACATTGCATTTTGTATTCAGCTTAGATGCTTATTGGCTTTGACATGACACTAGACATTGCATTTGATATTTAGGTTAGCTGCCGATTGCCTTTAACGTGGAGTTAGACATTGCAGTTGAGAATCCAAGCTGTATTTTTCCAAGCTGTGTTTTTGCACAAGAGAACCAAGATGTTTTTCTCACAGTAGACTAGACATGATAAGAGAGAGTACATGGGTGTTGTTCTCTCTGCTTGAGCTTGGGAACAGGAGTAGTCTTGGAGACCTGGCCAGTCTCCAAAAGGCTTGCTCAGTTTCCCAGGTCTGAGAGGAGGGGGCACACCTTTGTAACGAATGTAACAGGCTGCAGAGAGTCAGATTCGAATCTGCCGGACCTCGTGCTGGAGCTTGGCGCCAGCTGCCAGCAATCCCGTGTGGGTAGATGAATCTCTTTCTCGCGGCTGACAGGGGTCATCAGCTTGCAGACCTTAGAAAGATGAAGCTGTAGATAGTTCCCACACGGTGAAGTATTTGTTTTGCTTTGCATTCAATATCTTATAAATATAACCTGCTGTGTATATTGCAAACTGATATATTTTGTTTGATTAACGCGGACTTGAAAGCTACTAATTCGTCATTCATAAATATTGTGGTTGGGGAAGAATTAACAACAATAAAAGTCTTCTTTGACCTCAGAAGTGCATTTCTGTTGTGTTATGTTAGTGCTTTAGAAACTAGATAAGAGGAAAGCACTACAGTACACAGAGAGGAGATGGAGCTTGCTTAGGCCTTTCCAGTGTATCAGTACCACCTGCAGTTCCTTAAGTGGCACCCTGCCCTCAAGCCATCTTTTGTGTCATGCTCTGCCCCAAATGTGCCCTTTTGCAATTGCTGTAATTGCTGTAGTTCTAGGCTGACCAAGTCTGCATCTCCTATATTTTCTTCTGTAGCCGGTTTCTACTGGTCTTACCTGGAACTGTGGTTTTCACAAATTGCCATTATGTTGAGATTGAAGTAACTAATTTCTGTTCCTCTCTTATCACTGTCCTGTTAGATGTGACTCTCAAGCACTGAGGAGCAATTAGATTGAGCATTGTGTGTTACACAAACAAACATTAGTTCTGAATTCATTATACATCACCAGTACCCCGTCATTTTTGGAATATTTTAGCCCCTGCGGAGACAGAGAAGCAACAACAGTTTTCCGCCACTCCTCTGTGCTCACCCCTATAACCACTTCAAGGACGCTGTGGAAAAGTGGCATAGTAATCCCTGAGGGGTGCAGTGCAGATTCCCTACAACTAGTTAATCCACCAGATTGTCTAACCCCATTTCCCAAAAGATCTCCACCCATCCCTATTGTCCCCTTTTCCCGCACACAACCATCTGGACGAAAGACCCCTAACAACTCCAGAAGTGGGGAAGCAAATTAGTTCTCCTATCAGAGGAAAGGTAAGAGTACTACTCCATATATGTATTAGTTAGCACAAAAAGGAGGGCTTGTGCTCTGTTCTCAACCCTTCATTTCTAATCCCAGAATTCAAAATGGTCAGTTGCAGCAGATTCTTCTGGCACTTCAAAATCAGGAACTGGATCGTGCTCTCGAGTACTATCCATACTTGCCACAACAGATAACAGATTTGTAGTTGGATATGTGGGGTGAGCACTGACAATTCATTGTCCTTGCTTCCGGCCTGTTGCCAGCAGTGTTTACAAAGGTGATGCATCTCCATAGGTAAGGCATTTTTAGGGTCGAGCGCGCAAGCCTGTTGTAATCTCTCTGTGAGCTTTTAACCACAACCACTCTTGCTATTCATTCTTTGTTGTGCTTGTTTTAAATGCTTCACTTTATTTGGTGCATTTTGTGAAATGTCCCTTTTTTGTGTGCTGAGTTCCCTCCAAGGCGATTTCACTAAGTGAACATTTTTGTTGGCCATCACACTGTCACGCTACCTCCTATTACAGCGTGTGATGGCCACTCCTCGGTTTCAGTTTGCCTTTCATTCCAGCTATGATCCTTTCTAGACATTCACGCAGAGAGTCAATAACTCTTGCGCTCACGCTTATGGCGGCTGTGGCGCTTTAAATTGACTTACTTCTGTCAACTGTTTTACTTTTCATTTTCAATTTATGTGGCAAGAAAAGTCCACCTAGGAATTTACAATGCTAATATCTCTAACTCGAGCAAACGTGTGACCCATTGCATTGCAAATGCTTGTTTTTTTGTCGTCCTTGTTTGATGACAGGTTGAACATGACCAGATCCCCCAGAGTCGGTATTGAGTCATCGAGGCACTGCTGTCCGCTTGCTGCATGGCTTTGGATTTTCCTCTCAATAAAGAGAAGTCATTGTCACGACTCACGTGCTGCTGGCGCAGATCTAGTGGCGTAGGTCTTGAGGGTTCGGCTTTGGCCCAGAAAGGGGCGACTCTTTCTAGTAGCCACGGTGCTGCAGGCAGTGGAAACGCCAAGAACAGACCGTGCCCTTTAGAATTAGTGCCAGAGGGAAAAAACCCCAATAAAGGGGAAAAAACCTCAAAAAAATGGATTCCTGAAACGAAAACAAAACCAGGAATCAAACAGGAACAAAATGCAGGTAAATGCAAATTCGAAAAGATTCAGAACCGAAGGCTAAGAATCAGGAGCGAAGACACAATCTGAGCAGAAAGTGATGCAGCGCAAGGAAAGGGAGAAAACAGAGCCCTTATATACCAAGAAACAGGAAGTGACCAACAGGAAGTAAAAAGACACCATTTTAGATAGGGAAAAAGTACATAGGATAGAATAGAACAGGAACCATAGAAAATAGGGACCAAGGAATGCTGGGAAGAAAAAGGTAACATGGGAAGGGGGGAAAGACATAAAGAAAGGACAAAAAATGCCTCGAAAAGGTAAAGAAGAAAAAGTAGAAGAAGAAAGAAAACGAAACAGGTAAGGAGGGGTCAAGGGAGAACAGGGACACCACAGAAGGCAGAGCGAGGCCCAAAATAATATCTGGGGCTTCGCGCTGTACAAAGAAGACTCGGGGCGCGCCGCGTCCTGAGAACGCGCTGCGCGGCGCAACAGTAGGTCCCCCCCCCGAAGGTCCAGGTTTGAAGGGAAACAAACGATGAAAACGAGAAATCAAAAGAGGGGCGTGAACAGAAGAAGCATCTTCCCAAGAGCATTCACTAAGAGGATAACCCTTCCAGTGAATCAAATACTGAAGACGCCGGTGAAAAAGGCGGGAGTCACAAACTTCTTGAACCTCATATTCAGGGACATCATTCACCAACACAGGAGGAGGACAAGGAAACTGACGAGAGAAAGGATCAGGGACATAAGGTTTGAGTTGGGATACATGAAAGACCGGATGAATTTTCCAAGTATGAGGCAAGCGAAGACGAACAGTGACAGGATTGAGCAACTGAAGAATACGAAAAGGCCCATAATAGCGAGGCGTGAACTTATTCAGAGAAAGACGAGAGGGCAAGAATTTGGAAGAAAGCCAGACTTTATCCTGAGGGTGATAATCGAGAGTGGGTCCACGTTTCTTATCAGCGATCTTCTTCATATACCTCTTAGTGTGCAATAAATTAGATCTAATGAGCTTATGGAGTTGCAGGAGACGTTTGGAAAAAGATGTAATGGCAGGCAGAGGAGAGGTAGATTGAGGAGCAGTAGGAAAAGAGGTCGGATGATAGCCATAGGAACAGAAAAAGGGAGTGACCTTGGAGGCACTATGGACAGAATTGTTGTAGGAATATTCAGCAATAGGAAGATAAGTGTTCCAGTTGCTTTGGGTGGAATTACAAAAACAACGAAGGTATTGTTCTAGTCCTTGATTCAAACGCTCAGTTTGTCCATTGGTCTGAGGATGGAAACCGGATGATAGTGCTATATTGATATTCAGTGTCTTGCAAAAATGTTTCCAAAACCGGGAAATATACTGGGGACCCCTGTCAGACACAATGGTATGTGGAAGTCCATGGAGACGGAAAATATGGTCGATAAATATCTGGCTCAATTCTTGGGATGTTGGTAATTTCTTTAGAGCAGTAAAGTGGGCCATCTTAGTGAAAGAATCAACAGTGACCATGATAACCTGGTTTCCAGCTGATGGCGGAAGTGAACACATAAAGTCAGTGGAAATAGTATGCCATGGCGTTGGTGGAACTGGCAAAGGCTGTAGTAATCCTGCAGGTCTGCTACGGGGAATCTTGACTTGGGCACATATGGGACAAGCCTGAACATATCTTTCGACATCTGATTTCCAGGTAGGCCACCAGAAAGATCGCGAAAGAAGTTCTTGTGTGGCCTTAATACCTCTATGTCCAGCAACCGGTGAATCATGGCACATCTGTAATGCTTTGTCTCGCACTCTGTTAGTAGGGAGGAATAACAGCTTCTGATGAAAAAAGAATCCTTCTTTCTTGCATAAAAAGGTTCTTAAGTTCTCTATTTCGCTATTAGACAGGCTGGAATACTCCAGTCGTACCTCATCCAGAAAAGATTGAGCAACTCCAATGATCTTACTAGGCTCCAGTAGAAACTGAGATGGGGAAGGAGTACAATCTGGATAGCGTCGAGACAGAGCATCAGCCAGAATGTTTTGAGATCCAGGAATATAGGTGATGTAAAAGTCATACTGACTAAAGAAAAAGGCCCAACGCGCCTGGCGACTATTTTGGCATACAAAATTACGTAGACATTGCAGATTACGGTGATCTGTTCTCGCCTCGAAAGGCTCCTTGGATCCCATCAGAAACTGTCTCCATTCGATGCAGGCTGTCTTCAGAGCTAACAACTCTCTTTCTAGTACAGAGTAATGTTGTTCAGCTGAAGAGAGAATATGGGACAAATAGAAAACAGGATGTTCAAGACCATCATCTTCTTGAAGTTGAAGCAAGATTGCTCCAATAGCTTTTTCGGAAGCATCGGTAACTACGATAAACTGTTTATTGGTATCTGGATGTCTCAAGATGGGAGCTTGAGTGAATGCCTTCTTTAATTCTTGAAAAGCTGTTTCAGCCGCCTTGGTCCAGACAAACCCCTGTTTTAGATTTTCCTTCTTTAAGGTATGGGTTATATGGCTGGTCTGTTTGGCAAAGTCTTGAATGAACTGTCGGTAAAAATTTGCTAATCCTAGGAAACATTGTGTTTCTTTGATAGAAGAGGGAGAAGGCCACTCTAGAATTGCTTGTACCTTTTCTAGGTCCATAGCTATGCCGGTGGAACTTAAATGATAACCCAGATATTTGACTTCCGTCTTATCGAACTCACACTTTTCGGGTTTACAGAATAGTTGATGTGCTCGGAGTCTGTGAAGGACTTGTTTCACATGAGAAGAATGGAGTTCGGGGCGTCTGGAAAAAATAAGGATGTCGTCCAAGTAGATTACGAGTGTCTGGTTCAAGAGATCGGAAAATATTGAGTCCATAAACCTTTGAAATATAGCAGGAGCGTTCGTAAGACCAAAGGGCATGACTTTATATTCAAAATGACCGAACGGTGTCCTGAATGCTGTTTTCCACTCGTCTCCTTCTTTTATACGTAAAAGGTGGTAAGCTCCCCGAAGATCCAACTTGGTAAAACGTTGAGCCCCTCTGACTGCCTCTAAAATATCCTTAATGAGGGGCAAAGGATAACGATCCTTTATAGTTATCTTGTTTAGGCCTCGAAAGTCTATGCAAGGACGAAGATCTTTGGTCTTCTTGGGTACAAAAAAGAGAGGAGCCCCTGCTGGAGAAGATGATGGAACAATGAGACCACCCTGTACATTTTCCTCCAGATACTCCTTAAGAACTTCCTTTTCAGGTTCCGTGAGAGAATACATCCTCCCAAAGGGAACGACTGTTCCAGGTTCCAAAGGAATAGCACAATCGTACTCTCGATGTGGAGGTAATACAGGTCTGGATGGTTTTTGAAACACGTCTTGGAACTCTAAATAATGTTCAGGAACCCCTTGGACAGTGTTGATGGAATACTCCGTAGTACTCTTCATAGGTGTTAATCTGTTTGGTGACCAATATTTATCGGAAGCAAAGCAATTTTCTTGACAAAACTGTGAGGATAAAGAAATTGTCCGGGTTACCCAGTTCACATATGGGTTATGTCTAGTTAACCATGGAATTCCGAGAATAATGGTATGGTTGGGAGATGAAATGAGATCAAAAGAGAGGTGTTCTTGATGATTACCAAACTGTAAATTTAACATCAAGGTCGTAGTATCGACTGGACCTGAGGATATTAAAGATCCATCCACGGTGTGTATTTGTTCAGGAATGTCTTTGGGTTGAGTGGGAATTTGCAGATTAGTGGCCCATGTCTTATCCATGTATATACCACTAGCACCACAATCCAATAATGCCATAGTTCTTTCTTGGCGGCCATCAGGTAGTTGTAATATGACTGGTAACACGAACAAGTAAGTTGTATTGTCGTTGAATGAGCTGATAGAAGGTATAGCCGATGATCCCGTCCCCTCCCTTCTTACAGAGGACGGGAGGTGGCGTTTCCCAAGGGTCTAGGTGGACGTACAGGACATGTACGAAGCAGGTGACCAGCAGAACCACAGTAGAGGCACAATCCCTTCTTCCGTCTGTCTTCCTTCTCACTAGCAGAGAGTGGCCCTCGAGCAGTATCCACTTGCATGGGTTCCCCTTCTATATCTTTAGCAGGAGGACGAGATTCCTCAGGATGAGGTGGATACATCCGTGAAGAGCTTGGCTGAGACGCTCCTCTACTCCTTCTCTTCTCCATTCGTCGTTCTTGAAGACGATACTCGATGGAAAGTGCTTGATCCATGAGGCCACGAAGATCTTCAACTCTGGTGGAATGTACTAATTCATCCTTAATTTCTTCCTTAAGTCCTCTGCGAAACAAAGTTACCAGGGTACGCGCCACCCAAGTGGTCTCTGCCGCTAATTGACGGAAACGTGTAATATATCGGAGGACATCCTGGGAACCTTGCTGGATATCACATAATGCTTCCTCTGCCGAGGCTTCCAATCCTGGGCGACTAAACATTTGTTTGAAGCGGGTCACGAAGGCAGAATAGTCCGACAATACTGGATCGTTGGATGACACCATCGGGGTTGCCCAGGCCAAGGCAGGACCGGATAATGCACTAATAAGATATCCCACCTTTGTCCTGTCATGAGAGAATTGGCTAGGTCTGAAGGCGAAGTAAACCGTTAATGCATCCAGGAATTCACGCAGTTTAGTTGGTTCACCAGAGAAGCGAGGCGTTGAGGCGGAGATAGTCGGAACATCGCCACTGCGGAGGGCCAAAGCCTGTCGTAAGACCGCATTCTCGTTGCGCAATTGTTGCAATTCCTGAGCTTGTTGTTGAATAGTAGTCAAAAAAGATGAATCAGGATTTGCAGCCGCCGCCACTGTGTCATCCATAGTATCAGAAGATGTCGGAATGGTTTGGCGCTGCATTCTGTCACGACTCACGTGCTGCTGGCGCCTGGAAACCGCAGATCTAGTGGCGTAGGTCTTGAGGGTTCGGCTTTGGCCCAGAAAGGGGCGACTCTTTCTAGTAGCCACGGTGCTGCAGGCAGTGGAAACGCCAAGAACAGACCGTGCCCTTTAGAATTAGTGCCAGAGGGAAAAAACCCCAATAAAGGGGAAAAAACCTCCAAAAAATGGATTCCTGAAACGAAAACAAAACCAGGAATCAAACAGGAACAAAATGCAGGTAAATGCAAATTCGAAAAGATTCAGAACCGAAGGCTAAGAATCAGGAGCGAAGACACAATCTGAGCAGAAAGTGATGCAGCGCAAGGAAAGGGAGAAAACAGAGCCCTTATATACCAAGAAACAGGAAGTGACCAACAGGAAGTAAAAAGACACCATTTTAGATAGGGAAAAAGTACATAGGATAGAATAGAACAGGAACCATAGAAAATAGGGACCAAGGAATGCTGGGAAGAAAAAGGTAACATGGGAAGGGGGGAAAGACATAAAGAAAGGACAAAAAATGCCTCGAAAAGGTAAAGAAGAAAAAGTAGAAGAAGAAAGAAAAAGAAACAGGTAAGGAGGGGTCAGGGGAGAACAGGGACACCACAGAAGGCAGAGCGAGGCCCAAAATAATATCTGGGGCCTCGCGCTGTACAAAGAAGACTCGGGGCGCGCCGCGTCCTGAGAACGCGCTGCGCGGCGCGAGCCGAATGCTCGGCTCGCGCCGCACCACGCGGCGCAACAGTCATTGCTAATACCTGGAAACCTAATGCAGTTCACAGGAACAGACCCACATATGGGATAGGAGCTACCATTTCCTTATTGAAAGAGTGCAATATATCCAGCAGATGACTGCTCAATTTAGACAGACTTGGTGCTGAAGGCATGGTCATTACTGAAGGACTGTGACCTGGTGGCTTCATATTTCTTCTGATCTAGTCCGTTTCATATGAAGCTTCTGCAGTCACACCTACGTGTGATATACAGCCAATTGTTGGACAGCATCATAGGTGTGATCTGTCTACCCCCAGCACTGGACCAGCATCTGCAGTGGTTGGCTCATTTTGCTAGCTTCCTCTTGGGGGGGAAAACTTAAAAACTTTGGCTCCAGGTTTTGATAGTAACTAATTCCTCTTTTTGAGAGGTGGGGCCTAACTCGACGGTGGGGCAATTCGTGGATGATGAAGTCCCAGAGAAAAAGCACTTTACATTACTTTATTGGAGCTGAGCAAAGTACTCCTACCACACTAGGCTTTTGTTAGTTCTGATTTTTAGATCACTCTTGTGAGTGAGTCTCATTACCTTTGTCTCACACACTGTATACTCTGGTAAAAAGTAAGTCTCACTAATTAGGACTCTGTCACTGTAAGCTCTTATAAAAGGAGTGCGAACCGTCGGTGCCTGAGTTGTAAAATGCAATCTGCTGCCCTGCTCGAGTAAGAGGATCTGGGCTGTTACACATGATCACGTGTGCAAGCACATGTGCATCCATGAGTGAATGAGACTACTGTCTAAATTAGCCTGGTATCTCTGTACGAGTTGCCTGTTGCAGATGTGACCTTTATTAAATAGATTAAGGCCTGTGAAGGCCTTATAATTTAATTGTATATTCAAAAAGAAATAACCCTTTTTTTTTTTTTTTTTACTATAGTTAGTGTGTATTCATTTTAAATCGGTAGGGCTTTACTTTATTCTCACTGTAGTCGAAAGCAACTCGGAATTAACGTAACCTCATTGCAGTGGCTCAACTTAAAAAAGTTTTATGTCTCTATAGATAAAGTACAATACTGATTTGGCCTTATTTGTGCTCCTTTACATATTTTGGGTTTTAGTTATATTTTTCTGAGCCAGACCCTAATTAGATTTGGACTTTAAACTTCCCTGCTTAGCTATGTTAATAACTTTGCTGACCAGTAGGTAGAACCAAGCCTCGCTGTAAGAAATTGGGTTGCTGTTTGTGGGGGTGAAACCCTACTCAAGCACGAACCACTACTCTTCTCAGTGAAGTCACGAGCAAACCCTAATTAACCTGTGCTCAAACCTCTAGTAGCTTGGCACAACCAGTCTGCCTTAAGTTACAGGCAATGTGCAAAGTATTTGTACAACACCTTAAACAGTAAAAAAATGAAAGCATACCACAAAAGAGATCTCACACCGGACTTAAAAAAATAGAGTATATTTTAATAAATAAAACAAGACCAAAACAACAAACATCCAATCAGTAGAACCAGAGATATGAAATTGTAAAGATTTCAGTGAAAACAGCACCAACTATGGATATCTGGTTATGCCGGACTGTAACAAAGTCACAAGTTCAGACAGACTGCGATGAAGCGCGGGCCAACAGGGAGCCAGTTAGACTTGCTGGATGAGAGTACCTTAAAACCTGGTTGCAGAGCGTTGCAAGATCCAGCGCCAAGGATGTGTTGTCACATCTGAGGCAATGCGTCAGTTCTGAGAAGCTGTGATGGAAGGCCTTGTGTCATTGTTGAGGATCCCGTTGACAAGGGCTTGCAGTACGAAGTCTGGTGTCAATGTGGTGCTCAGCCGAGGCAATTCATCAGTTCCAAGGAGCTGCAAGGCTGCGATGTGAGAATCTGCATCGTTGTCACGACGGCCGTCGATGAGAGATTTACGAGGGCCTGCATCAGGGAGACTTTGTGCAGCACTGGTTCCGATGTGGGTGGCAAACTTGATGTGGACTCTTTGCACTGGGAGAATCCCTGCAACAGAGGCAATGCGTTGGTTCTGCTTGGAGTTGTGCCACGCAGCAGAATAAGTGTGTCAGTTCTGCTGGATCCTAGTCGCTTTACTCCCCCAGGGAAGGCCAGCACCCTGGATGTTTTGCAGTGCACTTTCACAGACAGCGAGGCCCTGAACCCTGGGAGCATTGCTGCCTCCCTCCCACCCCCGCTCCCTGTGCCCAACTATGAGTGGAGCAAGGGACATGCATCACAATTATCCTGTCAACAAGTAGGAGAAAGCAAGCTGCTGAGGAACTTTCCTCTGCTACCCATACCCGTCACTTGGTGGAGAGGGATCACAAAGCACAACTTTGCCATCCATGGGTGGGAGGAATCAAATGATTGGCTCCAGAGCCTTGTGGGAGAAAAGAAGACTTTGGCTCTTCTGCAGCAGAGAAGTGTGCTCAATGGGAGTTGCAAGTAGGCTTGGCGGAGTTGTCTTGGGCTCCTGCACACCCTCCAACAAGGACATGAATGCCTCACAAGACTGCAAGAGCGCCCTCATCGGAGCAAAAAAATAAAATGAAAAAAGGGTTGTAGTGAGATTACATTTAAAACCTAAAATAGAGAAGTAGAAGGAAATTGTTCACAGCCACCTTTATCTACAAAAGCGACAAGGTGATGGATGGAATGCTTGACTGATTCTTAGCCACAAGCAGTCGCTAAGGCTGCATTTCAGTTCACTGTTTCTCACCCACCATGCCACTCTAGGCTAAGGCTCATCTTACGCAAATAAGTGCCAACCCTGCATCTCATGTGAACAGTCGGTCCCAAACTGCCAGGTGAAGCCCCCTCCAGAAGGGTCTATAAGCAACACCAGACTGGTTTCAACCTAACTGGGTCTCATCTGTGAGGTTTAGGTCAAGACCTTTAGCACAGTGTGCACGGGACTAGTGTTTGGGCATAACAGTCACACTTAGGTCACAAACTGCAACCACAACAAGGTGATGGACGGAATACTTGAATTAATCTGGGCACTTGACAATCACTCTGGGCCGCATTCCAGTCAGTTGCTTTTTGTCTACCATGCCACTGTAGATGAAGGCCTGCGTATGCAAGTCAGTACTGACCCTGGTCTTCATTGGAACAGTCTGCCCCGAATTGCCAGGGGTGGCCCTCTCCAGTAGGGACCACAAGCAATCTCCAGACCAGTTTCAATCTACCTAGGTTCCATCATTTTGCTACAGTTTGTGTCCTATGGCACAGTAATCACAGGAGTGGTAATTGTGTTCTGGTTCAGGGAGGACCTTACTTGGCAGTTCGGGCAGGACTCTTCCTATTGGAGCAGGGTCAAGACTGATTTGCACATGGCTGGGTCCAAGTTAAGATGGCATGATGGGCAAAAGGACAATGGGTTGGAATGGTACCTTAATTGATCGCCAGTGGTTAGTCTCATTGCATTCCTCCATCACTTGTTTGCGTGTTTGATAAACAAAGCATGCATACATAAAAGTGCTTCCCAAAGGGCAATGAGCCTTCTCTAATTTGCACATTTGGCTCGGTGCCCTCGGAGGGCAGGGACACAGCAAGAGCCTTATTGTAGGATTGCAGTCTACACAGAAGCTGTGCATGACCCCTCAAAACCTCACAGGAGCCCCTTAAATTATTAGTGTCACTCTAAGGCTTCCAGGTCTCTGAAATACTGACCTGACGAGGGATTGGCACTGTGGCAAGCACTCTTTGAGGGGTGGTCTTTTAGTTTTTACAGTTCTTGAATGTAGGGCGCTTGTATCTGGGACGTGTGAATGAATTGGAAACAGCTATTTTTAAGGTAGAGGAAAGACTCGTACCGTGCATAATATCGAAAGTTGAAATCCTTAACAACGTGCTCTTCTTGACAAAACTTTCTGCATGCATTGTTCAATGTCTTTGAATGATGGGACCATCCTTCAAAGTTTGATTAGGAACTGCACTTTGTTGTGGTCTTATAATTTTGCCTGTAGCTGTTGTGGCGACAGTAGGTCTGACTTTTATGAACTGCCCCGACCGTGTTTGTTTAGACTCCGTGGCGGGTATTTTGTTTTTAGGTCCAGGGCTTGTTGGTGCACAAAATGTTACCAGTGCGTTTCGAGGGTTACTTGGTCTGTTAGATGTTTCCTCAGCCCGTGCTCCTTGTTGGTTGCAAGGCCCTTTAGAGTGTGTCATCGTTGGCATCTGCCATTCTCTATATATTTGTGCACAGTATTTAGTAGAGTGTATTAAAGATCTTTTTTCAATTTTTTAAGAGAAAGCACTGACCGGGCAGTGATTTATTATGTGTTGTTTATTGAGGTGCTCAGGGCCAAGTCTCTCGCCCACGCCCTGTGAGTAAGCGATGGGCTGTGCTGCCTCATTTCCCTGATAGCCAAATGTTAAAAGGGGCACTTGGTGCCCAGTTAGGGGCTCCGTGCTACTGTGACACCAGTGGCAAAATATTTCAAGTGTTACCTTTGGGTTACAGTTAACCTGTCTTCCCTGGAACTTTCCGACCCAAATTGCTGACACTGAAGACTGAAATCCAGCCAGAAGCATGGCTAATGAATCAAGATAAGGAATCTTTACGTCCTCAGTATTCCATTAGAAATTATTCTGAACGAAAAGACATGCACAGTCATGCTCTGATAGAAGCTATGATTATGGGGAGAAATTGACACAACACAGTATGTAATATATAGAGAGCTTTGTAATGTGACATGCTAAATTCTTTCTGGGGCTTGAGGGAATGATGTGTGACAGACTCTGGGGGGTGCAGACAGAGCATGGGGGGATGCTGTCATGCATCCAAGGAAAGTTAATATCCAAATCTTTTATAGGACATGTACAGGTTAAGGTTTTAGTTTCTGATGATTAGATCTGTAGACTGCATCCATGGTGGGACCGCCAAATTCATTTTGTGATTTAAGGTATGTATAGTTGGTGCATGTGGCCTCGTTAGAAGTGGCCCACCTAACCAGCGAGTGCTGAAAAGGTGCTATAAGCAGAGGCATCTAACACCCTTTAAAAAGATCTCCTGAGTATTAGGTGAATATTGCTCTACTGATTTGGAGGGATTGTAAAGCCTTGCTTTTATTATTTCAAATAGTGAATAGGCAAAACACAGTAGACGTTTCATGTGGGCGTTTGTAGCCTTGAGCTTTATAAGACAGTATATTCAGTCCAATAGCCCGCAAGTAGACAGGACTGTGCACGAGGACCGCAGTCCACCATGGTCCCAGAACCAAAGTAAATCTTTTATTTCCCATATGACCCTATGGGTCATTTGTTCTTGTTGGCATAAAGACATTTTAGTCTCTACGCAGAAGAGATGTTTGGTGTGAAAACTCGCTTATTCATTTTAGTGCCATCTATCTGTGAGTGACATATCCTCGTTTTCAAAGTAGGGTTTTGTGCGTTATTTCCATTAGTGACATTTATTGTCGGCAAAGAAAAATACACGTTTAAGAAAAAAACCTAGAAATAACACATGTAGTGCTTGCTTGCTGGATATCGATTTGCCAAATCTCAAATCCCCTAATAATGTATTTGAAAGCAGATGTATTGAATTTTGAATATGTTGAACACTATTGTCATAAATACCAAATGTAGGTTTATCACAGGAAACGAGTTCAGAAGAACACTGTATAACAATGAGTTATAAACCGAAAGCCCTGACCTGGATCTACTGTGCTGGGGTCGTGGAGGATCTGACCAAGCAAAGTGTGTTCTCTGTTAGTATTAAAGAGATAAAGTTGCCGATGTGCAGTGGTATATATGTTTTATTATACCAAGGAGCCAAAGATGAGGTGGACGTGCAGAGCACACTAATTACCTCAGAGAGGCCAAGCATTACTTCAGAAAGACTAATATTTAGCCTGTCACGTCATGTATGCAATTTCTCAAATGGAAGGCCAACAATTGAATAACCATTACCATTACTACTTTCTCTATCTCAGATTTTAGTTTGTCCGCAAAGATTAAAGGGACATAAAGTATGCATCCATTCGTCCAGCACCTATATGCCCTTCCATCGTTTCCTTAGTCTATAGATTCACATCTGTGCGCTGGTTTGCATGCTGTCCGACTGTACGCTGAATAGGGCTGTATATTCGCCTCTGTTTCCCCATTGTGGCCCCATTCGTTGTTATGTTGTATTTTGTTATTATGATTTGTATAATTCCAACTCACCCCCAAAGGGATATCCTGGCGCAGCTGGGTGCGGTCAGTGAGTGAAATTACATATATACTGCGAGAAAAAATTAGGAGACGGATTTTAAGACACTTCCTGAACAATGCGAGGTGCTATGTTTATACGTGTTTCCATGGGACAGGGCTTTGAGTGTTGGGCATTAGGGTAAGTAAAGGAGCAACCACCATTCTGGCCTGGTGAATGCACTGTGTATAGATGATGTCCTGCTTAACTAATCTGAGAGATCTAGATGGGCTACAAAAGGATATCCTACTATGCAAGTAATTGGACCCTTTTGCATAGAGGGTTTTATGTACCGAGTAATTTAAAGATGGCACACTGGCGAACTCACAGCCAATCTAAAGGCTTTAGAGTAGGGAAATGAGGCGATCTGCTTGGAAGATTACAGACCTGGTGTGCAGCTGTATTTTGGATGGTTTGCAAGCATGATAAGAAATAGCCCATTCCCATAATCCATAAGAGTGCCTGAATGATCGTTATATGGCACTGTATCAGTAGCCACCTGAAAAGCTTGCAAAGCAGACAGAAGTTTCATTAACAGGTCCCACAAATGGCAGTCACCTGGTCTTTCATGGAAAGCATATTACTAACTATTTTTACATTTTATTAATGTTTGCAAGGAAATACATCTCCTAGTCAGGGAAATTTCATAGCATTTGCTTACAGTTATGAGTCATCCTAGCATAATATCAACTGTAATGCCGAGGTTCCTAGCTGATTTCTAAGGAATTGGGGCATGGCTGAGTGTGCTGGGCTACCAGTTTTTTCTAAATAGAGTTAATTGATCACCTTTGTCTTACCCCTTTTTAGTTTTTAACAATCATCCTACATCTATGTGACAAACGGCAAACTGTCTACAAGGTTGCATCTTGTAGCCTTAACATTTTCTAGTCAATGCAATTAATTGTCTGTTGTTTTTAATTTAATTGCTTAGGATACAGTATCCATGCTCTTGGCTCTTAAAGTGGCCGCCAGCTGGGCCACGTAGATGTTAAAGTGCAACTGGCCTAGAGACCATCCTTGAGGGAAGGCACAAGTAATGGATGCAGGATCCAACTTGAAGGGGCATAGGGGGATGAATTCTGTTGTGCCTAACAGGAAGGACAGCAACTACTTGAAGGCATTGGAGTATAGGCCAATCTCGTGCAGCTGTTTTTCAGCATGGCATGTGATAAACGGGGTCTGCCGAGAGGTCGATGAAGATGAACACAGCAGATTTGCCCTCTTCCAGAGTTAGCCTGATGTTATCTTCACAGCCATCGATGTAGTTGCAGTGCCACCGGTCACCTTAAACCCTGGTTGAGAGGCATCCAGCAAGTAGGTCTGCTTCAAATTGAGTAACAGATGAGGGTTGATCAGTCGCTCTAAAACCTTAGATTGAAATGGGAGTAAAGAAAGTGGTCAATAGTTTGCTATGCTTAAGGAATCTGTCCTGGATTTCTTCACCAAGTAAAGCACCTGTGCTTTCTTTCAGTCATTGGGATAAAGAGATCTGTTAAAAGAATCTGTAAAAAATGGGTTACGTAAAGTGACATAGGAGGAAAAGATATGATGAGGACTAGGG
Organism: Pleurodeles waltl; assembly: GCF_031143425.1. Taxonomy (NCBI): domain Eukaryota; kingdom Metazoa; phylum Chordata; class Amphibia; order Caudata; family Salamandridae; genus Pleurodeles; species Pleurodeles waltl. The sequence goes on from NC_090437.1 coordinate 1,010,132,008, forward strand.
TCTTCAGGAAACGCTGATTTAACCTCATACGTGGCTTCCTCCACATTGTGTATTATCATAAGTTCAAATGAAACCATGGGAGCAATTGATGTTCGATAGAGCTCTTCCATTTCAGATGGGGGTGGTCGAGAATAAGTTGAGGGGTGAAGCTAGACAGATATTTTTTTTGTTTTTGTTTTTGTTTAAAATATAGTGCCAGATTAGAATAAAAAGAAGACGTAACTGAAATGAACTGCTCATGCACAGAAAGATGAGCATGCTCTTTTATGATATTAAAGATTTAATTGGATGAGTTGTAACTTTCCTCAGTTCTGTGGGTGAAGAGCATTCAGCGAACTTGGAGCATTTTGTGGTAGCTGTTAAGATTGAGTTTGGTAGCTTTATCAGCCTCAGATTCAGCTTGCCTCCGTTGCCTTTCAGGCGTTTACTCCCTTTTGCATGATTTCAGCTTTGAGGCGTACTGTTTGGCAATGGCGACGCATCCGGTCTGATTGCTAGTCTTCAATGTCTATTGTATCAATAGCGTTCACCATTAACTGAGTAACAGCCACAGTAATATTGTTTGCATAATTTTTTTCCTTTCTGTGTACTTAGAGCTATTCACTTTAAAAGAAGTCGACAGACCAGAGTAAGAAATGGCTGAACACTCTACTAGATGCTGTTCAGACCCAACAAGAGGGGCTGCTGAGTCCACAAAAGTTAGTTTATTTTAGTAAACAATAAATCAAGAGTGTACCCCACTACATCTGTAGCACCAAATTCTTTTTATTGTAGGTTTATTCCTCCAAGTCGTCTCTACGTTTATTTTTTTTAAATCGCTACTTCTCTTCAGAGTGGAAGTTTAAATCCCCAAGAGTGAGAAAATGATCAAATTTAAGAACAAATGGTGGCAGCATTTCCAGTAACTGAGTTCGGATTCTGTCCCTCCGTTGATTTCTGCTTCTTCTTTCTTCTACCTCATCCCTTTCTTCCGCCTCATCCCTTTCTTCCCTTGTCTTACTGATCGCACCCCTCCTGGTTGGCTAGCTATTTTTGGTTCTTTCTGGAAAGAGAGAAGATTTTTCAGAAGATTATTCATTCCACAAATCTCCTTCTTCAAGCACCGGTTTGAGGCAGCTGCAGAGGGTCTTCAAAGTGTTCCACAGACAACTAACATAACATGACATGCTAACTGGTCTCTGCGTCGATGCTAATATATTTATTTTGTGTATTGCTGCTTGTTTACTGTTTTTTGTGCATGGAAATGGGTAAGTGCGTGATGTTGATTAGTATGTTGCTGTGTCTGCGTGTGTCATATGTGTCAACTACATCAATGTATGTGTGTATGCTATGCCAAGGTGCATGCATGAGACAAAAATTATTCATATTCATTCAACTGGAGTACGGATAGGATGTCTGATTATGTTCAAAAGTAATAACAATCAGTCTTTGAGTAATATAAGCTTCAGATGAAAACATTTGAAAAGTTAAAATACTATGTTAATATGTGAAGGCAGTACTGTTGTGACTATATTTTCCTAACACACAAAAAACAACATCCCCAACTATTTTCTCACTGATACCCTTGATAACATCACAAGTAGCCATGCGTGTGCTCTTTTATTAGATGATATCTAAAATTTGTTTTTTGTCTTGCAGCAAATTCCTGATGTATCGCCTACAGGGCGTTATACAACATTGGTGCCACTTTTGTTCATTTTAACTGTAGCAGCAATTAAAGAGATTATAGAAGACATTGTGAGTATACTTAGTTATGCGTCCTTATAAAATGTAAATGTTATTTACACTGTTATTTGATGTCCACCTTACAGTTATAATACTTATTTTATTGTCCTACCTTCCTTGGCATCAGGTAGGATGCAGACTAAAACTTTCCTCAGCCACCTGCCATTTTCTTTGTTGTTTTAAATAAAGTCATAAATAGACGACAGTAGATGGGCTAATGTCAGTATCTTCATAATGTTCTCCTTTTAGAACTGTTAGTGTAGTTTTCAAATGCCCTTTTGTGCTTGCGAATCTAGCTTGAAATTACAAAATAAAAAGTGAGAAAAACAAGCTTTTGAAAATGTTTAATTTATGCATCCCTAACTGTAACCTTACAACTGTGCCCCATACTTGCCCAATCTGGCAGCCTATCCTTAATGCTGATATTATTCATGATCCTAACCCTATCCTTTACCCTCACCTTATCTTTACCTTGCTCTTATCACCAAGCCCAACTCTAAACTATTCTGTTATCTCATCAATTTCCTTGTTTCCAACAATAGAAATAACCCTAGCCATAGCCCTACACTCAACACTAACCCTAATTTAAGTGCACACTCTTACCATAACCCTTGGCTCCAACCTATAGCTAACACTAACCTGCCCCATGCCCATTTTAAATGTTTTTACATTTATTCACAATGGTTTTGGACCACCTACTTTTTCTAACTTTCTATTTTCTAACATTTATACTCGAAATATGAGTTTTCTGACTTTTATTGAGAAATTTAGACCTAATAGGTGGGCTTAATAGTTTGGGCCTTATTGCGACCTTGATGAAGGGGTTTGATCCATCACAAATGTGACGGATATCCTGTCCGCCATATTACGATCTCCATTGTATTGTATTGTATTGTAATAGTATTTATATAGCGCTTACTACCCCGGATGAGGCGTCAAATCTCTTTTCGGCGAGTAGCACGCTACTCTGGAACCCAAAAGGAATTAGTGGTGGGTTAGTATAGAGAAATATGAGTAAAGTTTTAGTATTATTATGAGTTATTTTGAGTCGCGGATATGTGAGTTTGTTTGTTGGATTGACTGGAGTAATGGAGGGGTGGAAGAGGGAGGAATCCAGAAGTGTTAATTGGGAGTTTATTGTAATAGGATTTAGGCTTGGGATGAGTAAAGGGGGATGGAGGAGGGACGAGCCTGTGGAAAGAGTTAGGGAGATCATAGTAGCAGGAGGGATTTTGGATGAGTTAAAGGTGAGCTAAATGAGGGAGAATTTAGTAGGGTTGTCTGGGAGATCATGGTAGTAAACTAAGGTTTTGGTGAGTTAGATGTGGAAGAGGAGGGAAGAGCTTAGGCAGGGTTATTTAGGAGAGGAAAGTAGTAGAATGGATTTGGGATGAGTCAGAGTGGGAATGGAGGATAGATTGATAGAGACATGACATGGTGATGGGTAGACAAAGTAATGCTTACAAGAGTAAAAATCTATATTTTTTATTTATAATTTTATTTATATATATATATATATATATATATATATATATATATATATATATATATATATATATGTTCGGTGGCATGTGTAGCTGCAGATACGCATGCTGTGCATTATCCTGCCATCTAGTGTTGGGCTCGGAGTGTTACAGGTTGTTTTTCTTCGAAGAAGTCTTTTCGAGTCACGAGACCGAGGGACTCCTCCCTCTCGGCTCCATTGCGCATGGGCCTCGACTCCATCTTAGATTGTTTTCTTTCCGCCATCGGGTTTGGACGTGTTCCTCTTCGCTCCGTATTTCGAATCGGGAAAGTTATCTAAATATCAAAAATTCGACGGTATTGTTCGCGTTCGGTACCGGTTTAGTGTTAGCGTATCAACACCAATAGTAGAAGCGCTCCGGCGGCCCTTCGGGGCTTCCGCACTTCAGCGGGGCCAAGTCGGCCCAACCGCATTCCATCGACGAAACTAATGGACCGGACCCCCTTCCGCTTCTGTCCGAAGTGCCACTCGAAGTATCCTTATACAGACCAACACTTGGTCTGTAATCTGTGTTGATCACCAGAACACAGGGAGGATACTTGTGAGGCCTGTAGGGCGTTTCGATCTAAAAAGACCCTATGTGATCGAAGAGCGAGAAGACTACAAATGGCGTCGACACCGAGGGAACAACTCGACGTTGAAGAGGAGGAAAGAATTTCCATCCAGGGGACGGACTCTGACGAATCCGAAAGTGAGCGACCCACGACTATGCAGAAAACAGTGAGTAAAACTGCCCCGTCCAGGACTCACACAAAAATCGTTAAGGCCACGGGGATGCCACCGCCAGCAGGCCATGGCTTAACCCATCGAAAAGAAGGTGACCAAACATCGGCACCGAAAAAGGCCAAAGATCTGCCGAAGAAATCCGACTCCGGTCGAGATTCAGGCACCGAACGATCTCGGCACCGCGAGTTCGACTCACCCAAGGTGAGAAAAGTTACGTTGGAAATGAAAAAGAGTGTATCGGACGCATCGGGAACGGAAAAAAGCGGCTTTGGAGCCGAAAAGAAGCTCTTACACAGAAGAGCAAGGACTTTCCAGCCAAATGCATTGAAAACACAGATTTGAGCAGGAAATAAGTATGGGGGAACCAGACCATACACAAAGGAGGATGCATATCCAGAAAGAGACTGGAAAAATACAAACTCTTCCTCCAATCAAAACCAAACGAAAGCTGGCATTTCATGAGTCAGAAATGCAGCCGAAGGCGAAAGTGGCCAGAGATAAAACCCCACCACCAAGGTTTTCGCCACAACCTTCACCACTACGTTCACCACAGCTGTCCCCGGTAACAACACCTCCAATGCAGTCACCTACGCATACAGGGATGACACAGGATGATCCGGATGCATGGGACTTATATGATGCTCCAGTATCAGACAACAGCCCAGATTGTTACCCAACAAGCCCGTCACCTCCAGAGGACAGTACTGTTTTATATGCAGGTACTATCAAGGGCAGCTACATTCCACAATGTAGCAATGCATTCAGAGCCAATAGAGGATGATTTCCTGTTCAATACCTTGGCATCCACCCACACTTCCTACCAGAGTCTGCCAATGCTCCCGGGCATGCTCAAGCACGCAAAACAGGTATTCCAAGAGCCAGTTAAAGGAAGGGCTATCACTCCTAGGGTGGAGAAAAAATACAAGCCTCCCCCAACAGACCCTGTGTTTATAACACAGCAACTTACACCAGACTCGGTGGTTGTAGGAGCAGCAAGAAAGAGGGCAAACTCTCAATTGTCAGGAGACGCTCCACCGCCTGACAAAGAGAGTAGGCAGTTTGATGCAGCGGGCAAACGAGTGGCAGCACAGGCAGCCAATCGATGGCGGATCGCAAACTCACTAGCCATGCTGGCTCGCTACAACAGGGCACACTGGGATGAGATGCAACACATTATACAGCACTTGCCCAAAGAACACCAGAAACGTGCCCAACGGGTTGTGGAAGAAGGACAAGCAATATCCAAAAACCAAATAAGGTCCGCATTAGATTCGGCAGACACAGCTGCACGAACAGTCAACACTGCGGTAACCATTCGCAGGCATTCATGGTTACGAAGCTCGGGATTCAAGCCAGAAATCCAACAAGCTGTGTTAAACATGCCTTTTTACCAGGAACAATTGTTTGGGCCGGAAGTGGACACAGCAATTGAAAAATTAAAGAAGGACACTGACACGGCCAAAGCCATGGGCGCGCTCTACTCCCCACAAAGCAGAGGCACATTTAGAAAGCCACAATTTAGAGGGGGGTTTCGAGCCTTCCACCTCGCAAACCAGACCTACCTATCAGGGACAATATCAGAGAGGAGGATTTCGTGGCTCATATAGAGGTGGACAATTCCCAAGAGGAAAGGGAAAATTCCAAACACCTACGACAAGTCAAACCAAACAGTGACTTCAATGTCACAAACCCCTAACACTTAACACCAGTGGGGGGGAGACTTACCGCATACTACCAAAACTGGACACACATAACTACGGACGCATGGGTCCTAGCCATTATCCAACATGGTTATTGCATAGAATTCATAAATGTCCCGGCAGATGTGCCCCCAAGGGCACACAATATGTCCAAACAACACCTAGACCTATTACAACTAGAGGTCTAAGCATTATTACAAAAACAAGCAATAGAGTTAGTACCCAACCATCAGAAAGGAACAGGTGTCTACTCACTATATTTCCTAATTCCAAAAAAGGACAAAACGTTAAGACCTATATTGGACCTCAGAACACTGAATCTCTTCATCAAGTCGGATCAATTACACATGGTAACACTTCAAGACGTGGTTCCCTTACTAAAAAAAAAGAGGACTACATGTCAACGTTAGAACTCAAGGACGCCTACTTTCACATACCCATACATCCTTCTCTCAGAAAATACTTAAGGTTTGTAATACACGGCGTGCACTATCAATTCAAAGTGTTACCGTTCGGGATAACAACAGCCCCAAGGGTATTCACAAAATGCCTTGCAGTAGTAGCCACTCACATAAGGAGACAGCACATGCACGTATTCCCATACTTATACGACTGGCTAATAAAAACCTGCACTCAACAGTGTCTTCTTCACACGCAATACGTTATAGAAACTCTACACAAACTAGGATTTTCTATAAACTACCAGAAATCAAGCCCACAAAGGGTCCAAGCGTTCCAAAATATAACGTCAAACATACAGCCAAACCAACACTACCAAGTAAGGTTTGTAATGAAACTTCTAGGCATGATGTCTTCATGCATAGCCATTGTCCCAAACGCGAGATTACACATGCGGCCCTTACAACAGTGCCTAGCAAAACAATGGACACAAGCACAGGGTCAACTCCAAGATCTAGTGTTGGTAGACCGCCAGAGACACTTCTCGCTTCAATGGTGGAACCCTATAAATTTAAACCAAGGGTGGCCATTCCAGGACCCAGTGCCTCAACACTTCCATGATAGGGTGGGGAGCACACCTCAACCAGCACTGCATACAGGGACAATGGTACAATCAACAAAAACAACTCCACATAAATCATTTAGAACTGCTGGCAGTGTTTCTAGCATTAAAAGCATTTCAACCACTAATAGCCCACAAACACATTCTTGTCAAAACCGACAACATGACAACAATGTATTATCTCAACAAACAAGGAGGGACACACTCGTCACAACTGTGTCTCCTAGCACAAAAGATTTGGCATTGGGCAATTCACAATCACATTCACCTGCTAGCACAATACATACCAGGCATTCAGAACCAGTTGGCCGACAATCTCAGTCAAGATCACCAACAAACACACGAATGGGAAATTCATCCCCAGATCCTACAAGATTACTTCCTACGCTGGGGAACACCACAAATAAACCTATTTGCAACAAAAGAAAACGCAAAATGTCAAAACTTTGCGTCCAGGTACCCACACCCTCAGTCCAAGGGCAATGCGCTATGGATCAGTTGGTCAGGGATATTTGCTTACGCTTTTCCCCCCTCTCCCACTCATTCCTTATCTGGTAAACAAACTAAGCCAAAACAAACTCAAACTAATACTCATAGCACCAACTTGGGCTCCCCAACCTTGGTACACAACACTGCTGGACTGATCAGTAGTACCTCACATCAAATTACCAAACAGGCCAGATCTGTTAACGCAACACAAACAACAGATCAGACACCCGAATCCAGCATCGCTCAATCTAGCAATCTGGCTCCTGAAGTCTTAGAATTTGGACACTTAGACCTTACACAAGAATGTATGGAGGTTATTAAACAAGCTAGAAAACCCACTACAAGACATTGTTACGCAAACAAATGGAAAAGATTTGTTTACTACTGCCACACTAATCAAATTCAACCAATACATGCTTCCGCAAAGGACATTGTAGGATACTTATTACACTTACAAAAGTCTAAGTTATCATTCTCTTCAATTAAAATACATCTCACAGCAATATCTGCCTATCTGCAGATTACACATTCAACATCGCTCTTTAGAATCCCAGTCATCAAAGCATTTATGGAGGGACTAAAAAGAATCATACCCCAAGAACACCACCTGTACCTTCTTGGAACCTTAATATTGTATTAACACGACTCATGGGCCCACCATTCGAACCCATGCACTCTTGTGAAATGCAATACTTACCTTGGAAGGTAGCCTTTCTAATAGCTATCACATCACTTAGAATAGTAAGTGAGATACAAGCATTTACTATACAAGAACCCTTTATACAAATACATAAACATAAAGTGGTTCTCCGTACAAATCCCAAATTCCTACCAAAGGTCATATCGCCATTCCACCTAAACCAAACAGTGGAACTCCCTGTCTTCTTTCCACAACCAGACTCAGTAGCCGAAAGAGCCTTACATACATTAGACATAAAAAGAGCACTAATGTATTACACTGACAGAACTAAACAATTTCGTAAAACAAAACAATTGTTCGTAGCCTTCCAAAAACCTCATGCAGGTAATCCTATATCCAAACAAGGCATTGCCAGATGGATAGTTAAATTTATTCAAACTTGCTATATTAAAGCAAAAAGAGATCTACCTATTACACCAAGAGCGCTTTCCACTAGGAAAAAAGGCGCCACAATGGCTTTTCTGAGGAATATACCTATGACAGAAATTTGTAAGGCAGCCACCTGGTCTACGTCTCATACATTCACAAAGCATTACTGTGTAAATGTGTTAACAACACAACAAGCCACAGTAGGACAGGCTGTATTAAGAACATTATTTCAGACAACTTCAACTCCTACAGGCTAAGCCACCGCTTTTTGGGGAGATTACTGCTTATTAGTCTATGCACAGCATGTGTATCTGCAGCTACACATGCCACCGAATGGAAAATGTCACTTACCCAGTGTACGTCTGTTCGTGGCATGAGACGCTGCAGATTCACATGCGCCCTCCCACCTCCACGGGAGCCTGTAGCCGTTGTTAGTTGAATAAGAATTGTACATTTGTAAATAAGTATTATTTTAATACACATTATGTACATACATACCTACTCCATTGCATGGGCACATCTAGTATACTCTCAACTCCTACCTCACCCTCAGCGGGGAAAACAGTCTAAGATGGAGTCGATGCCTATGCGCAATGGAGCCGAGAGGGAGGAGTTCCTCGGTCTCGTGACTCGAAAAGACTTCTTCGAAGAAAAACAACTTGTAACACTCCGAGCCCAACACTAGATGGCAGGATAATGCACAGCATCTGAATCTGCAGCGTCTCATGCCACGAACAGATGTACACTGGGTAAGTGACATTTTCCATATACACACACATTTTTGATCGTTATTTAATTTATTCATTTATTAATATATATATTTAGATGTATTTATAATTTGAATTTTATTTATAGATTTTTTTTTTTTAATTTTTTTTTTATTTCTCTAGTACAGTAGGACTAGAGTAATAAATAAATAGATATGTAAGTACATAGTAAGGGAATATATGTCCAAGGAATATAATAATGGGTATAATATGAGAAGAAAAGCAGTATTGTATAAACACACACTTTCAAGATTTGTAATATCTGAAGGTAATAAATAAGTGTACTTTTCTAACATTTATCTTTACTCAATTTTTGAATAGCCAAATACCTATGATAATAAACATTAGATCAGTGTGATATAAAATGAGAGCAGGGAATCATAAGTATCTAATATAGCAACCTATCTAGGAGCTATGGAATGACCTATGAACATGTTCAGCATAAAATAACATATATATGTGTGTATATATATATATTTTATATATATATATATATATATATACACATACACACACATGAATACACACACACATATATGTACATACCTATACATATTAAAACCGTGAGTAAATGTACATTAGTTGAACAGGTTTAAAGAGTATGTGTGTAGTTTATTGTTATGACATAGTAGCGATGCATATTTTCTAAAGTACTATATATATCTAGAATATACACATAATCAGATAAAAATATTTATCAATACAGGCGTATGCAGTCCATAGCTGTTTGAATATGGTGGTTATGAAGGAAAGAGCCAACTCTTGAGTAGTCTTCTGAAGACAAGATGGTTATCTGTGGATCTTATAGTTGGGGGTATTGAGTTCCATAGTTTAGCTGCTTGAACGGAGAAGGATGTACCACCTATAGTCTTTTTCTTGTATCGTGGTGTTCTAAGGCGGGGTGCCAATCTTGAGCAGAGGTTTCTTTGTTGAATGTATTTGGTTATTTTGTTTCTGATATAAAGCGGTCCTGTTCCATGTATACCTTTTGTGGGTGATACAAAGCAGCTTGAAAGTGCATCTTCTGGCAGTGGAGTGCTTTCAAGGCAGGGGAGTTCTGAATATGCTGTAGTTTTTTCACAATAGATCAAGATGATCCATGGCAGAGGCCATTGGCATAATCCAGTTTGGATGGTACAAGCGAGATAGTAGCCTGCACCTTGTGTGGAAATCCGAGGTGGGGGAAGATGCGTCATAGAGTCTTCAAGGTGATGAAGCTTGTTCGTGCTAATTTGTCCACTTGGGCATTCATTGTTAACTTGGAGTCCACTGTGATTCCAAGGTTTTTAACTTTCTTGGATAATTGAGGAGGTGGTCTGAGATCGGTAGGCCATGCGATGGTGTTTCCTCATGAGTATTTTCGCTTGGATCCCTGAGACAAATCCTTCTTGTACAGAGTGCATGTTACTTTCCTAGCGTTGACCATAGCGTTGACTATATCGTCATCTGGAATTTCAAAGAAGGTCCAAACATTGCTCTCCTTTTTTCTGGGAGGTTCCTCCTCATCCGAATGATTGCTTGGGACATCCTCATTCAGTGGTGAGACAGCTGTCATGTGTCTTTCTCCAAAACTAGCTGGACACCAAAAATAACCAAAATTGCTGTAAAGCAAGACAGGTCTGCTCCTATTGAAAATCACCCAAAGCATGTCTAAAAACGGGTGGGGCCTTCCTATAGAAGTAATGGAAGTCTGTTCAACCAATCAAACTTTTTTGTAATCACATGGGGGGTCGCTACAGTGTCACGTACACGCCGCAACTCAGTTGCGGCTCCATGAAATCAAATAAAAACATGATTCAAAAGTTATGCACGACTATTAGCGATGGGGATGCTACTCCACCAAAAAAATGTAAAAGTATATTTCCATAAAATGTAAATATACATACTTTAAAGCCACCACAAATAAAAATTAACTTAACAAATTACAAAAGATTACACGTTACAAAATATAAATTTAAAAGAATCATGCAAATTAAGTTAAAAAACCAGGGATCTTACAATTAGGAAATGCAAGTAAAAAGATAGACATTCACTCAAGAAACGAAAGGTTACAGGGAAAATGTAATTAGGAAGTTGAATTTAAAAAAACCCTCAGAAATTCACTTAAAAAGCCAAAGGTTACAGAGATGCTACAGCTAGGAAATAGAATTAGAAAAACCTTAGAAATTCACCGAAAAAAACGAAGGCCACAGAGAAGCTATAGCCAGGCCCACATCCAACTTTTACAAGCCATAGAAACCCAGCAGCCACAACCACCCGAGCAAACTACAACCCATGGGATCGTAATACGGCAGATAAATATCCGCCACATTTGTGATGGAAGAAAACTCCTCCGTTAAGGTCGTAATAAGACCCATAGGCCCTCATTCTGACCTTGGCGGGCGGCGGAGGCCGACCGCCAAAGTCCCGCCGTCAGGTTACCGTTCCGCGGTCGAAAGACCGCGGCGGTAATTCTGACTTTCCCGCTGGGCTGGCGGGCGGTCGCCTTCAGACCGCCAGCCAGCCCAGCGGGAAAGAGGCTTCCACGATGAAGCCGGCTCGGAATCGAGCCGGCGGAGTGGAAGCTGTGCGACGGGTGCAGTTGCACCCGTCGCGTATTTCACTGTCTGCGCAGCAGACAGTGAAATACATTTAGGGGCCCTCTTACGGGGGCCCCTGCAGTGCCCATGCCAGTGGCATGGGCACTGCAGGGGCCCCCAGGGGCCCCGCGACCCCCCCCTACCGCCATCCGGATCTCGGCGGTCCGACCGCCGGGATCTGGATGGCGGTAGGGGGGGTCGGAATCCCCGCGGCGGTGCAGCAAGCTGCGCCGCCGCGGAGGATTCAATGGGGCCGCGGTACACTGGCGGGACCCCGCCAGTGGTGCCGGTCCGACCGCGGCTTTACCGCCGCGGTCGGAATCCCCATTGGAGCACCGCCGGCCTGTCGGCGGTGCTCCCGCGGTCCTCCGCCCTGGCGGTCAAAGACCGCCAGGGTCAGAATGACCACCATAGTCTGTTCTTTTTTTATTTTGTTTTGTACACTTGCATCAGAGTTTTTTTTTTGTTTTTTTTTGTCAGTCTTTTTCATAGACTGTTAAGTTTGTTTCTTAACATTATGCTTTTGATTAAGAAGTTTTAACTTTGAAGGTAGGTGGACAGTGCTAAAATACGTCCTAGAGGCTGGTTTAGTTATCAGACCTCATGCAATGGAAAAAGTACAGAGAGGGGACTTCGGTCCCCTCTCTGCTAGCATTGTTTGCTTTGACTCAACTCACTATACTCGGCCCACACAAGTACTTCCTGTTCACTGCCATGCTGATTGGGTATCCTCTGTAGTGAGTACTTACATTGCAACTCATTGGGTATATGGTTCTCAGGAACTGTAGCAGCTAGAAGATCCTGTAAGGCTATTTGGGTAAATGGGGAAGCCATCTTGAAAAGAAGACTTTCCTCACAAAAAGCAAACCATTTTCTATGATTATCAAGCATTCCCTTGAAGTATGATGTAAATATGTTTGAAAATCTGTAAAAGAGTGCTACATCAGAAACACAACACAAATGACTTATTCAACAATAAATCTTGGCAAGAATATTGGACTTTATCTATGTATCTAGATCATGTGTCATGTATATCGTTTCTTATGCAGTATCAGGGTACATTTTGAGCTATCTCAAAATAGAGAAGACAGACAGAGGAAACATCCTTGTTTCCATAACACACTCTTTAAAGAATTCAAGAGAAGATTATTTTGCAGCTGTCCACCCAGAGCTAAGCCCACTCCAACTTGCGAGTTGCAGCCAGTTTTGTCAGGGTTCCTGAAGCAACCTTTGAAGTTTATAGACCAGGCTAACTTAAAATACGTCTTTTGGAAAACTGCTATATTTCCAGCACCTATGCTTGTTAGGGGAATAATTTGGGTATAGACTGTTTCAGTAAAGCATTCTGTCGATGACTCTTTGAAGGTAGTGGGTCCTTCAAACTAATCCGATTTTCATCCCATAGTTTGCTTCAAAAATTCACCTTACTGAATCTCTCTGCCAACCGTTTTGTCTGAATTCAGTTCTTTCAGCTAAGAGTTCTTCTTCTCTGTGTTCATATCAGGAGTATTTGAAATTCTATCTGGACAAGTCTAAGCCTTATTTTGAGTTTGGCCGATGAGATACGTCATCACAAATGCAGTGTATGTCCTGTCCGCTCTATTACAAATGCATAATAATATCCTATGGTACATGTAGTATGGTGGATGGAATATCTGCTATGTTTTGATGGAGTATTCGGTCTGCCGAAGTCTAAATATGTTCCCCATTTTTTAGAACTACAGACCACTTTTCTGTGAAAATAATAAGTAGTAAATGTAAGTGTTACATTTAGAATAGTAATTGTAAAATTTAATTTTGCCGATTCTACGTTACGGAACAAAACCATGATCCACATCGGTTTTTCGGTGGAAGCATGATTCCTAGAACCTTTCCTGTCAACCAGCCACAGATGAAAGTGAAAGGTCTAAAACATGGTAGTACAAAATGCAATGCTCTATCCCGTTTGCATTTCATTCTGATTAATAATGGCGTGGGATTTGCATATTATTTCATGTTATCACTTGCAGATGATGAAATATGCATTTAATCAGGATCACCTTTGATATCATTGTAATACCGTTACTCATCCGTGATACTTGGACTGTAAAATATTCTCTGAAAAGTAATTTAGCATGTCATGAACATACATAAATGACAAAGCAGAGAGAGTTCCGAGGTTCTGAACACAAGCTTGGGTGAACATTGCTGCTAAGAATTTAATTTATTATATCGGAGACAAATCCGTCTCCTCTAAGTAGTAGGACGTGTTTTTGATATCTTTCCCTGAAATGATTGTCAAGTTCGACGTCACAAATACACTCGTATTGAACAATAACGCTGTTCTTGTTGGCAAAATGATAGGGCACCTGCAGCAAAAAACATCAGGTATGGTGAATGATGATGTGCACAAATTATCTGCAAAGAAGAATGTGAGCTGAAGTGTGCAGAGAAAGAGGCGTTTGAGAGTTAGTGGCTACCCAGAAACCAGTTTCTGATTACATCAATGAAACAACGACTTTTATGATGGAACGTATAGTAAGCCACAGCTTATTATCGGTTTACTGAAGATAAGCTCCATAAATGTATTGCTATCGTTATAGAAGATAGCTGAAATGAAATCCTTCTGAGTTCCTCATAACTTTGCTATTTGGACAATGTTAGATTTCCATCTTTGGATCTTTAATAGATTCACATACTTTTCAACTATTATAAGGCTGGGAATCTTCTCTCTCTCTCTTTAATGGTTCACTGTTAAACGTATAGGTTGGGTGGCTTAGTCAGTTGGCTACAGGACGTGCTGCTGTTCCTGAGGGCTTTTTTTTATGGGCTCTGTGTCCTGTCATCTCTGATACTTACAGTGAAGGGTGCCTGGGTTTTCCGATTCTCTTTACGGTGTGGGAAGCGGAGGTTTTTCCCAGTGAGGCACAGTTCTCCTAACCACAAAAGGCCAACACAGCTGCCTTTCACGCAGTCTGGGGAACCCAAATGGCACTTGCTATCCTGAGCCTAGTGGGTTAAACCTATGGGCATGAGAGGGCATACTGACTCAACAAAACCTCGTGTTTAGGTATGAAACCAGGTGTAGCCCTGGGGTCCCTGAGTTGACTGGCCTCGTGGACACCATTAAGTCTGAGATATGTAAGGCATTGGAAAGCTGATGTGAAAATATACGCTGGGTCAGAAGCAAGCCCAGCAGTGGAGGCTTCTTTCCACCCACTATGCCTGTAGAATAAACTATTTGTGACGACTGAGCAGGAGCACTTGTGGATATTTTACCCTGAAGCTCAGTTTCTTCCTTAGCACTATGCCTGAGCCTTTGGTGGCTAAGTAATCATGTGACAAATATGGGAGGGAGTATAAAGCAAAATTAGTGTGGATAAAAAAAGTATTTGTTAGCCCAAACATCCCCGCCAGGTGTAGTGGTAATAGAAGTGCTGCCCGGGCAACGGGATCAATTTCCATATCCTGACAGCCACTTATGGACACAGTCAAAGATCTGTATGCCATGAGCCTCAGTCAATTAATCAAAAGGATTTGTAGAGCGCATGGCTATCCGAAAGAGCTTCCCAGCGCTGAGGTCCAGATGACTCTGATATAATGAACCTAAGCAAACAGATATGTTTTGCGTTGTTTCTTAAAGCCTTAGCACTGACACAAAGATGTCCTTGGTAGAAAGGAAGCTAAAGGCTATGCAGGCATAGATATTGATCAGAAAACATGTCCAGGAGATGGGCAATTGGTATGATGTTGTTGTGAAATTCACTAATATTTTCAGAGCCCCGGAATGCCTCGTAAAATTTAATAAATACAATTATGGAAATAACACTGCTGGAACTGAAAGTTCTGAGGCTGGTGGATTTGTGAAAGGCATCAAAACCTGTTTATTCTGGGCTTCACGCCATTCAAAGAGTGAGAAGAACCAAAGGAGGCGGTGCAGCTCTTCTTGGGCTCCAGAGTGCTTGTGGATAGAGCATTGCATGGTGCCATAGTCATGCAAGGGAGACCTCCACACATGGTCCAACTGAAGCCAATGCGGGTGAAATCGAATAGTTGAATGGATGGCCACAAACGTATGTATGTGATAATTTCTATAGTGCAGATTTAGTCAAGAGCAACAGTGTGGGGAGTGCCAGTGGCTGAAAATATGATCCAGTAATGTTTTTAAAGAGGAGGAGGGCGCTATTGATAAAGGAGCAAACCTTCACTACTTTCCTGAATGGAAGCTGGGCTAGGACACAGTTCTGAAGGTCACAGCAATCTTTTCCTAGACCTTGGGTGCATGTATGGAGAAGGCCTGTTTCCAGATTTTTTCCTCAAGATGTTTTAGTTTGTCAGCCTGATATGCAGGACTGTCATTCATGGTGGACTTGTAGATTATGCAGTTATCCTTGAACATGCAGAGTACCTCAGTGTGCGAATGAAATGTTCAAACTTCTTGAGGCCATTGATGACATGTTGCAGCAGCAAGATGCTCTTTAGGAAGCCAGTGTGGTGCCTGGGCGGCATTGGAGCGAGAATTTGCTTCCACCCAGGCGTAGCTGTATGAGAGCTTGAGCAGTGTAAGGATTCTGGAGTCTAAAAACTCCTAGTTTTTCAGTTTTGAACCTCTGATTTTTTAACCTCTGCTATTGGACCCACAATGGAGTCTTGCATACTGTAATGCTCTGATTTAAATGGATTTGAGCTGTATCTTGCATGATCCACCCTTTTAAAATAAGGTCAGCTGCTGTGTACATCTGTGTTAAGGAGCTCTGAGCAGGTTTAGCATGACGTGTACACTTGTAAAAGCTAAGCAATAAAGATTTATCTGACATAGCCTGGCATCTGAACGAAGATTGTTGGCTCTTTTAAATTAAAAGGGATGATAGATGGGGCGATGTGTGAGTCTTGATAGATGAGAGCCCTAAGCATAGATTACAGCAAAACCCAGAATAATCCACATAAAAAATCGTTCAAGAAAATCCACTCAAATGCAAACCATTAAGGTTTATTAAAGTTAAGAATCAATACAGAAGGCAAAAGTATTTGGTTAGTTGATAAATTCAAAATTCTTAAAATGCAAATACATGGAAATGTCATTGGCAGTGGAAACTAAGGCCCAAAGGCTTAATGTAATCAATTGCCAGCACTGAATACAGCCTAGCACTAGGCAAATGAGAATCAGGGAGCATTTGTCATAAGGGCTGCCTCAGGCATGGAAAAAAATATATATATATATATTCGAAGTGCCAAGTAATAAACGAATTAGCATAGAGTCTGCTCTCAAAGATGGCCAGTGAAAGACCTCTGAAATAATAAGTGCATATTTATAAAGAAAAGCATATACGGAAAGCAAGGAAAAATCTTGGCCAGTCTCCCAAATGGTGGGTTTTATACACTTTTAGCCTAAGAAACTTGCACTGTGGTGTGACAAAGAAAGTAACCTTTTACAACCAATACATAAATAGAAAACACATCACATGGTCATATTAACACTCGCCCCAAATGTGTTGACTATGCTTTACTATCTCTTACACAGAAAACAATACTACATTCAAAATATAAACAGCATCTCCGTTTGGTCTAATGAAGTGTCCTACAATTTGGATACAGTTGTAAAAATCCATCCTCTCTAGGAATATCGGAACAGTAAATATTACGTTTATAAAATGTTACAAAGAAAACAAGACCTAACTACATTTCATATTATTGAATACACAATGAATGTCAAATCTGAGGCTCTGCGGTGCGCAGCCACGGAAAAGGAAGTTGAGTCGTTGACACGCGCTGCAAATCAACCACATCTAAAATGTGCAGACAAACATGAGTGGCCCTGAAGCCTGACTCATGTTAAACTAACACAAGTTTATTATCTTAAACAGAGTAAGAACATTGCATGTGCAACTCTACAGTTACTACGCAGAATACTTACTGTGGAGCCTGCGGCCACAGCATAATTCCTTTGAGGTAACACGTGCAAGTATTGCATGTCTACTTTGTGCATCGTAAACTTAAAGGGTAACTTTGAATTGGACCATGGTACAATGGTCAGATTTGCTGTTTTAGCCTCAAATTTTGCTAAGACTGGAATACATTTCTGAAGTTATTTTGCTCTATATGAGCTTCATTTATTTCCTACATTTCTTTTATTAGATTCAATAACAGTTAAACGCGCATCTACTTTTAGTTTCCCACTCTCACCCCTCCCCACCCCCTGACAAGGAGTATATCATAGCAGTTACAATCATTGCATTTCGTGTATTTCTTCTACATAGCTACTGGCCAGTATGAGATAATCCTAATCATTGTACAACCCAGCAGAACTCCCCCCCCCCCCCCCCCCCCCCCTTGTCCAATCAACATCAGTCAGTTCCTGCCCCTGTGCTTCTCCAACGCCCCCCATGTGTCCCTGTAAACGCACCTCCACTGTGCCCCATTTTGCAGAGCCTCTCTGCCCAAACCACTATATATTAACCTGTGGCAGGCCCCACACTCATCTCGTGTCCGTTTGGTAAATTCCCATGTCCATTGTTTCTTGGTGGGTGTCTTATTTGTCATCCATCGTAGAGCTACACATTTTTTAGCCATTACCAGCCCCAGCTCTATTATTTTCACCATGCGTCTGGACTAATGGGTCTGAGTCACCAACCCCAACAAACACAACTGGACCATCGGCTGAATTCTCAATTCAGTCAGTTCCCCCAGGGTATCAACCACCTCCTTCCAGAAGATACCCAGCCCAGGGCATGTCCACCATGTGTGTGTGTATGTGTGTGTGTGTATATATGTATATATATATATATATATATATATGTATGTATATATATATATATATGTATATATGTATGTATATATATATATATATGTATATATGTATGTATATATATATATATATATGTATATATGTGTGTATATATATATATATATATATATATATATATATATATATATATATATATATATATATATATATATATAATTTGAGGCAATTCTCTGGTTTAGATGGATTTAGCTTGTGTAGCCACTGGGGTGTGACGCTCCTGTGTATGCGTTTATAGTGTATCAATTTCAGGCACGCATTTCGTGTCACTTTCCTGCAATTGCTTAACACAGTCACCCATTCACATTCCCCCAGTATCATCCCCAGGTCAACCTCCCATTGCGTCTTCAGCTTATCCATTCCGGTAACTGTACTCAGCAGCAGTAATGTGTCAGTCAACCAATCAATCAGTTATTTCTAAAGCGCGGCTGGAACGTGTAAAGTTGTGTAATAAGTTTAGCGCCTTCCCCAGGCATGGAAGTGTGTCTTGTTAGGGTGAGAATCCCTCCTAGGCCGTGCGATAGCTGTTGCGAGACCAGCATATGCCAGGAAGCCGCTGCCTCCCACCCCCACCTTGCACAGAAGTCTGTATATCCAACCAGCCTACCATCTTCATATAGATCTCTCATAGTCTGTGGTGCATTACTCCCTTCTCTGGCTATTAGTGATGCCGGTAACTGAGGCCTAATACCCGTGCTCCATGGGATCAGAACCTGCTTATAAATATACATATCATCTCCTTTTAGATGCCGTTCCCATATCTCCTGAAGAGTTTTGATCTGTAGGGGCAGGGTAGCCCCTTCCTAGGGACCAGAGGCAGTGCCAGTAGCTCCTGTGGGTGAGCCAGACTTTTCACTATAGCAATTCCTGGATCAGTGTCCTCCCCCCAAAACCATGGTACTGTGTATTGTAGGTGAGGCGCCCAGTAATAAGCTTGAAAGTTCAGGGCCTGTAACCCTCCGCGTTCCCAGGGCAGTTTAAATTCATCCAGACTTATCCTTGACCTTCCAGTCCCCCAGTAGAGTATTTAGAGTAGTTCGTCCAGTTTCCGGAAGCATGCTTCCAGTATGCGCATCAGCATGTGTTGTAGTACATACTGCTCCCTGGGTAACATAATTATGCGCCCCATCAGGGTCATTGGGAGTCGCAACTGTATATTCACGCTCCGCTCTGGGCCTACCAGTAGGCCACCCACGTTGGAATCATAAGCTTCTTGCATATCTGAACTCAGTTGTACCCCTATGTACTTGACCGGTGTGGTCTGCACTTTTATGTTGTGTGTGGTCTCATCCCCTTCCAGATCTGTTGATATTGGATAGAGCACTGATTTGGCTATGTTCAAACTGAAGCCTTAATGGGCCCCCAATTCGGCTATAGTGATATTTAGCACTGTCTAATTGACCGCTGGATTCCTTAGGGTCAGCAATATGTCATCCACATATAATGATACAACCTCTCTCCTATCCCTCCATCAGGAAACCAGCCTCATGTAGCCAATAATGGCCCTGGCGACCACCACACCCAAGGCCGTCTCCTGCTATGTCCTGCGGTGCCCACCCCCGGGACATAGCTGTTTGCTTTCACTTGGCTGGAGCTTTGACAGCTCTCCCCAAGTCAGAGCAAATACTAAGGGGGTCATTATGACCCCGGCGAACGGCGGTAATATGGAGGAAAGTACTGTCAACGGGCTGGTGGTACTTTCCTCCATATTATGACATTGGCGGTTTGGCTGAAGCCAAACTGGTAATGTACCACACCGACCGACATGGCGGTAATGGCCACCAGGCTGGAGACATCAATCTCCAGCCCGGCTGTCATCACTTGACCGCCTGCGGGATTATGACCCGCCTACCGCTATGGTTTTCGTGGCTTCCTTACCGCCATGAAAACCATGGCGGTAGGCACTATCAGTGAC
This sequence comes from Pleurodeles waltl, assembly GCF_031143425.1. Lineage (NCBI taxonomy): Eukaryota > Metazoa > Chordata > Amphibia > Caudata > Salamandridae > Pleurodeles > Pleurodeles waltl. Next base: position 1,010,152,305 of record NC_090437.1, read on the forward strand.
AGGGGATCCCTCCGCAGGTTTCCCCCAACCCCTCCTCTCCAGGCCCCCCTTTCATACATGCCCATCCCTTCACACCCGCACACACGCATACACACACCCATTCCCACATTCACCCACGCATGCATATATCCATTCACACACACATCCGCACACACCTCCATACATACACGTACACACGCAGTGACATAACTCAACATACACGCACTCACACACACACAACACCCCCTACCCTCCTCCCCTGTCGGACCACCCACTTACCTGTGTCCATGGGGTCCTCCAGCAGGAGACGGGATGGGGCGCTTCTGCCAGCAGCAGTGTTCGCCAGCACAACACCGCCAGGCTGTATTATTTCTCATAATACGGCCGGCGACGGTCTACTGGTGTGGCACTGCTGCTGGCAGCAGCGCCTCCTTACTGCCATCCGCCAGGCATGACCACAGCCAGATTTCCGCCATTCTTGTGGCGGAAATCTGGCTGTGGTCATATTATGGCGGATGGCTGGTAGCCACGGCGACGGTCTTTTGGTGGCCTCTCTGCAGCGGTAGACGGTTTTTACCGCCAAGGTCCAAATGAGGGCATAAATGTTCTGCAGGTGAGAGCTGTAAAACAGCTCTCACTTTCAGAAAGTGACGTTTTATCTGTTTCCCTGCATGCAAATATGGCGCCTGTCAATGATGGACTGATGGTGGAATTTTATCAGACATATGTAGACACACTGTGCGCACCACTGCTAGCAATGTTCAGGGAAGTGTTCGAAATGGGGAAACTGACTGCCTCACTGAGGGGGAAACACACATAGTGACACTACCTAAACATGGGAGAGACCCTGCCGACTGCAAATCATACAACCCATTATCAATGATCACAGTAGATGCCAATATATTGAGGAAAATATTGGCTCAGAGGCTCGCGAGGGTGGCAGAAAACATCATACACACAGTCCAGGCAGGATTTGTGAGAGTCCGTAACACTTCCACTAATATCCCTAAAGCTTTCCTGATCACAGAACAGGCGGTGCTGAGGGGAAAGCCATGCGCTTTAGCAAGTCTGGATGGACACAAAGCATTAAACACAGTTTATTGTCTATTTATGGACAGGACACTGCAAAGAAATGATCTGGATGTGGATTACTTACGATGGGTGAAGCTACTGTATACAGATAGCACAGCTAGAGTGAAAGTGGGCCACAGGATATCTGGCACTTGGCTGATAGAGAGAGGGACCAGACTAGGTTGTCCACTTGCCCCCCTGGTATTTGTGATGGTTATAGAACCACTGGCACAGATTATACGACACAGACAGACTTTTTTGGTGGTCGGATAATTCTGAACCCTATAGTTGTAATGAGGCCCACAATTTTAACTAAACACATTCTTGCAATAAAATTATAGAAGATTTGCAAGTCCATATGGAAGGAGGCCATTGGCTGTTTTCATTGTTTGTCCAAGGTCATTGAACATTTAGCAAAGTTTTTCTTGGTTCGTCACATCATTCTTATGTTATTCTTATGTTATTCTGTTTTATCTGTTCAGAATATTACAGTATAATAACCAATTGATAATAGCCCTTTTTCATACAGAGCACTGCTGCAGTAGTGCCCTTCAAAGCACTATACAAATGACGAGGTGCTGGTGTTATTCAGTTTAATGATGAAAGAATGTCTTGACTTTCACAGAATGTAATCTTGTGACGTACCTATCACACTGTTATCTTAGCCTTCTTAAATGTCTGTCCTACTTTAATTTAAGTGCAGTCTGGTGGAGCATTAAAAAAACATGCACTGCCTCGCAGGGAGCTCTGTACTTCAAAGAGTTGCTGCAGCGATGGCTCCCTTAATAGAGCACTGACATTTTTGTCGAGTGGATGCCCTGCTTATCAAACTTCTTTGTATTCATAAAATAAAACCACACAATGTGAGTTTGTGTCTTCAATCAAAAGATAGGTGGAATCAACACACAGGGAGTTTTCTCTCTGCATGTGGATCCTACATTTTCCCTTCCCACATAGCGGACATGGATAGCAAAAAGACAAGTGATGATCATTCCGACCTAAAAAAGGGTGTGGCAGCTGTCGTTTATGACCTGGTACCCATTTATGGACGGGGCACCAGGTCAGAGGTTTTGGACAGCAGAACCAGTTGAGTTTTCGCCGGTGGAAACAGAGCTTCCCCGACTCCAGAGTGGGGAAATTCATAATTAGCAGGGTGGGAGCATTGCTAATTTACAGCAGTCTCCCTGCAGCATCCATCTCTATAGCAACACACAAGTCTACATTGTTGTGGTCTACATTTTAACCTTACCATGGGCCATATGTTTCATTGTTGATGTCTGAGGTTTCTAGCGACCATATTGACTTTACATGGTACCGCATGTTAAGTTTCCAGTGTGGTACATTGGTACTGGGAAATTCCCCATTAATGGGACTAAAGTAAAATCATACTGTACTAGCTTGCCTTGAGAGAGCAGCATACTAATATTGTGAATATAACAAATGAAAGGGACGACTTTTTACGCTTAATAGCTTTAGTGAAGCCCCTGAAAGCTTTCGTCACTGTTTAGTTCACCCATTCTCCAACTCTTATTCTATTGAAAGTTTCTAATTAAAAGTATGCAATTTTCTATTTATGGGACCCTTGGTATTTATTTTCTTCTGAAAGGTAGATTTGTAGACCTGTAACATCTTAATAAGCCTATTCCTGTTATTATTTTGTGTATGATTTTTAATATTGTGGTGATAGGGTGCTACAAAATCTTTTCTATGTATCTATTTTTATTATATAAAGATCTCTGTAGTTGTGCTATGCGTGTGTGTGTGTGTGTGTATATATATATATATATATATATATATATATATATATATATATATATGCAGTTACTCAGACAGCCACACACTCACCCACACAGCCACGTACAGACCTATTCACACATCCATACAACCACTCAGTCACCTATACACCTACATACACACCCAGTCACTCACCTATAGAGCAACTCACTCAGCCATTCACCCACCCATACAGCCACTCTCCTACCCATACACCCTCTCACACACCACTAGCTCTCCAATGCAGCCATTAATACAGTCAGTCATACATCCACTCACACACCCATACAGACACTCAGATAGCCATTTACACACAGATACCAACAGTCACACAGCCACTCAGGTGACCTATCTTAGAAATAGTATCAGTCATTAGTAATACAGAAACATTAGTAATTTAACTTATGCAGTAGCTTACTATATATCTTTAAGTCTCAGAAACATTAACGAAACACACTCGCAGGAAGATGTCATCAGTGATGTCCCTGACCATGTCATGAGTGATGTGAAATGTGAGGTCATAAGCAGTGCATTGCAGGGGAGTGAGATATAGTTAGCTCAGGCAACTATAACTACTGAATTTCTATGGTTTTTGACATGGAAAATCTGAGCCCAACTATAACTTCCCTGTAACCTTTGTTTTTGTTTTGGAAATAACTTTGGGAGGAAACCTCATGAAATTTTCAAAACTAGTTTTCCACTCACCTCAGTTGCTGTCGTGAAAGTTTTGCGGTGCTTCGTCAAGCAGGGTCTGAGAAAAGGGGGCTTCCAAGACACGTTTTCCCCATGCAATTTCCCATAGAGTTTTTAGGCATGACTACAGCCTGAACCGTTTGACGGAATTACACCAAGTTTGGCAGAAAGCTAGATCTTGGGCCAGAAAGCGAGCTGTTTATGATTTGGTGTACATTCGTTCGGTAGTTTTTGAGTAATTAAAAAAGAAATATAGATACCTGGGCGGAGCCTAAGCACAGATCTGATTGGCTCCCAGGACTTTAGCCAGGAAGTGCTGGCAGCCATCTTGGGACCAATACACATAGTAGCACCTTCTAAATGATCTGCAAAGCTGAAAATTAGAACTAAAGCTTAAATGTAGGGGACAAATGCATATGTATATATGTATGTGTGTATATATATATATATATCCTGCTTACAGGACTCTGAGACATAGACTCCTTTGAAATGCATTGTAGTGAATGGCAGGTTTTGAAGGTCACAAAAAGGAGAACATATAAAGGGTGATAGCATATTTTAGTTACAATGTAAATCATTTGTTGATGGTAACATGCTAATTTTAGGAATTGTGGTGTGTTCTAAGTTGATTTTACCCTGTGAAAAAGCCCTCTGCTGGGATTGCATGAATCGTGTTCGTGAGAACACTGCTTTCTCATGATTTTTTCATTGAGGTTATGGGAGATGCTCCAGAAGCTCCAGTGACAGCATTTTTTTTTTTATTCACACTATCTTTCTCAGCCGTATGAGAATGAAGTCTGACATTCTCAGTAAAACATGTACTTCCAGCAGGACCAGCCTGTCAATTGATTCCCTTGTGTTCTACTGTAGCCTCCCACAATGTTCTTTATAACAACTAGAGTGCTAACAGTTGCTGTAGCATTTTCATCCTTCACAGGAATCAATGCTCTTCAAGGTGGATGAATCTGTGGACGCAGTTAGAAGTGGGGTAGAACCACAAACACAATTTCAATACAAACCCAATTATTTTGAACACTATGACCACTGTGGCCACAGGAGGAAAACTCCAGTCAGAAATAAAGTTAAGGAGTTTATTACTAACACAAGCATAAAGTCATATGGACGACTTGCAAGCCCAAGTTACAAAGATACATAATCACCAAGGGTTGCCCGAGGCGACAAAGTAAATTCAACCAAATTAACATTAACAAAAGTAAGCATTCAAGAAGAACAAAAAATATTGGCAAGAATATATGAGATACAGAAATCAAGTGTTGCTCTGAAATGACAATCATTCAGATTAGCAGTCATCAATTTAGCTGGCACGAGGGAAAACCCTAAGTCTAATAAAATCAGGAAAGTACATGTGTGGGGCGAAAACACATACAAGCAAAAATTATAGAAAGGACAAAAATAATTTGTAAAAAGATGATCTAGAACTGTAGGCTATTAACCAAAATAAACATAAACTGTAGCAAGTGTCAGCATATCAGAACCTCCATCAAAAGTCTTCGAAAGGACGCTGGAAAAAATGTTTTCTAACTCTCAAAGGAACATCTCAAAGGGCAAGGGCAGAGAGAAAGAGACCATTCCAAGGGGCACATCATAAGGGGTTCTGGAAATCTGGAGGTCTGATTAAAAGCAAGGCATCTGGGAACTCTGACCAAAATCCAGGTGAAAACTGGCATATCAAGATTCATAAAGCATTCTGATTCGCCAGAGGTATCAGTCCATGTCACGTTAAAGGGGCATCATCCTATATTAATCGATCACAGAACTCCAATTTAAAAACATATACATTCTTTCCCAAATTTTCCATGAGAACATCTTCCATCAGTGTCACTCCACGCTAGTTTGAAACAATTGTATACAATGTCAGTCCATGTTCCACAATTTTCCGCTCTCAAATGTGATAGCAAACATTCTCTCTGTCTAAACAATAGGCCTTATTACCAAAATCTAGACTAATCATGGGAATATAGTCTGTAGGAAAACTCACGTTAAGGGATGAATCAACATTTCCTGCACAGTCATGAAATATAAACTTCAACAGACTTCACTTATGCTAACACAATAGAATTATAGCAATACATTTAATAAGTACAATTTAATAAAACACAGGTAACATGCAAACCAATGAATTTTGTATTATTGATTCTTCTTTAATACGTGTAATACATGTCAAACAAGAAAAGCTTTCTTAATACTTTTCAAGTAGGTATAACAGAGAAGTACATTTCTTTCCTTTTTTGCACACATTTTTAATTCATTAATCATTAGAAATTCAATATCATTTCAATATATTCTGTTAGTCTAGAATCTAAAATACATTATTATAGCATCAATTTAAGTGTTCTTACCTATGATTTAATTCAAATACCATCTTGCCTTCTAAGAAAAAGACAAGCAGCCACTGGCAAAAGTGGCAAGAGAAGTAACCCCACCACCATCTCCACAACGCTCACCACAACCATCACCGGTAGCCACTCCACCTATGATGCAGTCCCCAACTCATACAGGGATGAGTCAGGATTATCCAGACGCGTGGGATCTTTATGATGCACCAGTGTCAGATAACAGTCCCGACTGTTATCCAGCTAGACCGTCACCACCTGAGTAGTCTACCGCCTACACACAGGTGGTGTCAAGAGCAGCGGCGTTTCATAATGTCAGCCTGCATGCAGAGCCAATTGAAGATGACTTTCTATTTAACACACTGTCGTCCACACATAGCCAGTACCAGAGCCTCCCCATGCTACCTGGAATGCTAAAACACTCCAAACAAGGGTTTGAAGAGCCTGTCAAAGGAAGGGCCATAACTCCAAGGGTGGAGAAAAAATATAAACCGCCACCAACAGACCCTGTGTATATCACAAAACAGTTAACACCAGACTCAGTGGTAGTAGGTGCAGCACGCAAGAGGGCGAACTCACACACCTCTGGAGATGCACCTCCTCCAGACAAAGAGAGTCGTAAGTTCGACGCGGCCGGGAAAAGAGTGGCGGCACAAGCAGCCAACCAATGGGGCATTGGCAACTCACAGGCATTGTTGGCAAGATATGACAGGGCTCATTGGGACGAAATGCAACATTTTATAGAACATTTGCCCAAGGAGTTCCAAAAACGAGTGCAACAAGTGGTGGAGGAAGGACAGAGTATCTCGAACAATCAGATACGGTCAGCAATGGATGCAGCAGACACAGCTGCTAGGACTGTCAATACAGCAGTAACAATACAGAGACATGCATGGCTGCGTACATCTGGATTCAAGCCGGAAATACAACAAGCCGTGCTGAATATGCCATTTAACGGACAGCAGTTGTTTGGGATGGAGGTGGACACTGCTATCGAAAAACTTAAAAAAGACACTGATACGGCCAAAGCCATGGGCGCACTCTACACCCACAGAGCGGAGGCACATTTCGAAAATCACAGTTTCGAAGGGGGTTTCGAGGACAAAGCACCGAACCCACAACCTCACAAACAAGGCCCACTTATCAGAGCCAATACCTGCGGGGAACTTTTCGGGGACAATATAGAGGGGGACAGTTCCCAAAGAGTAGAGGGAAGTTCCAAAGTCCCAAAACTCCACAACATAAACTGTGACTTCCATGTCACAAATCCCCAACACATAACACCAGTGGGGGGGAGACTAACCAAGTTCTACAAAAACTGGGAGGAAATAACAACAGACACGTGGGTCCTAGCCATTATCCCGCATGGTTATTGCATAGAATTTCTAGAATTCCCTCCAAATGTACCACCGAAAACACACAACATGTCAAAGCAACACATAGATCTTCTACAACTAGAAGTTCAAGCATTGTTGCAAAAAGATGCAATAGAGTTGGTACCAATTCATCAAAGAGGAAGAGGAGTTTACTCACTGTACTTTCTCATACCCAAAAAAGGCAAAACTCTAAGACCTATATTAGATCTCAGAACATTAAATATCTGCATCAAATCGGATCACTTTCACATGGTGACACTGCAGAACGTAATCCCATTGCTCAAACAACAAGACTACATGACAACACTAGACCTAAAGGATGCGTACTTCCATATACCGATACATCCTTCACACAGACAGTACTTAAGGTTTGTATTCCAAGGGGTACATTACCAATTCAAAGTGTTGCCATTTGGGATAACAACTGCGCCAAGAGTTTTTACAAAATGCCTGGCAGTAGTGGCTGCTCATATCAGAAGACAGCAAATACATGTGTTCCCGTACCTAGACGATTGGTTAATAAAAACCAACACGCAGGAACAGTGCTCACAACACACAAAGTATGTCATAGAAACTCTTCACAAACTAGGTTTCTCACTCAACTACAACAAGTCACACCTTCAGCCGTGCCAAATACAACAATACTTAGGAGTGACAATCAACACAACAAAAGGGATTGCCACTCCAAGTCCACAAAGGGTACAGGCATTAGGCAAATACTAAACACTTACTTCCAAAGATGGGGAACACCACAAATAGATCTATTTGCAACAAAAGAAAACGCAAAATGCCAAAACTTCGCATCCAGATACCCACAGGATCAGTCTCAGGGCAATGCGTTATGGATGAGTTGGTCAGGGATGTTTGCATACGCTTTTCCCCCTCTCCCACTCCTTCCATATCTAGTAAACAAATTGAGTCAAAACAAACTGAAACTCATACTAATAGCACCAACTTGGGCAAGACAACCTTGGTACACAACACTACTAGACCTTTCAGTAGTGCCTCGTGTCAAACTACCGAACAGACCAAATCTGTTAACTCAACACAAACAACAGATCAGACACCCAAATCCAGCATCGCTGAATCTAGCAATTTGGCTCCTGAAGTCTTAGAATTCGGACATCTAGACCTTACACAGGAATGTATAGAGGTCATAAAACAAGCTAGAAAACCAGCCACAAGACATTGCTATGCAAATAAGTGGAAAAGATTTGTTTATTACTGCCATAATACACAAATTCAACCCTTACACGCATCTGCTAAAGAAATCGTCAGCTACTTACTGCACTTACAAAACTCAAATCTAGCTTTCTCATCCATTAAAATACATCTCACAGCAATTTCAGCTTATCTGCAAATTACGCATTCAACTTCACTATTTAGGATACCAGTCATAAAGGCTTTTATGGAGGGACTGAAAAGAATTATCCCACATAAAACACCACCAGTTCCTTTGTGGAACCTCAACTTTGTCTTAACACGGCTCATGGGTCCACCGTTTGAAGCCATGCACTCATGTGAGATACAATATTTAACATGGAAAGTAGCATTTCTAATTGCCATCACATCTCTAAGAAGAGTAAGTGAAATACAGGCATTTACCATACAAATACCCTTTATTCAGATACACAAGAATAAAGTAGTCTTACGAACAAATCCAAAGTTCTTACCAAAAGTCATATCACCGTTCCACTTAAATCAAACAGTAGAACTACCAGTGTTCTTTCCTGGACCAGATTCTGTAGCTGAAAGAGCACTACATACATTAGACATCAAAATTAATGTACTACATTGACAGAACAAAACATATTCGAAAAACAAAACAACTATTTGTTGCTTTCCAAAAACCTCATACAGGGAATCCAATATCCAAACAAGGCATTGCCAGATGGATAGTTAAATGCATTCAAACCTGTTATCTCAAAGCAAAAAGAGAACTGCCTATCACACCAAAGGCACACTCAACTAGGAAGAAAGGTGCTACCATGGCCTTTCTAGTAAATATTCCAATGAATGAAATATGTAAGGCTGCCACATGGTCTACGCCTCATACGTTCACCAAGCATTACTGTGTGGATGTGTTAACAACACAACAAGCCACAGTAGGACAAGCAGTGCTACGACCTTTATTTCAAACAACTCCAACTCTTACAGGCTGAGCCACCGCTTTTGGGGAGATAACTGCTTACTAGTCTATGCAAAGCATGTGTATCTGCAGCTACACATGCCATCGAACGGAAAATGTCACTTACCCAGTGTACATCTGTTCGTGGCATGATACGCTGCAGATTCACATGCGCCCACCCGCCTCCCCGGGAGCCTGTAGCAGTTTGAAGTTGATCTTGAACATTTGTAAATTTGTAAATATATCGCTTTAAACCACATTATGTACATACATTTTTACTCCATTGCATGGGCACTATTACTATAATACACAACTCCTACCTCACCCTCTGCGGGAAAAACAATCTAAGATGGAGTCGACGCCCATGCGCAATGGAGCCGAAAGGGGAGGAGTCCCTCGATCTCGGGACTCGAAAAGACTTCTTCGAAGAAAAACAACTTGTAACACTCCGAGCCCAACACTAGATGGCGGGATGTGCAAAGCATGTGAATCTGCAGCGTATCATGCCACGAACAGATGTACACTGGGTAAGTGACATTTTCCATATATATATATATATATATATATATATATATATATATATATCTCCAAGTACAGAAGAAAATCACGAATACTCCAGGTGATGCAAATATTCAATGAAGTTTTATTGCAGAAAACGCACCCAATGCGTTTTGACACTACACGTTTCTTGTTCAAGAGTCACGTGCCCCATTTAAGGACCGAAGGCTTTGGTGAGACACCTTGCAGGGTATGTGTGTGATTTACACTTTCGAACTGTTGTTAAAAATAAAAAATAAAAATAAAAAGTAGTTTAGAGAAAAATATTTTATTATGTTTTGAAGAATAATACATTTTAATAATTTTTCTATAGGGAGTCCTCAGTCATGGTGATTGAGATCTTCAGTCATGTGTAAAAATGACTAGTTGTATCTTTGCACTCGTAAATTTACTCCTAGCACAAAATAACACAAGTGTGGATTTAAAACCTAGGTGCAGGAATAGATTGGCATGTAAATTTACCTTTGTAAGTATGCCTCAATGTTTGCTGATTTACTGACACACATCTTTGCATTTCCTGCAGACCATAATCTTGCTATCTGCTAAAATAACCTATCCTAGATCATCATTTTCTATCTGTTGCATTTTCTTCTAGTGGTAACAGGTTATGAAACATGCAAACATTGGATGAAGAGTGCTTCTTAAGAAAAAATAATAATAATACACGCGCGCGTGTGTGTTTGTGTGTGTATATATATATATATATATATATATATATATAAGTTTTATGAAACATGGAAATTTCAGCCTTTCAAATGACTTGATAACCAACCTGTTTCCTTCAGGCATATATAAGGCATATTGCCAACCACAATTAACCAACTCTGTTTCATGTTCATGTGTTTTAGGCCTAGTTTTTGTTGACTAGCAGTGTTTAAATTCACATAGCTGCACTAGCATTTCCTCAGCAGCTCTCAGAATTGCTTTGAACCTAAGTTGTCCTATGACATTATTCTTTATCTTATTAGTTCCATAGCAATCCAGAATATTCTCATAAGACTCCTATTGGTGTTTTATCTAACCCCTAAATGTTTGATCCATATTTATTGTTGTTTTGTCTAACCCCTAAATGTATGTTCCATATACCAAAAGTAGACTGTCCTGTTTTGAATGTCTCCAATTGACTTGAAGCTATGCAAATAATATATTTGTAAATTAAGTGCTATTCAATTATACACTAATAAGTATTTTTTAATTATTACTTAATTGACTTCTTACCCTATGTTACAAACCTACCAACCAACTGAAAACAGTATTACATAAGTACATAATAATTCAATTATTAATAAATGAATAATTAATTGTTAATACTTATATTCTACCCCTTCAAACCCACCACCCTGCACCTAAAATATGATTATTTCACAATTTACATAATTACTAATCAATTAAATAATTAATAATAAACTAAAACAAAAAGGGCCCTATTACAAGTCTGGCGGTCTGAAGACTACCAGACACGTTGTGGAGATCAAAACATCGCAACTGTGGCGGTCCGACAAACGCATTACGACTCTGGCAGTCGGACCGTCAAAAGACCGCAGTCTCGGCCAGGATCTTTGATCTTGATGGGATGACGGCAGTTGTGGTTGTCATCAGCCACGGCGGCGCTGAAGTCAGCGCTGCTGTGCTGATTACAACCATGTTCTCCACCAGCCTTTTTATGGTGGTTCAACCGCCATGAAAAGGCTGGCGGAGAACAAGTGCTGGAGGCCATAGGGTGGCCCCTGCACTATACAAATGCTCACTGTCTGCTGTGCAGACAGTGCGCCTTCCGAGGGCTGTAGGGGGACCCCCTGTGCGACGCCATTGGGCATGGCTTCATGTGCTGCCGTAATTGAGCTGGTGGGGAACTGCCAGCACCGTGGTGGTCTCCTCATCTGGAGCTTGGCAGTTGGGGTTTTCCGACAGCCAAACTTGTAATCGGCCCCAAATTGCTCATTTCAACCTAATTACCTTCTAACCCTATTCCTCTACAAACGTAGCAACTAGCACCTCAGATATGAGTAAAATAAATAAATATTTCAAAATATACATAATTAATGTCAATCACATACTTACAATTATTAATTAATAATTATTACTCACCTACCCAACTTATCCCTCTACAAATCCAACAACCTGCTATAACACTTTAAATTACTTTTAGCAATTGAATTAAAAATTCTAATGAACCTAAAATTAAAACTGTATATAATAAAAAATTAGGACCAAATATACAAACTGTAGTAATAAATAAAATTAACATATTGCCTAAAACACATTAAAATATAAAAAACGATATATTTTACGATTATATTATTGAAAACGATATTAACAGCAACAATATTCTTAACAGCAATATTACTTACTTTAAAAAACTATTTTCTTGGCAACGATATTCCTACATCACAATAATTTTGTAGCACAATATTTATTTCCGATATTTCTGTCTTCCGATATTTACAACTTTATATTTAGTTCAAAGTTTAAGGGATCTCTAGGTTAATACTTAGGAATTGTGCTACAGATCAGAAATCAGCTCATTTTAATTATGTCTGTAGTCACAATCATGAACACAGATTCACAAAGGTCTGGTACCTATTTGGAGAGTGGAGAAATGGCAGATATTTATATTGCCATTTCAGAAAATACAATTTTGCACATTTGTGGCTGGTGAAGCCCATTTGTTTATGCTTCATCTTGGTGGGAAGAAGAATTGCCGTGCAAAGGTTGTGACAGGAGGGTCAGACTGTGCAGAAGTGGAATAAATATGCCCCAAATGGTCAGTGGCTGGGAATTGTGATAAAAACCTGAACTAATCAGAAAGCAGACAAAGACATGGACACATGGAAATAATTAATCAGTTCAGTGTCACCCATACTTGACAGTTTGCCAACTGTGATAAATTGAATGTGAATAATACTAGAATTAAAAAAAAATCTTTATAGATATTTGAGAGGTTTCTACTCTTTGTGATGGTTTTTTGTCTTGTGTGGTGCTACTTTAAATTTCCACCAACTTCTTTGGCTCCATTTTGTCCTTTTAATCTGGTGACTGTATTGTAATTTAGTGACCCACATGAAATGTGAAAACAAAAGCATTCCAAAGATTTTTCGCTGTTTACTTTTGAATGGGTTTGATTCCTTTCCCTAATGTTTTTCATGAAACTTGACTCCTAGTGGAAAATACTGGAAATGGGTTTCAGAGCTGTATGAAGCAGTGACACTTTAGCAGAACAACATATTAGAGCAACCTAATGTGTCTCCAACACATATGGTGACTATGAAATCTAGTATTACCTAAAAAGATAGACTTGCACATTACTGTTCTCAGCCAGGGTGCATAGTGCCCTGCTATATCATAAGGGTTTTAAGCCTACATTGGTAATATGTATTACCTCCTCATCTCCTTACTTGTTGCAATACTTAATTGAGTTTAAGGCACCCCCTTTTTATCTCATCACTCCCCTTCCGAAGCCTTTCTACGTGAAATCCTTCGTTCTCATACAAACTCTGTTGCCCCTCCCCCTTTCTACTTCTTTTGTTTTTGTGGCCTTTCCTTTCTGGTCCTTTGAAATTCTTCAAAGTTTGTATGGGCATTACAGATTTTTGGAAATAAGATTGTACTTAACTCTCCTATCAGAAACTGCCACTGGCCATCTGATGGGAAAGTCTTTTTCCAGTAAATGCTGGGCTTGAGCAGTGCGTGGGCTTGCTCCTTCTGAGAATTAGGAGTGAACTCACTTGAATAAACCTGTGGTGTGAGAGCCCATTTTATTTTTGCTTCTGGCTGTCTAAGTGGTGCACAGGCTAGCTCTTAATGACTTTCTCACATGGGCAATGGCAATACACAGACTTGCTCAGATATCCACTCTTATAATTAGCAGTGTGCCTGTCCATTTTACCTGATGGACAATGAAGCGAACCCGTTCTGTGTGTCGGAAAGAGATCTGCTGCATGCGGCTCCATCTTTGTCAACAAGTGGGCTAGGTGCAACAGGTCAGTCGTGAATGGTGTATACTTGCATCCACATCCTTCCCTTCTACAAATCTTGGGTGAGGATTTCCCCTTATAATTGTTTGCAGTTCTTCAGGGTCCTCCATATGGGAAGGTTTCGACTGTGAAAAAAAGGGTGGGGAAGAGAAGTCTGCTCTCACAGTTGCCTGTAGAAAATGTGAGTAAAATGTTTTTTTTTTGTATTACAAAATCTCTCATGTAATTGCTATACTAGGAGCAGATAAAAAATAAACGTAGAGATATGTGTTTAGATTTACATGTGATGATTTACTAGAAGTAGTTGGCAATAAACGGAGCATGCAACTGCAGTGTCTTCAAATTAAGTCCCTTGTGCCTCTGTTTAAATTAAATTATCTTTTTTGTGCCTTTTCTGTTTCTGATTTTCAAAAGGAAAAATGGGGATGGTCTTCATTCTCCTTGGATGTCCCAGAAGGCAATTCAAGTGATGCTATATGCTCTTTTAACAGTCAAAGGTGTTTGCCTTATATACTTACTGTTCACTCTTACTATCAGTATTCAGTCTACTCTCTTCTTCCTCCCCTTCCTGGCCTTCTCTTGAGTATGATGAAGAAGAATTGGGTTCCTGGATCATTCTTCCCCCTAAAGAGCAATATATCCAGGAGATGTAGTTACAGCCAGTCATTTCATATCGGTCATCCAATCTACAACTTCCCGCATAAGAAGAATCCTGCCCCAGTGGAGAATGTTTTTGTCAGTTCCAGAAATAGTCTATTCCAAAGGTTCCTGCTATCCGAGCCATCCAGGGTCTTCTCAAAAGACATTGGAAACATTCTGTCAGATCATCAGGCCAAGATCAAGAGATTGTATCCTCTCTGCAATGATAATGAGAGCTTTGTCCTCCTCTGATCATTGATCCCATTTTGGGTAACCTGACAGGTTGAGGGTTCCGTTTTATCGAGGAAATTGTGTAATATCAGAGCATGTTGATACGAAGGTTGAGAGTCTTTTGCTGGCTTAAACCTTTTTATGAGATTTGAGAGTTATGACGTATATGTTGAGCCATTTCTTGTCATGGACTTTCAAGTTGTATCTGTTTAAGAGGGAGAAGTGAGTTCTTAGCTTCGTGGCCAGATGCAATTTCCTGCTACATTCCTATCACATACAATGTTTCATAATCTGAGAGCTTTGGCAATAGCTTCTGGGGGTGTTGTGCCTGTTCATCCCCAATTACATTTGAGTGGTGGAAAACGAATGCTTCCCAAAGAACAGTTTGTTAAGAATGGCATTTTTTGGTAGAACATTCTTTAGACGTGTATTGGAGGATGTTCTTTCAAGAAACAGATACAGCATTTCTGTCACAACTGTATTCTTTCAAAAAGCAAAAGAGGTTTTGAGGGAAACTGTCATAATGTTAATGTTCATTTTTTTAAAGCATGTGAATGCCATAAGGCATTTAGGGGCAGAGTAGTCATTGAGCTTACAGTGTTATGTTGAAAAAAGGAAATGAAATAACTGAGCTAAGATTGGTTAGGAGCCAGGTTTTTAGGTCCTACCTAAACCTGAGCAGGGTGTGTCAGGACTTGAACACTTCTTACCACTGTAATCTTCCAGTCTCTGGGCACCACCAGGTTTCTTGCTTGTTCTGGATTGATCAAGGTAGGGGCAACCCTTTCCAGTAGCCAAGCTGCTGCTAATAATAGAACACCAAGCAGGCCGCAACCTCCAGAAGGAGTCCCAGAGGAAAAAACCCAAACTTGGGAAAAACCTCAGATCAAGGAACTCCTTGAAAAGAATAAAGAAAAGAAAAAGTGCAGTTTTTGTTCCAGACTTTTTGTGCCTCAGACAGGGAAAAGCAGGTGAAGTCCAAAAATCACAAGATACAGGAGCGAGGAGCACAACCGGAACGGAAGTGTTTGCAACGCAAGGAACAGAAGACCAATTGTGCTTATATACTGACAAACAGGAAGTGACATACAGGAATTAATGAAGACACCATCTTGGATTGGGAAAAGCTACATTAAAGTAAATGGAAAAATAGCTGTAGTATAAAAGGTAGAGAGCAAGGCATGCAGGGAAGGAAACACAGAATCCTGGGAAAAAGAAAATATGGCCAAAAAGAAACAAAAAAGAGAAAAAAGAAGAAAAACAGTAAGAAACAGGTAAGTAAAACTAGGGGGGGTAAAAGGTGGGCGCAGTGTGAAACCGAGCCCAAAGGGAAATTTTCAAGTTGCGATGTGGCCCAAAAACAGGTCACGACCCGAAAAGCAGCCCGCGGCAGGAATGGCTGTCCGAGATGCGGACTGCCAATCTGACCACGGCCCGCAAGTTTTGGGTGGAGGAAGTCTGATCCAGAGTTTAACAGTGCAGCCAAGCTGCATAGAAAGCATGATTTCTTTCAGCAGGTCCTGCTTTCAACCTATGAACACCCACAACAATGGTTACTCCCGAAAGATCACAGAAGGACAGAAAATTCAGAACTGTGCCCTTGACTATGTTGAGATAGTCCAGGGATGTAGAATTCCTATAGCCCTACACCCAGGACAGATGTTTTCAGATTATTTTCATCCTTGGGACAGGTAGGCCCAACACCCTGAAGCACAAACCTTTTGGCTGCTAATTTACTGTACCACATTATGGACCAGGGAAGGGATTGTATGCAGTTGAGGTAATATTTCTGTCCATATTGTAATGCTGTTTGATCTTGTATGTATAGTTCATTAATATGAAGCCTTTATTTTTAAGGTGAGTGCTCTAAATAAATGTTGGAAGCTCGAACTGCACTACTGGCAGTGGTTCCTGTTTTTGCAAAGTTTAACTATGTATAATGCTCCCAGAATACTCTCTGATTAGCCGATATTTGCCAAAGCTTGAAAGCAAGATTGATTCTTTGCTTTCAAAATAAAATGTTCACAAAAAAATGAACTAGGACAATAAAGTCTTGCTAAACTACCATTTTTTAAAAGTATCATTTAGTAAAATGTGTTGATTATGCTAGTATTTCCAAAAATATTTGTAATTAAAATTCAGTGTAACCAGTTCCAACAGTATTACGGGAAACATGAATCGAAGCAAGCATTGGCAATGCTGATAGGTCCGACATTGGTGGTTATTGGTCTTTTGCTTTTTGTCAGTGCATGTCTTGTTTTGAGATGGCTTTTGTAAAGCTTTATTGTTGGGGGAGCTGCTGGGCCCTCAGCATTGTAATAAATATTATTGTTGGACTTTTTTGCTTATGCAGGGTCATCCCCAATCTTTTTGCCTCCTGCCTCCTATTTTCTCTGATCTGTTGCTGTTGGTTTTTGAACTCTGAGCACTTTACCACTGCTAACCAGTGCTAAAGTGCATATGCTCTCTGTGTAAATTGTATTGTTGATTGGTTTATTCATGATTGGCATATTTGATTTATTAGTAAGTCCCTAGGAAAGTGCACTAGAGGTGCCAGGGCCTGTAAATCAAATGTTACTAGTGGGCCTGCAGCACTGGTTGTGCCACCCACACAAGTAACCCTGTAATCATGTCTCAGACCTACCACTGCAGTGTCTGTGTGCGTGTTTTTACACTGTAAATTCGACTTGGCAAGTGTACCCACTTGCCAGACCTAAACCTTCCCTTTTCTTACATGTAAGGCACCCCTAAGGTAGGCCCTAGGTAGCCCCAAGGGCAGGGTGCAGTTTATGGATAAGGTAGGACATATAGTAATGTGGTTTATATGTCCTGACAGTGAAATACTGCCAACTTCGTTTTTCACTGTTGCAAGGCCTGTCTCTCTCATAGGATAACATGGGGGCTACCTTTAAATATGATTGAAGTGTAGATTCCCCTAGAGAGTAGATGGACATGTGGAGTTTGGGATCCCTGAACTCACAATTTAAAAATACATCTTTTAGTAAAGTTGATTTTGAGATTGTGTGTTTGAAAATGCCACTTTTAGAAAGTGAGCATTTTCTTGCTTAAACCATTCTGTGACTCTGCCTTGTTTGTGGATTCCCTGTCTGGGTCAGTTTGACAGTTGGGTTGTTTTTCACCTCGCACTAGACAGTGACACAAAGGGGGCTGGGGTGTAACCTGCATTTCCTGATTAGCCATCTCTGCTAGCAGGGAGGAGTGGAGTGGTCACTCATCTGAAAGGACTGTGCCTGCCTCTGACAATGCCGGCTCCAACCCCCTGGTGTGTGTCTGAGGCCTTGCCTGGGCAAGGCAGGATTTCACAAGTAGGTGTGAGTCCCCTTTGAAGAAAGGTGACTTCAAAGACTAAAATGGGTATGAGAAGGGCACCCAAATCTACAGACTTGAGAAACACTTCTGGAACCAAGAGGAACCTCTGCCTGGAGAAGAGCTGATAGCTGAGGAAGAAGTGCTGCCCTGCCTGTGACTGTGCTTTGTGGAGCTTTCCTGCAGTGCTGCTTCTGCCAGAGTAAGAGGGCAAAGACTGGACTTTGTGTACCTTCCATCTTGTGAAGACATCTCCAAGGGCTTGATTTAGAGCTTGCCTCCTGTTGTTTGAAGTCTCAGGGACAGCAAAGACTTCTCTCTGCCAGCACCTGGAGTCTCTGGAGAGACTCCTGCTCTGACAAGTGGTGCCCTATCCAGTCCCTGGGCCCTTGAAAGGAAAGCTGGTAGAAATCCAAGGAAACCGACTTCGGACGACTCCAGACCGACGCCGCTGCTGAATCCGGTAACGCCACCTGCACCTGACGGCGTGACCTTCGCTGGAACGCGACGCTCTTCGCGGGCCCGACGCCGCTGCAGCCCCGCTGAAGTCCGCGACTCCGTGGAAGTTGCCGCACCACGTCGTGACCGACGCCACTCGAAGTGCACAGATTCAACGTTTCGCACAGACGCCGCGACTCCCGACTTCGCGCATCGGCTTGTTTTCACTCTTCACCAAAGGTACTGTACTTGGGGGTCTACACGACTCCGTGTCTGGTGCCGCTGGTGTCGGCTTGTAGGGAACGACTCCGTCACGACACCGTGTTAACATCTCATCGAAGCATTTTTGTTTCTAAACGCTATTTTTGAGTTTAATCTTTAAAAATTCATAACTTGACTTGTGTATGTCGGATTTTTATCGTTTTGGTCTTGTTTTGTCTAGATAAATATTTCATATTTTTCTAAACCGGTGTTGTCACTTTGTAGTGTTTTCATTAAGTTACTGTGTGTGTTGGTACAAATACTTTACACCTAACGCTCTGAAGTTAAGCCTACTGCTCTGCCAAGCTACCAAGGGGGTAAGCAGGGGTTAGCTGAGGGTGATTCTCTTTTACCCTGACTAGAGTGAGGGTCCTTGCTTGAACAGGGGGTAACCTGACTGTCAACCAAAGACCCCATTTCTAACAATTATCAAAAGGCAAAAGTATTTTTTTAGTCTCAAAAAGCACACATTGCCACAGTAGTTCCTGTCACTGAACAAAAATAGTTTGTGTGCTGATGATATGTTCCTTGTGAAAGAGCAGATTGTGATCATTCACAGTGAAGCCAGCTGATAGATGAATAGAGAGAGAAATGTAATAAAAACAAAAGGTCTTGGTTAACGCAGACCTTTTTAAGGGCCCAGTTCTTAAAGAAAGTCACAAAAGTGCACCCATGGAATATGTCTTTGCATTAGTGCAGATTTACCTATTTCATGATTTCAGAATATTTTACAGAAGTGGACTAGGAAATCATACGCCTAAGAAATATTTGTGAACTGTATTTTAGCACATGCAAATATGCATGTGTAGATTTGCTTATATGAACATCTGTTGAGAGTTTACAAGTTCACTTTCCCTTTAACCGCTTTTTTCCCAACCCTGGAAAAAGTTTTACTTCTGAACCTTGTCAGGAGTACATTTCCAACCTTTCTCATTATAGGAAATTATTAGAGAAGAGCTGGTGGAACCCTTAAAACAGAGAAGTTAGTAGGATTGCTGAGACTCAAAGGGGCGTTCCAACCCTGGAACTTTGCTTACCGCTACCTCTAGCCCCAGTATGTAGATCTACAGAAAGATGGCATAATAAGGCAATTGCTAGCATTCAAGCCCTACTGTAGTAGTATCCCTAGCATTATCAGAGACTGTATTAGAGCTCTTATATAAAGAGATCGCTGCCATAATTTGTCGCTGCACTACATGGCACCAAAGGGACAAGTAGATTCTCTTACAGGACAAGCAGATTTAGGAATCGACCTGTCCCACTGACAAATAGTTTATTAAATTCCACACCCCTGATAATAGTGCCAAATTCAGACCCAGTAGAGGGGCTGCTAGCTTTGTTTCAAGATTAGTGGAACAAACTAGTAACAGGCAGATGGTTGCTGGATATTATCTTGTGATGCTACATGATGGATTTTTACCTTCCCTTCCAGATCTGAATATTATCTTGTGCGGCTGCATGATGATTTTTTTTTTTTTTACCTTCCCCATTAAGATTTTAATTTAATTGCGACACCCTGGTCCAATGATCACGCAAAAAGAGTCTTAACTGAACAGTATGCTGCATCTCTTTTTCCAAAACGGGGCAATCCTTCTAATTCCACCACTCCAGCACATAAAGTCCAGATGGTGCTAAATATGAAATTGTCAGGGGAGTACAGAATGATAACCAAATCAACAGGTAGACTCACAGATGCCAGAGCCCTGGTGCAGGAGCGGGGTGGTTGGAAGTCTTTTATGTCCCTGGGATTTCAGATCAGGAGGCCAGCCAGCTGATCCTTGGAGTCATTCTGGGTGCAAGTGATGCAGGTCCAGTCCCTTTTAACCAGATCGGGAGACAGCAGGTAGCAAGGCAGCACAGCAAGGGAGGAGTCCAGCAAAGTAGCCGTCCAGCAGAGTAGCAGTGCTTCAGCAGCACAGCAGTACTTCTTTCTGGCAGAGTATTCACAGGTCCAGAAGTGTAGTGAGTTGGTGGTGTCAGAGATCTAGTTTTTATACCCAGTTGAGCGTTTGAGGTGGGGAGACTTCAAGAGACAGGCCTTTGAAATGCACAGAGATCCTGCCCTTCCTGCCCTGGTTCCAGGCTCACTACAGGGGCATATGCAGCCCTTTGTGAGGGGACAGGACACAGCCTATTCAGGTGTACGTAAGGGTGTGGCCAGCTCCTCCCTCCCATTCTCCCAGGATGGCCCATCAAGTCACACTTAAGCTCCCTTTGAGTAGGACTATCTGAAGGGAATACACAAAGCCCAACTGTCATACACCCTAGACAAGTGATCAGTGACAGGCAACAGGCACTAAATGGCAAAGTCAGAAACCCAACTTTCTAAAAGTGGCATTTTCAGAATTGCAGTTTAAAATCCACAAAGTTTATCTCTTTCAGATTGAGAACTACATTTAGAAGATTTAATAAGGTAATCAACAGGTTATCCCATGCCATGTGAGAGATAGGCCTTGCTGTAGTGAAAAACTACTGTGTTGGTTTTTCACTACCAGGGCATGTAAAACATAAAAGGAAATGTCCTGCCTTTTAAATGCATTGCACCCTGCCCTCTGGGTTGTCCAGGGCCTCTCTTAGGGCTGACTTATATGTATGAAAGGGGAAGGTTTGGGTGTGGCAAAAAGGTTATTTTGGCAGTTCTACATGGAAGTGTAAACCTGCATGCACAGGTTCTGCAGTGGTAGGCCTGAGACCTGGTTAAAGGGCTATACTTTTTTGGATGGCACAATCAGTACTGCAGGCCTGTAAGTAGCATTCAATTTATCGTCCCTAGGCACATATAGTGCACTTCACTAGGGACTTATAAGTAAATTACATATGCCAATTGGGGATAAGCCAATATTACCATATTTAGTGGAAAGAGCACAAGCCCTTTAGCACTGGTTAGCAGTGGTAAAGTGCACAGTCTCAGAGACCGCAAAAACGAGCCCAGAAAAGTGGAGCAGGTAGGCAAAAAGTTGGGGGGAGGACCCCAAGGCTGTAGGTCTAACAAAATGTAAATAATTTTTCTGCACTCACTGGTCCGCCAGAGAATATTCTAAAACTTTTGCACGAAGGGTCTGAAAAGAGTTTAAGGTTACAGTGGTCAGTGATTAGAGCTTTTAGGGTTCCTTGCGGTAACTTGCCAGGTATTGAAGTCCCCGTGTCAAAGTTGTATAAAGGCTACGAGCTATTTGGGATTTTTATTTATCCAGGGAACTTGCCTTAGTTTTAACCTTTTTATAGAAATCACCCTTTGTTTCTTTGAAGGAAACGATAGGATTTTCTTTCACTCTCAAAATGTTATTTTTCATTGCTGCCACCACACTAAGGCGAATTGGAGAGTTGAGATTTTTTTTTTAATCTATTTTGGATGGTTTGTGAGCACAGGTTCTTTTTGGATTGAGGTCAGGATTTGTCCCTAAAATGAATTTGGCCCTCTATAGGGAACAGGATGTAATTCTTCCAGATGAATGCCCTTATGCTTCTTGGGAATCGGAGGAATTGCTTCACATTTTAGGTATGGTAAGGGCCATTAAAGATTTAATTACACAGGTTTTCAGAATATAGTCATTCACATAGTGTGTTATTCAGTTTTGGTAAGGCTCAGAGAGATCGTTAGCCTTCCCAAGCTACCTTGAGTCTGTGGGTTAAGATTGTAATCTCCTTAACATATCAAGATATGAAGGCAGAGATTTTCTGAAAGCAGTTCATCTTGCTCTAATAGGGGAATGCCTGCTTCATTTGTAAAGCAGCAACTTGAAGTCTTCCTTTCACAATTATTTCATATTATATTATAAACGTAGCACAGGACAATTAATTGTATTCACTGTAGTTTCTAAACCTGCTATGATATACTTTTTATGTTATTCGTTTTTATGTCCATCTGTAACTATTTAGAGGGATTATCTTTTTGTGGTGTTATAGTAACGTTTGTATTGACACTATGATTTATTTTGTGTGGTTGGTAATTCAGATCATGATTAACGGGTTGGGTACATCCTCAGTCAAGGAACAGGATGAGGAAAGAGATGAGGAAGCTATGTTCATATAACTTATCTCTAATTATTACCCTGATTCTTCCTTCCTCGTCCCACTACAATGACCCTCTATGCCTCTTCATCAGTGATGTGATTGAAGGGCTTCATCATTTCAGGAAGTGGTTGGGGGAGATGCGGTAAAGTTTAGAATTGTCTAGAGTTTCATAGGTATGGAAAAGAGCTTGGGAAGGGAAGTGATGTGATACATTGGTGGACTTAAACTGAATTAAGTACTTTGGGGAGGAAGGAAGAATTGGAGTAATGAAGATTAAAGATAAGTAATCTGGACAGTATGATTTCCTGTCAGTTGTGTCTTTTTCCTCATAGAGATTTGCACTTTATTTTTGCAGATCATGTGGCACCCTCAATATTGTAAGTGATGGCTTGTCTTTGTAAAATACAGGGTGACAGGAATGGGATTGCTGTAACCTTCATGGAAAACAAGCATTTGAAATGCAATTGGTGTCGCATTAGTGAATATTAGAGCTGTTGGCACTGTAAATGATAATGACAGTCTCGCCTTTGGTACCTTATAAATATTTAACCATGCAGCAAATTAAACCTTTATCAGAAATAAACTGTTTGTGCATTCCATAATACACCTGGCATTAGATTTTGCCCCTACAAAACACCACATTAAAAATAGCATTAGGAAGAATCATGGTCATGTAACCATATAGTCAGCCCCTAGAGGGTCTAATCACATGAAAAAGAATGACAAAAAACATTGTAATGGAACCACATAATCAGCCCCTTGAGGGCATAGTGTATTAAGCATTTTCAGGCCCAGTAGGACTTTTAAATAACATTTAACTACAGAGTACACGGTACAAGGGTGCAGTACCACTGGTCGTGGCTAGATGCCCCTTTACAGTCAACAGCAGAAGGTACAGTACCACTGGTCTTGCCCAGATGTCCCTGTAGTGCCAAAAGCACTCATAGTACAGTGTTGATGCGCTTTGCCTAACATCAAGTGTAGCTGAGTTAGTTGTGCCTTGGGACAGGTATCATCCTTAAGCCCCTGCAGAGCATAGTGTATTACACATTTGGATGCCTAGCAGACCTGTCATAATATTGCAAGCAAGGCCCTTATAACACAAATTCCTCTTCGCTGTAAAAACAAAAGTTCCAGCCATAAGAGAGATTAAATATACATTGAATAGTGGAAGAGGTGGAAGAGGTTATGATTTTGGGACCCCCTCTAACCTACTGTGACCCAGAAGGCCTGGACAGAAAGAGCACGTAATTCTGAATGTTTTGGTGGTGGTCCCATTGACCTAGGACCACCACAAGCTGAGTTATGGGGGAAATGTGTTGTAAAAGGAATGGCTGCAAAACATTATTCTTAGAAATGGGGTCTCTAGTTGGCAGAGGTATACACCCTTGTCCAAATAGGGATCACAATCCTAGTCATGGTAAGTCACACACAATCCAAATTATCCTGTGCCCACCCTCTGGTAGCTTGGCACTGAGCAGTCAGGCTTAACTTAGAAGGCAATGTGTAAAGTATTTGTGCAATAACTCAAGCAGTAATACAGTGAGAACACCACAAAAAAAGACATCAAACAGGTTTAGAAAAATATAGGATATTTATCTGATTAAATTAAGGTCAAAACTATCAAGATTTGACAGTCATAAGTTGAAATATCACTTTTGTAATGATAATAAGTCTTAAGTTCTTAAAAGCAACAATTGTCTCTTGCAAGCACAAAGTAACTGGTTTGCGTCAAAATTACATGCACGAGGACTGCAGAGGAGGAGATGTGTGGAAAAAGGTAGGTGTGCGTCAGATTTCCGGGTGCACACAAAAGATGTGTTGATTCTTGTCCACGTGGCAAGGGCTATGTGTCGAATTCCGGCGCACAGGCTTGAATCCTCTGTGCGATGCGGGGTCTTTTGACGCCCAGGGCGAAGCGTGGAAATCCTGGGCATGCGGGGCACAGTCACAGCTGCTGCTTCGATCCTGTGGGTGACACTTCTGCCGCACGACTGGCACTGCATCGATTCTTCTTGCAGGAAGTTGGACTGTATTGTTCCGGCTTAGCGATGTGTCAGTCCGGTGGGCTGTGTGTTAAAGTTCCGGTCGCAACGTTGCCACTGCCTCGATCTCCACTCGGGGAGCCGGGCTGCATTGTTCGGTTCGGCAATGTGGTGATTTTCCCACCGCTGGACAGGCTGTGGGTCGATTCCAGCAGGCTGTGCGCCAATTTTCGCCGCACAAGGAGTTTCTTTGCAGAGATGAAGTCCTTTTGGCCCTGAGATTTCAGGAAAGAGGAGGCAAGCTCAATCCAAGCCCTTGGAGAGCACTTCTCAACAGATCCAGAGGCCAGCAAGGCAGCAGGGTACCAGCAAGGCAGCAGTCCTTTACATCAAAGCAGTCCAGGGGAGTCCTTGGGGCAGCCAGGCAGCTTCTCTTGGCAGGTTGCAGGATCTGCTGCAGAGTGTCTGACCCAAAAAGTGTCTGATTTGGTAGGGTCAGGGACCCAGTTCATATACCCAAAAGTGCCTTTGAAGTGTGGGAGACTTCAAATAGTGGTTTTGAAGTGCACAAGGTTCCCCTTTCAGTACAGTCCTGTCTACCAGGGTCCCAATAGGGGGTTTGGCAGTCCCTCGTGTGAGGGCAGACCACTGTTCTTCGAAATGTAAGTGGCAGGCCCTCCACCCTTCCAGCCCAGGAAGACCCATTCAGTATGCAGCTGTGTGCAGGTGTGAGTGAGTATTCTGTATTTGGGGTTGTCTGGGTGAAATGCACAAGGGAGCTGTCAACCAGCCCAGCCGAGACATGGATTGGAGACAGGCTGTAAGGCACAGAAGGATTTAAGTGCAGAGAAATTCTCACTTTCTAAAAGTAGCATTTCTAAAATAGTAATCTAAAATCCAACCTCACCAGTCAGCAGGACTTTGTATTACCATTCTGGCCATACTAAATAAGACCTGTTTACCCATTTCTACTTAGAATCTACCACTCATACAGTTTGAGGGTAGCCCTCATGTTAGCCTATGAAAGGAGCAGGCCTCACAGCAGTAGAAAACTAATTTAGGAGTTTTCCACTACCAGGACATATAAAACACACAGATATGTCATGCCTTCTACCTACACAGCACCCTGCCCTCTAGGTTACCTAGGGCCTACCTTAGGGGTCACGTATGTGTAGAAAAAGGGGAGTTTAAGGCCTGGCCAAGTCGAAGTAGCAGTGAAACTGCACCCACAGGCCTTGCAATGGCAGGCCTGAGACATGGTCAAGGGGCTACTCATGTGGGCGGCACAATCAGTGCTGCAGGCCCACTCATAGCATTTAATTTATAGGCCCTGGGCACATGCAGTGCACTTTACTAGGGACTTACCAATACATTAAATATGCCAATTGGGTATGAGCCAATGTCACCATGTTTTAAGGGAGAGAGCATATACACGTTAGCACTGTTTAGCAGTGGTAAAGTGTGCAGAGTCCTAAAACCAGTAAAAACAGTGTCAAAATGTGGAGGGAGGCAGGCAGAAAGTTGGGGGTGACCACCCTAAGGCTGTCAGGTTTAACAATTATGGGGTGAGTTTTCCCGAGTGCAGTGAATAGGTAAAAGCAATGCATGCAAAGCGTTATGGGGTGAGTTTCCCTGAGTGCAGTGACTATTGTAGTATGACTCTCCCGCTCTGCAGGGAGAACCACTGTTGAGGGTGCAATACCTGCGTCTATTTCATGCAATAGAAAGCCACAACAAAATGTACAAAACACACGCACAAGACACAACTACATGTATTTACTGATTATTTAAAGTAAGGCGCAAGTGAAGGACAAAACGCGGAAAACGAACTGCGAATACTTCACACGAATGCTTGTTGACAAAGAGAAGCTGGAAATTGTTGAAAAAACAGTCCATCCAAAGAACAGAAAAACAATCTAGATGTAATTAAACTGTACTTGGCCAGTGCTCCTCAGACAAGAACAGGAAGAGACATATTGGCTGCCAAATCAGTTAGGAGGCAGCAAAGAAGAGCGACACTGCCTTCAACCTGTGGCAAGCGGCAAGAGGCAGGAGCAAAAGTCCTTTACTCATTCCCACAGGTCTTGCAGACAGTACATGCGCACTATCTAGGCTCGACTTAAAATGAATTGCAGTAAACATATAGCCCTATAACTTCTGCTAAGTGAGCACAATCTGTCAGTTTAATTAGGCACATTAAGAGCAGTAGCAAGGGTCAAGCACAATCTCGGGATTAGATGCAAAATGTAATTAATCGGGCGGTTTCCTGTCTTGCTACCTGTTTGGGTCTCAGCAGATTGCGCTTTTTCACAACCTTTACTCAACAGGGGATTGAAATCGCAACGTCATTCCTGTTTCTGAACTAAAGCACAACATTCGGTGTGGCGCACTGTTTGGCCTCTCGTTAAACACCTAAACCAGGCTTCAAGGACGGGTGAAATGGACTTTCCGGAAATACAGCTGTCAAGTGGCCTAGTGATACGTATGATACTATACACTATCAGCATGGCCTGGCGTTTTAGATACAACACTTTTCCTCTTACGTTTCTTGAGCCTAGATTTACAACCGTAAAATTTAAATTCAGGACTCCGAATATAACCTGAAGTTGAAATAGCAAGTCTGGAAAGGGCCCCTTGGAGCTACGCCAAAGCGCAGAGAAGTCACTGTGTCGCGACTGACCTGCAGCTCTGACACTGCTCTCTGAGCTCCTGGGGAGTGAAATTGATTCCGTGCATCACGCTGAAAGTTTTCGCACAGTCACTGTGGCCTGGCGTGATTGATGTAGTACCACTGTTTTCTGGAAGCGAGAAGATTGCCTTCTGGGTTGGTTATACTATGTTGTGAGGTTATGCACCACCAGCAGGCTGGGTCAGTTGGTTCCTGAATTCCAGTGACGTAGTTGAAATTCTAAACGGGCTCCAGATCTTTTTGCGATCATCTCCCATTTCACCAATCAGAGGCAAGCTCAGTGCTCTAGTCTTTTTTGTGTGTCTATTCGCGTATATGTTCCTTCGTAAATGTCAGTGTCCAGTTCGCGTTTACAGTTTTTCTATTCCTTTGCCCTTGTGCACAGGCACTTTATTTAACTGTGTTGATAAACAAATTGTATATTCATTTTATCTTCCATAGACTGTAAACCACTTTGCTCATAAAGTCCTAAGTAGACTGTTTCTAAGGAAGCGTGTGTCTGCACATCCCACTTATATATTCTCTAGTTTCTATACAGTATTTTAAAACTTAGTTAAGTGTGAATTACAGCTGGTACCCGTTGCAGTTTTATTCCCGCTTGCTTTATTTTTATCACAATGTTCAAATTGTGTTGTGAATGCTCAAGTAGGTTTCTTTTTGCTATTAGTCATATATTCTAAACGGGTTAAAACCCTTTACTTGTGTTTTTAATATAGGTATATCTTTAGAAGCTTACAATAGTAAGGCAGTCCTAACTTGTTGAGCTGATGAGCAAGTTACCTATTTATAATTAGTGGAAACAAATAAAACAGCGAACGGATCCCGTTTTCATGTGTTAACTAAAGCATCTTTTTTATTTGCTTCAGAAAAGACACAAAGCCGACAGGCAAGTGAATAAGAAGAAAACACAAGGTACGTGCTGCTATTCTTCAATTCGAACTTGTGACTTTTTGGTAAATTATAGGCGGTTACTTTGTCTTTTGAGTTAATTTCTTTTTTGGTGTTTATTC
The DNA here is from genome assembly GCF_031143425.1 of Pleurodeles waltl. Taxonomy (NCBI): domain Eukaryota; kingdom Metazoa; phylum Chordata; class Amphibia; order Caudata; family Salamandridae; genus Pleurodeles; species Pleurodeles waltl. The sequence continues at coordinate 1,010,180,805 of NC_090437.1, forward strand.
TTTATATTATCTTATTTTTATGGTAGTTTATAATTGTTACTATTGATAACTGTACCGGCTACATTTTCTTAGAATAAATAATTCAAGAATGTAGTTTCTTATGTTGTAGGGGTTGGTAGGAGAGTAGTCTATTATGCTTGGAAGGTGCTGTGTAGTTGTTGTGTCATTGCTTTATTGTGTTTCTTTTTGTATTATCCTTTGTTCTACTACAATAAAATCTAATAAAAAAAAAAAATGTAGTTTCTCAATTGGTGGCTTTCCAGAGGTTTATAAAATAGGCATCAATGATAAACCTCATTTAAAAAAGGATATAACGTTTCTTGCTGTAAAATAGATGCTAAAGTCTCACCAGTTCATAGCACAGATTAAATTGTTATTCCGAAAGTAGTTCAGTGCACACAGTTTTGTGTAAAAGCTTGTTTTATAAGCGCATCTTAGTAGTAATGGGGACAGGATTGAACATCTTCCCCTGGTACAGATCACCTAGCGTTTCTCATCCCCCCTCTACCTCACTACATACATGTCTTCCCCGATACGAATGAATGTGAGAAGCGTCCATATGACTAGCTCCCTGGCAAAGGAGGTGGGGGGAGGGGGTGTTTAAATAACCTAGTGATCATTCGCTCCCACACCTCTGCCACCTGACGGATCAAATAAGGGGTGTCAGGTGGTGTATGTAAGCCGCACATGAGTGAGCCATTAAGGAGTATTCACTGTCTGTGCCTCGTAGCAGTCATGTCTCCTGGTTGTCTTCCCCGGGCACCCACTTAGCGACGTGGTGTAATTTGAACGTGTGATGCTTAGTAGTAAAGTTCTAGGTCTGGTATGCCCAACCTGTCTTCCAACTGGTCTTGCTTGAGCTGCAACAGCACCACTCTACTCCTCTTCCAGACCTACACAAGAGAGATCTCCAAACTCTCCAGCATCTCAAACACGCTACATGGCAGCATGTATAGAGCATTTTGGATTACACACAAATACCTGAGAAGAAACACCTTCTTAGTTTCTAAGACTGTCCCTGCCATAGACAGTGTGCTTCAAAAGCGAACATACTTCGTCAGTCCGTTTACCAGTCGTTCAATGCAAAATTACCGCTGGTTGTCCATGGTGTGTCCCACCAAAACACCAAGATAGTGTCGTAGTTGGACTCTTGCTCTAGGCAAGACTGCTGGTTTAAGGATGACAGTACTTATATTTGTAGGCGATTATGCCAATCCTACGACAGGTCAGAACTGTCGTCCCAACCCTCCCGGCTCACAAGCAGCACCTCACCAGAAACCCCAACAGTAAAAAGTGATTTGTGGCAGCCTTTACGCATGGACTTAAGAGTGTGATATCTCAGGGAGTGTCCTGGTTAAACGGAGATTACCCCTTTCTCTCATTAACAACATGTCTCAGTCAAACACAGGCAATGAAGAAGATGCAGTAAAGTTTCAATAGGTTTTATTTAGCGAAACTGCATTCTGCGATAAGTTGCATGGACTGCAATGATTAGAATAATGAACAGTGGATGAAACAGAATGGTAAAGACAAGGGTCATTAATACAAAAACCCACACCATCTTGCAATAACATGAAAAGACATGAAGTGTGAAATATGTCCTAATACCCTAGCATGATGGGCCTAACTTCTAACCTAAAGGAGAGCTAGGTATGTTAAACCTAATCTGCCAATGCCATGTCCATAAGAAGAGCCTCCAACCCTCGTTACGTTGGAATGAGGACTCTAGTTCAGACTCCGTAGGGACACAAAGACTGGGTCAGCGTTAAGGCAACATGCAGCATCGATTGCAGCGATGGCATCTGGTCAGAATCCCTCTGACTATCTTTTTAAGTGAGGAATATTTATACAGATCTACTTGGACCCCTGACATAGGTTTGTTCCGAAACAATAGATAACAAGGCATGCTTGGGACAGTAATTAATATAAACAATTCCCTTGAAAGCGTGAAGAGGGAAAGTACCTAAAGTGAACACCTACAGTTTGTTTATCTTTGTCACTTGATGTTGACATCTTAGCACGGTGGCACTGATAACATAAACTAAAACATGGCTGTTAGAATTGGGGTCTTTGGTTGGCAATCAGGTTACCCCCTGTCCAAGCAAGGACCCTCACTCTAGTCAGGGTAAAAGAGAATCACCCTAAGCTAACCCCCGCTCACCCTCTTGGTAGCTTGGCACAAGCAGGCAGGATAAACTTCAGAGTGATAGGTGTAAAGTATTTGTATGAACATGAACAGTAACTCAATGAAAACACTACAAAATTACATAACACAGGTTTAGAAAAATAGAAAATATTTTTCTAAACAAAAAACAAGACCAAAACGACAAAAACCACAAACACGAGTCAAAGATATCAATTAAAAACCAAAAAGAGTCTTCATGTAATTTTAAACACAACACTAACGCTGTTAGCGTGGAAATGTACCTGGGTGCATCAAAAATAACCCTGCGTGGGCAAGTGTGCATCAAAAAGGGCTTTCGATACATCAATATCACTCACGAGCGAGACCGTGCGTTGTTTCTCCTTCAGTTGAGTTTCTTCTCTCTGCAGGAGAGTGATGGGTCGATTCGAATCGCACTCTCGGGTCCGGGCAAGCCTGCATTGTTTTACACGACCAGCGATGTTTGCGTCGGAAATCCTGCCGCATGATGATCCGAAAACCACACAGTGTGGGTTGCGATCTTACCAGCCTCCGTCAGCGATGCTGCGCGTTGTTTCTCCAGCCGCATGCGTCGATCTTCCAGCCGTGCTGCAGGCTAGCGGCTATTTTCAGCCGTGAAGCTAGTGCGTCGATTTTTCAGCAGCGGATCGGAGTTGTCGATCTTTTCCCAGCACTGCGGTCAGTGCGTGGATTTAGCACTCTTGTCCTTCCAGCTTCAACTTTCAGAGTCCCAGGAACTGGAAGGGCACCACTTGGCAGGGTAGGAGTTTCAGCAGAGGCTCCAGGTGCTGGCAGAGAGAAGTCTTTGCTGTCCCTGAGATTTCAAACAGGAGGCAAGCTCTAAATCAAGCCCTTTGAGAGTTCTTCACAAGAAGGAAGGCACACAAAGTGTTGCGCCACGACCCGCGGCGCAAGCCGAACATTCGGCTCGGGACGTAGCCGCGGTGGCAGGATGTACCGCGCCCCTGCCATTGTCTATTTTTATCAAGGCCCCAAATTGGGCATGGGGCCTCGACACATTAAGGGTGCGGCGTGCCCCTGTTAGTTTTTTGCCTCCCTCCACTCTCCATTCACCCCCACTTACCTTCTGCTTCTTTTTTCTTTCTTCTTTTCTGCTTTCCTCGTTTTTCCTTGTATTTATGCCCTTCTTTCATTTCCAAGTTCCTTTCTCCTTCCTAGCATGCCTTCCTTCTCCCTGCATGCCTTTGAAACCTTACTTAACATGGTGTTTTTTTCTATAGGTTTCTTTGCTATACTCCCAATCCAATATGGTGTCTTTTACTTCCTGCCGGTCACCTCCTATTCTTTGGGTATATAAGGTTTGTGATTCTTGTTCTCTTTGCGCTGCAACACTTCCTGTGGGTGTTGATCTTCGCTCCTGTTCTTCTGGGTCAGGTATGTTTTCTGAGCCTGTTCCAGCTTTTTTCATTGTCATTTTTGTCTTTTGTTCAGATGTACTTTTTACTTTTTGTTTTTGTTCCAGGAGTTCCTGTTTGAGGTTTTTTCCCTTTTTGGGTTTTTTCCCTCGGGGACTCCTTCTGGAGGGCACAGACTGCCTTTGGCATTCCCTCCGTCAGCAGCACCGTGGCTACCAGAAGGGGTTACCCCTACTTGGGTCAAGGCAGAACCTATAGGAACCAAGACCTCGCCACATTTCCAGTGGGCCACAGACATAGACAACAAGTAGGTCGTGACATAAAGTCCAGTCTTTGTCTTCTAGCACAGGCAGAAGCAGCAACTGCAGGATAGCTCCACAAAGCAGTCACAGGCAGGACAGCTCTTCTTCCTCAGTTCTTCAGCTCTTCTTCAGGCAGAGGTTCCTCTTGGTTTCCAGAAGTGTTCTAAAGTCTGTGGTTTTGGGTGCCCTTCTTATACCCATGTTGCCCTTTGAAGTAGGCTTACTTCAAAGAAAAGCTCTCTTGTTTGTGAAATCCTGCCTTGCCCAGGCCAGGCCCCAGACACACACCAGGGGACTGGAGACTGCATTGTGTGAGGGCAGGCACAGCCCTTTCAGGTGTGAGTGACCACTCCTCCCCTGCCTCCTAGCACAGATGGCTCATCAGGATATGCAGGATACACCCCAGCTCCATTTATGTCACTGTCTAGTGAGAGGTGCAACCAGCCCAACTGTCAAACTGACCCAGATAGGGAATCCACAAACAGGCAGAGTCACATAAATGGTTTAAGCAAGAAAATGCTCACTTTCTAAAAGTGGCATTTTCAAACACACAATCTTAAAATCAATTTTACTGAAAGATGTATGTTTAAATTGTGAGCTCAGAGACCCCAAACTCCACATGTCTATCTGCTCCCAAAGGGAATCTACACTTTAATCATATGTAAAGGTAGCCCCCATGTAAACCTATGAGAGGGACAGTCCTTGCAACAGTGAAAAACGAATTTAGCAGTATTTCACTGTCAGGACATTCAAAACACATTACTATATGTCCTACCTTAACCATACACTGCACCCTGCACTTGAGGCTACCTAGGGCCTACCTTAGGGGTGTCTTACATGTAAGAAAAGGGAAGGTTTAGGCTTGGCAAGTGGGTACACTTGCCAAGTCGAATTCACAGGTTAAAGCTGCAAACACAGACACTGCAGTGGCAGGTCTGAGCCATGCTTACAGAGCTACTAATGTGGGTGGCACAACCAGTGCTGCAGGCCCACTAGTAGCATTTGATTTACAGGCCCTGGGCACCTCTATTGCACTGTACTAGGGATTTACTAGTAAATCAAATATGCCAATCCTGGATAAGCCAATTACATACACATTTTGTATAGGAGCAATTGCACTTTAGCACTGGTTAGCAGTGGTAAAGTGCCCAGAGTAACAAAAACAGCTAAAACAGAGTCCAGCACACATCAGCAACCTGGGAATCAGAGGCAAAAAGTTATAGGAGACCTCACCAAGGATGAAAAGTCTAACAATGGCCTAACTAAAAACAAGACAGCCATCTTAAGATTTAATTAAATAAATGCGCTAAAACCGAGCAAGCTAAGTAGGGTAAAAGTCACTGGGTGACGGGGGCACGAGTCTGCAAGCTAAAGGCTAAGCTAACTCCTGTATCCCATTAAAACAGACTAGGATTCACTACACCCTCCCCATTGCCGTAACAAGTATGACACCATGACTTGACGCCACCGAAGGAGAATTAATGCAAATGCTAAAAATGCTCTGGACTAAAAACTAAAAAACATCAAAACAAGCTAAAAAAAATCATATTTAAAACATGCTAAAATCAATAGCTAAAAACATACGAAGAGATATAATGTCGACCATGACAAGCCCAGCAGGCCAAAGTAAGGGCAATAAATGTATACTTTGGATTTGGTGTAAAAAAAAAAAAATAATTATCAAATTGTATAACAATAGTCATGATCTTGAAGAGCATCTCCGAAGTCATCGAATAGAAAGGACCTAAAAAAAGAGGCCATATCATCAAATTTTAGCTCGATCACAGGATGGGCAGACAGATCCATGGAGCAGTAGTGCATAGTAGTCTCTTGTGCAGGTCCACCTGCAGTAGTTTCATCCTCCATAGTACAAAGAGCCAACTCGTTCAGCCAGGAAGGCTCATAAGTGGCCTCGCTGATCAGCCTTAGTCTCAAGGGGCACGACAGTAAATGAAGCCTCATCGAGGACATCAGCAGTTCTTGGTCCACAGGAGGCACTGGCGTGACAGCAAGACACACTGTAGGCAAGTATTTAAAGAGGCACCATATGCAGCAAAAGACTGGTTGCACGCACCAAAGGAGTGGACAGAATGACAATGACCAATCATGCTCCAATTCCACCAGCAAGGAAGCATCGAAGATCTGAACCATGCATTCACGGCACAGTTGAGCTGGTGACAATGGTTCCATTGCTTTGTGTAGCTGGAAAGACACAACCACTGCGAATCAGAAGAAATAGCAGCAGTATTCTGCCAATCAATGTCAAAATAATAGGAAAGCCGCCAAACACACTTGAAAAGAGTGAATGGATGGCCGATGGGATGACTCTGAAGACAGTCTGGAAGATGGACACGAATCCAGACCCGACAGCCTTAAAGAAATGAGCAATCCCAACAGTGCTCAAGGCGTTGAAAATTCTGGATACCAGTTCTCCAAAGTGCTGGGTTTGTTGGTATTTAATAGGGATTGTATCTCGGCTGATCTCTCTATCTGTAGAGCATGCATCTCTCTAGCTGATGTCAACGCAACTTGTTTTTGAAGCAGTAACGCCTTTAGTCTGCTCAGCTTGCCATAATTTACATTAACAGTATCAATGTGAGGCCACATGTCTGATACTTTTATCTCCGGTGTGGCGGGGAATAAAACTTGTCCACAACACGTAACAACCTTAGAGACTGAAATTGCGAAGGCAATTCCTGGTCGCATACCGCAACAGCTTTGGTCGCTCAGCACCACATACTTTCCCTTTGAAAGTACATGAAATGCTGGAAGAATCAAAGTGACGGGAGTACCCTTCAGAAAACAGGCAAAGTTTGTGACCCCCACATTGCAAAGGCTGTGAAGGGACACCTGCTTGCAGATCATTGAATGACTAACAGCAGTCTCACATTCGCTTCCGCTAAGAAAGACCTCTGTTTCGCCGTTCAGACATGTATAATCGAAGGGCAACTCCCACTCTTCTTTAATATAACTATCGCCTAGTCACTCGTACCTGCCCACGGCAAGATGTTTCAGGCATTTCAAAAAACGAAAAGTGGAAATGGGCAGATTAATAATGCCATGTAGGAGACATACTGTTGAAGGACTTTCTGCAACTGTGAAAGGCAACTTTTCTAACTTCTCTATATGAAGCATGGGGAAACTCGCTTCTCTCTTAGCCATTGTCTGCTGTTCCCTGGATAAATTAAAAGCAGTGAACAATTCACTCCCGTTAAAGTATTTCCATGGAATGCGGACATTTTTTAAAGTTTGTAGTGTTCAACCTAGCTGCATGATGGAACGTGGCTGACTTTGCCTATGATATACAAGGGACAAGTCTGTCTGAATGATATCTAGCGCAGACGACACAGATTGTCAGGGAGTAAGTCCTGTTGGAGAGAGTATTCATGCCGTTATCACCAACAGCTAATGCCTTTTCTATGTTTTCCTTATCTATTTGCATTAAACGCGCAGCAGCTTCTACCTGAGAAAGCTTCCAGATCTCATTATACATAGCATATATGAATCTTTGAGAGCGCGGCTTTCTAGGACCTAGCAAAAATTCCTGCAAGTCTACATCTTCAGAAAGGGTGTTAAGATGTTCTTTACCTGCGGCTAACGTGTTAGACTGTACCCATTGTTGGCACAGTTTATTCACACTGTATGTTGTAACTATACCCGTTTGTTGACCCGAGACAAAGCGAGGGTCTGGCCGGCTAATCTTGAAACCTCCTGAGGAATGCAAAAAATGTGCTTGACTTTCATTGGTGTCTGTTGGCCAAATGAACCACCCACCGGGACTGGAAAGTGAAGAATTATAGGTACCAGCCTGAACCTTTGCATCTAGCTCTTCTTCGTTGACATTCAGGAAGAATTACCAATCATTAAACTTCGCCGGTGTAGAGATACTGGACGTGTTCATTTCTTTTACAGGACATCTGTTGAATGGTGTAATTTTATAAAATCATTTGCACAGGAATCAGGCATGCTCTAAATGAAGCTTCCCTACACTGTATTTGAATCTTGTGTTCCCCATACACTTTTTAAATCATTAGTGTTCTTCCAGTATTCGTAACCTTCAGCTATAAGATGGGAAACAAAGGAATCTGAATAAATCAGCTTTGTATCTGTTAGCAGAAGTTTCCTAATTTTGGGAGGAGGTAATTTGAAATAATGTGACTCAGCATTTTTGGTCGTGCCCAGAAAAATAAGTAAACTTATCTAAATGGCATTTTGGGCTCCCCACTGGTGGCATTGAACAGTGTTCCCAATGTGTGTAGTTAAGTACTGGGCTTTGTCTAGTGGTACGGTGCAGGTAGTAATGTCCCCAGTTATTGTATCAGAAAATGTCCCCATAATTCATTGTATGTCTATATACTTCATCACTTTCAAACACTGAATAGTCCTTCATTTCAGTTAACATGGAATCAACTGTCTGGACAACCCAATCATCAGATACAACACAATCATCAGATATTTACATCTGTCATAGAAATTTTAAATACATATGGAATGACTTCAGTAGGCCCGTATATTTCAAATGGAACGTTGTCCCACACAATCCCATCAGGAATTGGCACAGCTGAAATGTTCACAAGGGAGAAGTCTCTTCGGACCTTAAGTGAGGAATGATATGGAATTAAGACTTCATCCACAAGCTCAACTTAGAAGCGTTCAGGAAGGTAATGACCATTTATAAGCAAAAAGAAAACCGTGACAAAACCAATCAATAGAAACAATGCAAAAAATGTCAAGCAGAACCGTAAGTAGTTCCATGGGCGTCTTAAATATATATATATATATATATATTTTTTTTTTTTTATAAATTGTTTTATTGTAAACACTGCAAAATGGTACACAATCCAAGAGGGATCAAGGTCCCAGCATTTATAAACAATCATACATAATAAGTCAAAGTATATAGGCAACAGATGGTGCAATGGTACATTGTCAGTTGTTCTTCAAAACCGTTGCCATAATGATCACAGTAGTCATAATGATAACATAATGATAACAACCATCAGAGAAAACAGGAGAGAGAACGGAGAGTAGAGGGGGAAGAGGAAATATGGGTCGGGCTGGGGAATAAGCAGTACTTTGTGCTATAAAACATCCTCGTACGGGGGCGGGAGGAGAGAGGTGGGGTTAGTAGACCCTTATATAGGGTGGTGGGAGCTAGGTTATAATGTCGTCTAACCCTTCGGGGGTGGGGAGTTCGCTCCTTGCTGTGCCGGTATTCGGCTTGTGGGGCAAGTCGCAGCGCCTGCATACAGTGTTATCAGATTACGGTCGGGTATCTTTACGGTGGGAAGCGGCCTATCGGAATGGTAGTGTGCACCTGGATAGTGAATTGCCGGGATAACGGGTCAATCTGGATGTGATGGTCTGGATTCCTTAGCTTCTCTCGGCACTGCTCATGCTTGTTACTTAATGTTCTTATGCCGACTCTGATGTAAGGGTCTGCAACCGCAGGTTACTGATAAGAGTATAGGAGGCCTGGGTTGTGCCCCTGGGGGAGCTGAGGAAGAGAGTGGGGAAGAAGGAGGACAGAGAGAGAGAAGAGAAAAGAGAAAGGAAAGAAGAGGCTAATGAGAAGAGAGGGAGAGAGGTAGCCTGTCACGGGGAAAAACGAGGAGCGGAGGGTGGGAGATGGGAAAGGGAGGGGGGGAGCATGAAAGTGAAAATGGAGAGGGAGGAGGGAGTGGTGGGTGATTTCAAGCGACCTACGGACATCCCCCCAGTGAGGAAGGTGGCCCACACCTGGCCGAATACTTGGTCTTGGTCTTGCAGGTTATAGATGATTCTTTCATGCGTGGCAATGCAGGTCATAGCTATGATCCATTGTTCCGGGGTTGGAGGAGCGGCCGATCGCCAGTGGCGTAGCATGCAGATTTTTGCAGTGGCTAACGCTGTATGAAGCAACCTCTTGTGCTGTCTGGTTAGGTCTGGGAGAGAGGTCGTGTCATGCAGGAGTATGAGGGAGAAGGGAAGTGGTGCCAGGAGTACCATGGATTCAGCCAGGGTAGACCCCACCGTATCCCACAGTGATCGGACCGTTGGGCAATCTATTAAGATATGTTTGAGGTCGCAGTATGGTTCTGGGCATCGCCAACACTTCGCGTGTGGGAGGTGTCCTGTCCTGTGCAGTTTTGCAGGGGACCAGTACCAATCATGTAGGACCTTGAAGAGGCAGAACTTTAAACGTGCCTCTCGGGTACCTCTGTCCAAAGCCTCTAGGATGTCTTCCCAGCCTTCCAGGTCTAATGTCTGTTGTAGTCGGGTTTGCCATTTTAGACGTAGCGTGTCTGCGAGGGGTTGGGAGTAGAACTGTCAAATAATTAGGTCATAGAGGCCTGCCATGACTCCCTTATGTTGTCCCCACTGTTGTAAGTAGGCCACTATGGGTGAGGACCGGGATCCCCATTGGGTAACCTTGGTCCCCCGACAGATGCAGTGTTTAAGTTGCAGATATCAGCACTCTTGGCTCGGTTGGAGATTGAATTCCTCCCGTAGCCTGGGGAAGGATTTAAGCGTGTCGTTTTCCAGAATCTGGGAAATGGTATGGATACCAGCCCTCCTCCACCGTGGCCAGTCCAGCACTTCACCGCCTATCCGGAGTCCGCTATTGCGCCACAGGGATGCTTGAGCATGAAGAAGAGGGTGGACCCCGAGCAGGCAGTGGACCCTACGCCAAGCTGCTCGTGTCGCCTTCAAAACGGGGTTCACCAAACCGATAGATGGAAGGTCGTCGCGGTAAGTCCCTCAGATTCCCTCCTTCGCGGACAGCAGTAGTGTCTCCACAGCTATCAATTGGGGCGGGTCCGGCACTCCGGACAGTGTGTGCGACAGCTGAGATAGGTGTAGTGCAAGTGAATAATGCTCTACCGACGGTAGTCCCATGCCCCCGTGGGAGCGTCGGGCTAGGAGTTTGGCGGGTGATAGGCGTGGTCGCATGGAACCCCATACGAATGATCTGATGAGTGTATCTAGAGAGAGGATTGCAAATCCATCGATAATCTCTAGCAAGGCTGGTATGGATCTTTCTAGATCCGTGAAAGTTAGTAGGACGTCATCGGCGTATAGATAGATTTTAGAATTGCCGACCGGGAGTGTGAGACCTGTGATGGGAGGGGGGGGGGGGAGCGAATAGCCACAGCAAGTGGCTCCATTGCCAACAGGAACAGGAGTGGTGAAAGGGGGCTGCCCTGTCGTGTGCCTCTTCGGATAGGGAAGGGGTCTGAGAGAAAGCCACCGCAATTGACTCTTGCCGTGGGTTAATCGTAGAGTAGCCGTATCATTGAGATAAAACTGTTTTCCAGACCAAATCTCTCCAGCGTTGTAAACAGATAAGACCACTCTATGCGATCGAATGCCTTTTCCGCGTCCAGAGACCGGGCCAGTGCCTCCTCTTGTAGGTCTCTAGAGGCCCAAAGGGTATGGCATAGGGTGCGCAAGTGGTTCCTTGAGGTGCGACCTGGTACGAACCCCACTTGTGTGTGGTGGATTAGAGACGGTATGACTTTGCGTAATTTATTGGCCATGATACTCGCTAGGATTTTGATATCACTGTTTAAAAGAGATATGGGTAGATAGCTGCCACACAGCAGGGGGTCTCTCCCGGGTTTTGGTATGACAGCTATCATGGCGTTATTGGATATCGCCCCCAGGGTCTGTGTTGAGCAAGCTTTGTTCAGGGCCTCATGTAGTATGTCAATTGCGTCTCCCCCTATCCATTTATAACTCCGCCGGGAATCCATCCTCCCCCGGTGATTTGTGGTAAGGGAGGTCTGAGATGACTTTTTCTACTTCCTGCCTGGTTATTTTCCCTTCTAGGAGGTTGCGTCCCTCCTCGGACAACGAGGGTAGGTCAATGCCTGCCAAGAAAGCTGTACACTGCGCTGGGCTGGGTGTATTCTCCGATGTATAAAGATGTTTGTAGAAGGACGCAAATTTGTTAGCGATGGCTTGTGGGTGCGTTAGTATTTCTCCAGAGGAGGCGCGGATGGCTGGGATAGCAAGGGCAGCTGTCCTCTGCCGAAGCTGGGCTGCCAGCAGGCGCCCTGCCTTCTCTCCCTGTTCGTAATGTCTTCCTTGTAATCTCTGTAGAGCATACTCTGCCTGAGAGGTATACAGCTTGTTGAGGGCCATTTGAGCACGCTCTAAGTTTCGGCGCCCCGTGAGGGAGGGGTGTGCGGTGTATTGTCTAGTGAGCCGGCGTATGTCAAGTTCCAGAGCTGCCTGTCTTTTCTGTCTCTATTTGCCAGTGCCGCGTCTCGCATAAGTTGCCCCGCACTGAGGCCTTGGCTGCGGCCCACATGATTCCGCTAGAATCCACGGAGCCTAAGTTATTTTGAGCGAAGGAGGCAGCATGGTCCTGTAACTGCAGTTTACCCTGGGGCGTACGATAGCGGTGGGCCGCGAATCTCCAAGGTTTACGACCCGGAGACACAAGGCCCAGGTGAATGGCTATGCAAATCGGGGAGTGGTCCGAGAGGCCGCCCTCCAATATGCGAGTCTCGTGGGTGTGGGCCACGAGGTTGTGGGCCAGGAGAAAATAGTCGAGTCGGGATTGGGTGCCATGTACCGGTGAGATGAAAGTGAATTCTCGCTCTGCGGGGTGGGTCAGCCTCCAGTGGTCTACTAGGCCATTGTCCGATAATATATCGGTCTGTAGGGCTCTATCTGCATTGTTACTAACATCTATGGGGCCCGTTCTGTCGAGTATTGGGTCTCCGGCTATGTTCCAATCCCCTCCTATTACGTAGCGGGATGCCCTTATCTCGGTCAAAAGTCGATTGATTTGTAAGAAAAAGAGGCGTTTCGGGCCCGTTGGTGCGTAGATCGAACCCACGCACAGCGAGGAGTCACCCATTTTTAATTTGGCAAACACGTAGTGGCCCTCGAGGTCGGCCCATGACTTAAGAACGGTATGCGGGAGGGTTTTGCGTATTAGTAACGCCACGCCACATTTTCTTGGGGTGGTCTCTGTGCTGGGGGAGGGGAGGGTACAACTAAACAGGGCGGTGCCCACACAGTTGCGTCTCAGTTTATCGGATTCCGGGCCATCTAGGTGTGTCTCTTGTAAGAGGGCAATGTCAGTCTGTTTGGAATTGAGATAGGATAGGACCTTTTTCCGCTTTATGAAGTGGGTAAGGCCATTTACGTTCCAAGATATGATTCGCAAAGGTGGTGCTGGTCTTCTGACTGTGTCGGACATCCTTGCGCCTTATTGAGGTCTACCCGGGTGTAGGAGCACTTGGGACAGGGCAGCGAAAAGGTGCCGGAGGAGGGTTGGGTTGAAGAGGAGAAGGGGAAGGGACTTGACAAAGACTCTAAACTGGGGAGGATGTGTAATAGAGGGGTGGGGATTGGGGGGGGGGGGGTAGTGGACGGGAAACAAGTGGGAAGTGGGTGAGGGAGAAAGAAAGGGATTAACTTCTAAAGGATAAGACAGGCAAACGGAGCTGAAGGAGAGAGGGAGAATTAAGAAAGAGTAAGAAGAGGAAAAGAAAACGGGACACCAGTCCCGGCGGTCTAAGACTGTAACCTGCGGGTCTAGTACCCAGGTCTATCGAGCTCCGTTGCCCGACTGGCGGGCCCCGGACCGAGGGAGGCGGCGCACGCACAGCGCCTCGGCCCCCATAATCTGGCTCTCCCATCTACCCGTGGATCCAGGTGGCGTATAGGGGCGGAGGGGATGGGGGGGGGAGAATGGCCGTGCGTGGAACGTGTGTGGCTTACGCAGTGTGTTATGTGGGGTGCGTGGGACGGGGGGGGGGCAGCGCTGCATGGATCCGTGGCAGTTTTGGGAGGTAGTGTCTGTACCTTGTTTGCATCCGGGAGAAGGGAGCCGCCAGGAGGTGTAAGCCAATTTTGTCGGTTCTTTCGAGTTTTGTCGGAGCCGGGGGGAGGGGGGGAGGAGGCATTGGGGTAGAGGTGCGGTTAGGCTGTTGTGGGAGAGAGGGGTGCCACGCTACTGTTGTAAATCACTCAACACAATGATGCTTTGTTCATCTTAATAAGCACTTAGCAACCGTTATTGAAGGTAATCTAAATTAAAACAAATTATTAATTAATGAAAACAGCGTAACAGTTCTGAGGAAGTGCTCAAAATCTATTTGAACATTAAACAGGGGTTATGCTATTGAAAGAAATCATTTTACCAGGTCTTTAAGAAGAGGGGAAACAAAGGAGGGTACGCTAAAGCATGTAGTGATAAGCAAGAGTATTCAAACACTATCTAGGGCAAGCAGAGGCTATAGCCCCTTGTGGCAATATGTCTATGAGTTCACGAAAAAAAACAGGTACTCATCTCTCCTTTTTGTCTTCTCCAGAGCCAGGGCTCGTCGATGCGGTCGTGCCGGCTCTTGATTGATTGTAGGGAGGGTCCTGAGGGGTCTACTGTTCTTTTGGTCCTCAGGGGGAGTCCATCGTGGGCTTCAGGGGGGGAGCGGGATTTGTCCCTTTCTGATAATTGTGTGTGCATCACCACCGCTTGGAGTACTTGGCCCCTATCGTCGTAGTTTTTCGCGAGTCTCTCAAAGTCTCTTCCCCTGCTTTGGGGATCTGTGGTGGAGTGCATTTCAGGTTCAGGTGAGGGTATCGGATAGCTAGTACTCTGGAGTGGGCTACGCGTGGTCTGGGGGAGTTGGGCGGTCATTTCCATGGACTGGGTTTGATCTTGCAGTCCTTCTAAGAATGTTCTCAAGTGCTCCGGATCGTAGAAGTTCTGTGATTCCCCATTTTTAGTGATTCACATCCTGGCTGGCTCAAATAGACCAAATTTCACTTCTAGGTGACGGAGTTGGGTGTGGAAGGACAGGAAGGCTTTCCTCCGTTCAGCGGTCTCCTTGGAAAAGTCAGCTGACATCAGGATCTCCAAGTTACCCGATTGAAACGACCCTTGTGTGCGAGCCGTCTGTAGTAATTGGCGGGCCTGCAAGTGTCGCAGCATGCAGGCTGTGATGGGGCGGGGGCGGCCATTTCCATCCTATCTCCTGGGACCCAGCCTGTGTGCCCTCTGGAACTCTAAAGGGGGGTCAAATGTTATATCTGGGTAATATGTCCCACAGGTAGGAGAATATGTCTGCGCCCTCCACGCCTTCCGGGAATCCAAGGAGGCGAACATTGTTCCTGCGACTCCTGTCCTCCAAGTCCGTTAGTTTGCTACGAAGGTGTGAGAGTTCTAGGTCTCTGTCGGTCCAGGAGGCTACTTGAGTTTCCACCGTTGTCACTCCTTGATCAAGCCCGGACATCTGCGATTGAAAACCGGCTAAGTCCAGCCGCATAGATCTCGTCTCCGCTGTCAGCTCCACCATGGCATTGTCCATGCCCTCCAGCTTACGACTCACCGCCGATATCTCCTGCAATATGCGGTCCATTGTCGCACCTTGTGTGTCCTCCGTCATGTTGGCGCAAGGAAGGGGTGGAGAGCCCTCTACTGAGGGATGTTTCTGCTGTCGGAGGGCTTCAGAGAATAGTAGTTGGCGGGCTGGTTTACCCGTTACTTTGCTCGTCGTCTTGCCCCTGGGCATTGCGGGTTCCCCCGTTCAGGTAGGGAGCCCAAGAGTGTCGGACCGTGACGCGGTTGGTGCTTGGGACAAAGTCTCAAGAGTCGAACCTCTGGGTGTCCGGGCAGCGTGCAGATCCAGGCACAGGTACAGACCCTGTGGTCCTGTGTTCCCGGCTGGGTGAGGGAGAGAGGGGGGTCCCCGGTGTTGTTTCTGTTCTCCCTATGCCATCTGGGCGTCAGCTCTGTGGTCATCCACTACGGCGCGCCATGCGGGGGGGCGCGAGAGACCATAAAGAAAATTCTGAGGCGTCCATGCTCCTGGATGCTTGAGGCCGCGGCCGGCCCTCTCGTTTCTGGTCCCAGTGGCAGCTGGGGGTGTAGCCAAGTGAACAAGTGTCCCAATGGGATGGCTCCTGTGGTGCTCCGTGCCGTTGTGGGGCCCGTGCGGTGCTCTCCACCCCTCGGGAGGTGTTGTGCTACCTGTCCCCTGTCAGTCAGGAGGTCCGGCGGGCTTTTTGTTGCTGGGCAAGATGTGTTTCGTTGCTGGTGCTCCTTTTTATTTATTTATTTATTTGTTCTTTTTTATTTTTTTTATTTTTTTTATTTTTTAATTGTTCCCTTTCCCCTATTTCCTCCTCCGTCCTTCCTCCCCCCTCTTTATTTCCGGTCCTCTGATCTGCCCTGCCCCGTTGGGGCCACTGCCTTTGCGCAGTCGCTTTGGGAGGGGGGGGCAAGCGGGGTGCCACTCTCGATGACCCCCACTCTCCCAGAAGCAGCAGCAGCCCTGGGGTTGTGGTCGCTGATGGTGGAGGAGAGGAAGGGACCCCCCCGGGTCCCAGGTTCTGCAGTGGGGTGAGGGAGAGGGGGTCGTGCAGTATTGATGTGGTTCTCTCTCTCCGCGGGCCGCCTAGGTCTCCGGCGCACCCCGGGTGGGCCCTCGTCCTCAAGGGAGGGGAGGGGCGAAAGGAGCGAGGTAAGCAGTGGAAGTCGCCAGGCTCCCACCTCCTCCTCCTCCTCCGGTAAGCAGAGGGGGGGAGGTGCGGTCCCTGGCCCGGGTCAGCCAACTACCTGAGGCCGCGGCTCAGTCCTCCGCCGCAGGCCTCGGCACCATCTTCCTCGTTCCTTGTGCGCACGGAGGGGGAGAGCGCGGTCCCTCCGCCATCGGCGCGTCGTCCACTCGTCCCCCAGCGCCGGTCCTCGGCGCTCAATGTTATTGATGGTTTGAGGGGCTCTCGGCGCCCCCACGGCACCGGCGCCCCCGGTCTGCAGCCCGCCGGCTAGCAGAGCTCAGCTCCTAGGCGGCCATCTCCATTCGTGGCTAGACTACGCCCCCAAATAGTTATTTTTAAGCCATAGATACAGCTTACGTGTTTTTGAAACATTGTCAATTACTGGAGTGGATGAGTCTGAAGAAAAGTCATCAATGTCTGTGAAATAATCAGAGGCAGTGTTAGAAATGGGGTCTTTGGTTGGCAGTCAGGTTACCCCCGTCTAAGGAAGGACCCTCACTCTAGTCAGGAAAAGTCACACACAATCCAAATGATCCTGTGCCCACCCTCTGGTAGCTTTGCACTGAGCAGTCAGGCTTTACTTAGGAGGCAATGTGTAAAGTATTTGTGCAATAAATCATGCAATAACATTGTGTAAACACCACAAAAATACACCACACAGGTTTAGAAAAATATATAATATTTATCTGATAAGATGTAGGTCAAAACAATCAAGATGCAATAAGTATACATTGAAATATCACTGTAAAAATGATATAAAGTGTCTTTAGTCTGTTAAAAAAAACAAGTGTCTCTTGCAAGCACAAAGTACCTGCTTTGCACTAAAAATCTCCGCAAGAAACGGCAGAGGAGGCGATGCGTAGAAAACAGGTAGTTGTGCGTCGATCTCTTGTGCCGCACACGGCGATGCGTAATTTTTTTTTTCACGCAGGGAAGGCTTTGCATCTATTTCTGGCGCACGGACTTGGATCCTCTTCGGGTTGCAGGGTTTTCAGATGCCCCGGGGACGATGCATTGAAATCAGACGCTTGCAGGACGAAGTCACAGGGGCTGCGTCGATCCGGCGTGCGTTGCGTGGAAATTTCTACCGCACGGCAGGGGCTGCGTCGATTCCTCTCAGAAAGTACGTCAAATTTCTGATTGCCATGCTGGCGCTGCGTCTATCTTCTCCTTGCGAAGTCGGGCTGTGTCGTTTCGGTTCGGTGTGCAGTGATTTTCTCACTGTGATGCAGGCTGTGCTTCGTTTCTGGCAGGCTTTGTGTCGATTTTCGCTGCACAGGGATTTCTTCTTGCAGGAATGAAGTCTTTTTGGTCCCGAGACTTCAAGGAACAGGAGGCAAGCTCTATCCAAGTCCTGGGAGCGCACTACTCAGCACAGCCAGAGAGCAGCAAGGCAGCAGGGCAAGAGCAAGGCAGCAGACATTCTCAGAAAGCAGTCAGTTGAGTCCCTTGGGCATCCAGGCAGTTCTTATTGGCAGGTTGCAGGTTCTGGTTTAGGTTTTTTCTCCAGGAAGTGTCTGAGTTGGTAGGGGCAGAGGCCCTGTTTAAATACCCAAATGTGCCTTTGAAGTGGGGGAGACTTCAAAGAGTGGATTAGAAGTGCACAAGGTCCCCTTTCAGTTCCATCCTGTCTGCCAGGGTCCCAGTAGGGAGTGTGGCAGTCCTTTGTATGAGGGCAGGCTATTGTCCTTTGACATGTAAGTGTCAGGCCTTCCACCCTCCCAGCCCAGGGAGACCCATTCAGTATACAGATGTATGCAAGTGTGACTGAGCATCCTGTGTTAGGGGTTTGTCTGAGTGAATGCACAAGGGAGCTGTCAATGAAACCTAGCCAGTCGTGAAATGTACGGCACAGAATGATTTAAGTGCAGAGAAATGCCCACTTTCTAAAAGTGGCATTTCTAAAATAGTAATATTAAATCCAACTTCACCAGTCAGCAGGATTTTGTATTACCAATCTGGCTATGCTAAATATGACCTTGTTACTCCTTTCAGATCAGAAGCTACCACTCAAACAGTATATGAGGATAGCCCTAATATTAGTCTATGAAAGGAGCAGGCCTCACAGCAGTGCAAAATAAATTTAGGAGTTTTACACTACCAGGACATGTAAACTACACAGGTACATTTCCTGCCTTTTGTCTAAACAGCACCCTGCCCTATGGGTTACCTATGGCCTACCTTAGGGGTGACTTATATGTTGAAAAAGGGGAGTTTTAGGCTTGGCAAGTACTTATAAATGGCAAGTCAACTTGGCAGTGAAACTGCACTCACAGTCCTTGCAATGGCAGGCCTGAGACATGGTTAAGGGGCTACTTAAGTGGGTGGCAGAATCAGTGCTGCAGGCCCACTAGTAGCATTTAATCTATGGGCCCTGGGCACATATAGTACACTTTACTAGGGACTTATAAGTAAATTAAGTAAGCCAATTGGGTATGATCCAACATCACCATGTTTTAAGGGAGAGAGCATATGCACTTTAGCACTGGTTAGCAGTGGAAAAGTGCGCAGAGTCCTAAAACCAGCAAAAACAGTGTCCAAAAAGTGGAGGGAGGCAGGCAAAAAGTTAGGGGTGACCACCCTAAGGCTTTCAGGTCTAACATGTGTCACCCCCACCAGCGGAGGTATCTGGAGAGACCATCAGCATTGACGTGGTCAATCCCCGGGCGATGCTCCACTGTAAAGTCCATCCCCTGTAGGGAAATGGATGACCTCAGGAGTTTAGGATTCTCGCCCCTCATCTGCATGAGCCATCTGAGGGGCCTGTGGTCTGTCTGAACCCGGAAGTGAGTCCCAAACAGGTATGGTCTCAGCTTCTTCAGTGCCCAGACCACAGCAAATGCTTCTCTCTCAATAACACTCCACCTCTGTTCCTGTGGTAATAGTCTTCTGCTAACAAAGACTACTGGTTGGTCTAGGCCCTCCTCATGTAGCTGTGCTAGAACTGCCCCTATGCCATTCTCTGAAGCGTCTGCGCACAATAACTTCTTTGGAGTAGTCAGGTGCCTTGAGCACGGGGGCCGTGCACATGGCTTCCTTCAGGGAGTCAAAGGCTTTCTGACAAGCCTCTGTCCAATTCACCAACCTAGGTTGCTTTTTGGAAGTAAGTTCTGTCAAGGGTGACACAATGGATCCATAGCCCTCGACAAATCTACAGTAGTATCCTTTGAGGCCTAAGAAGGCTCTCACCTCTGTTTGTGTTCTAGGTGGTTGCCAGGCCTTGATAGTTTGAATCTTGGCCTGCAGTGGCTGCACCTTGCCACCACCTACTAGGTGTCCCAAGTACACCACGGAACCCTGCCCAATCTGGCACTTACTACACTTGATGGTCAGGCCTGCCTGTTGCAGGGCCTGAAGCATCTCCTTGAGGTGGGGCAGGTGTTCCTCCCAGCTGGAACTGTGGACGGCAATGTCATCCAAGTAGGCTGCACAGAAGGCATCCTTGTCAGCGAGGACCCCGTTAACCAACCGTTGGAAGGTAGCTAGGGCATCACGCAGAATTGGTAATGGCCCTCTGGTGTGGAAAACGAAGATCTCTCTTTAGCCCCCTCAGTCAAGGGGATCTGCCAGTACCCTGATGTGAGATCAAAAGTACCGAGGAACTTGGCAGCGCCTAGCCTGTCTACGAGCTCATCAGCTTGGGGGATGGGGTGAGCGTCAGTCCGTGTACTGAGTTGAGACCCCGGTAGTCCATCCAGAATCTGAGTACTGGCTTGGCACTGGGTGCAGCAGCCTTGGGTACCAGCACTACAGGGCTGGCCCATGGACTACTGGACTTCTCAATAACCCTGAGGGCCAGCATCTTGGCAACTTCCTCATTGATGCTGGCCTTCACCCTGTCTGACAACCAGTAAATTTTGTTTTTTACAGGGGGACTGTCTCCTGTGTCAATCTCGTGGACACAGGTGTGTGAGTCCAGGGGTGAGGGAAAACGGAGAGAACTACTGTTCCAGTAACTGGTAGCAGTCCCCTCGCTGGTCCAGGGTCATGGAGTCAGAGAGGTTAACACCCTCCACTGACCCATCACCTTCCTTGGCAGAGAGGAGGTTGGGGAGAGGTTCACTCTCCTCTTCCATACCCTCATCTGTCACAAGAAGCATGTTGACCTCCATCCTCTCAAAATGAGGCTTCAGTCGATTGACATGGAGCACCCTTAGGGGGTTCCTAGGGGATTGGAGGTTCACTAAGTAAGTGGCCTCCCCTTTTCGCTCCTTGACTTCAAATGGGCCAGACCAGCGATCCTGGAGAACTCTAGGCTCCACTGGCTCCATTACCCACACTTTGTCTCTAGGCTGAAACTCCACCAGGGTGGTCTTCTGGTCATACCAGCATTTCATTACCTCTTGACTAGCCTCAAGGTTATTTTTGGCCGCCTTCCAGAAGTGCTGCATCTGGTTGCGGAGGTGCCTTGGAAGATTTCTCCCACCCCTCCTTGACAATGCTTAAGTGTCCCCTGACAGGGTACCCATAGAGAAGCTCAAAGAGACTGAACCCCACCCTCTTCTGGGGTACCTTTCTGTAAACAAAGAGAAGGTATGGTAAGAGGATGTCCCACTTACACCTCAGGGCCTCAGGGAGGCCTAGGATCATGCCTTTCAAGGTCTTGTTGACTGTCTCCACAAGACCATTGGATTGGGGGTGATAGGGTATGGTAAACTTGTAGGTTACCCCACACGCATCCCACATGGACTTCATGTATGCAGACATGAAGTTAGTGCCTCTGTCAGACACAATCTCCTTTGGGAATCCCACACGGGTAAATATCCCCATCACTGTTCTGGTCACCACCAGTGCAGTCACCGTCCTCAGAGGGATTGCTTCTGGATAGCAGGTGGCATGGTCCACCATAACCAGGATAAACCTGTTGGCTAGGGCAGTTCTGTGGTCCAATGAGCCAACAATGTCGATGCCCACCCTTTCAGAGGGGGTGCCAATCACAGGGAATGGGATCAGGGGGGCTCTTAGCCTTTTCCCCGTTTTCCCACTGGCATGGCAGGTGGGACAGGACCTACAGAACGCATCTGAGTTTGTCCTCATTCGGGGCCAATAGAAGTGGGTGACAAGCCTGGCAAAGGTCTTGTCTTGCCCCAAATGGCCTGTGAGGGGAATATCGTGAGCCAGACCCGGTCGGAAGGCCCGGTAACACTGGGTGATTACCAGCACACGTGCTGCCCCAGCCTCAGGAACCTTAGGCTCACTGTAAAGGAGATCATTCTCCCAATAGATCAGGTGATCACCAGAGGCTTCGCCTGCTGCCTCTAGCCCACAAGAGTGGACACTTTTTCTGCACCTTGCAGAATTCCTTCCTGGTGGGCCAACTATCAACTTGCTAGCCAGCAAGCTCAGGTAGGTCACCTAGGGCGGCAGTGTCTTCCTCAGTTGGCTCAGGGGCCTCCTCCTCGAGAACCCCGTCAACCACCGTGGGAATTTCTGGGACCAGTTTCCCCCGCCCCATGGCCCTCTCCTTGGCAGCTGTCTGGGCCATTCTTCCAGGCTCCAGATGCCCTTGACTTCCCTCCCAGGCAGCCTTTGGCTGTGTGGTCATGCAGACCCACTCAGGCAATCCTAACATCTCCAAGTGAGACCTTAGCTCTACCTCCTTCTAGGCAGTGTGCTCAAAGTCATTGCCTAACAGACAATCTACAGGCATGGCAGGACTCACAGCTACTTTCAGAGTACCAGAGACCCCCCACCCCACTCAAAGGGAACCAGAGCTACGGGTAGGTGGCTCACGATTGTCGGTGGGTATGACTTGGTGGCATGTATTAGGGAGGACCTGCTCTGCTGACACTAGCTGACCCTTGATAGTGGTCATGCTGGGTCCTGTGTCACGCAGAGCCTCCACCCGTTGCCCATTGATGGTGACCCACTGTCTATACTTGGAAGTATTGGCAGGCATGTGAGTTTTTGGTACCATCTCTGCATCTCCCAGGGACACTAGGATTACCGCTATCTGTTCCCCAAAACTAACTGGGACTACCACCTCCCCGAGCGCTATGCTAGCCAACCCAGGTGTCTGCCCTCCAGTTGGGGGCTGTGCCCTCTTGGGACACTTGGAGTGGCCCTTCGAGTGACCATACTTAGTGCACTCTATGCATTGGGGTACAAACCTCCCTGTCTTATGGTCAGTGAACCCTTTCCTTTTGGAATCTAACTGGGACTGGTTACCATTATTCCCTTGGGAAGTATTCTGGGGGCCTTTTGAGAACTCCTTGTTTTTAGTTTTTCTCCCCCCTCTTTCTTCTGATGGGAACCCTGGCCACCTTTGTGGGTGTGCCCCTCCACCCCCAGATACCTTTCTGGACACTCTGGTGCTAGTCCAGAGGTTCGCCTCCTCCGCAATCTTCCTAGGATCAGTCAGCTTACTGTCTACTAGGTGGTGGCGCAACTCTGTGAAACAAATACTGAATTAAGGCTCTCTCAGAATCAAATTATACAATCCTGTGTAATCATTTACTTTGCAGCCCGCACCAATCCATTCAGTGCCTTACTGGAAAAGTAAAAAAGAATCTACCCATGTTTGTGTGCTGTCCCTGAACCTCTGACTGTATGTTTCGGGGGTAACCCCAAACCTGGCAAGTAAACTGGCTTTCATGTGAGAGTATGTGTTCTGATCCCTTGGGTCCAATGTAAGAAATGTGTCCCTCCCAGTTGCTGGCACATATCCCCACATAGCTGTCCCCCATTGCTCTTCAGGAGCCCCATGAGCCCTTAGTGCAACTTCATAAGCAGCTAGCCATTTATCAATGGGGTACCATGTCTGGTAGTGTATATTGCAGCGAAGACTGTACCCCATGTGGCACAGTCCTCCACTGAGGGAACCATCCTGAAAGGCAAGCACATTGTGAGAATTCTGTGTTTCTCCTGTGGTACTGTATGGGGAAATGCAGCTTCCAGCAGATTTGTTTTCCGGGCTATCCAGAACGGGATTTTTTCTCGTTCTGTGCATACCTTACCCATGATACCATGCACTGTTTGTGGATTAATCCCAGTAGCCAATTGGTATCCAGCAGGTGCTGGTGGTGCTGGACGCGCTGGTGTAGTGTTCAAAGTTCGCATTACGAACTGAACTAGTCATCTGTAAAGTGTTACTAATTCAAGATATAAGTTTCGCAGGTCTGCTGCCTGCATATATTTATACCTGAGTGAGGTGTGTATATGGCAAACATAGGCCACGTTGGTCCATCATTACCTAAGGGACATAATCTCACAGGTTGTATTACATGTGGTGGGGCGCCTTCAAACCAGTTCTGATGCTCCTGATAAGTGAGCGGTACTTAATGATACTGGTATGCTTGGTACCGTATTGGTACGTTTGCAATTCTGTATGTGTGGAATGTGAATGTAGTGTTGTCTTCCTTGGGAAAGTGTACCCAGGAATAAAAATGTTTCTGTTTAAGCTTCACTAGCTTCCACTATAAATGTAACATCCCTGCGGTCTTCTGTTAAGCAATGCCCTACTAAATGTAAAGTTAATGCATGTCTAGCATTCTCAGGAATGTCTATGGCATTAGCCATATTGTAATATGGATAAAGAGATGGAACACCAAGTTTGGAGTAAAGTCCTTTTATGAGTTCAAGCTCGAACAACCTACACCCTAATTAAGTGGTCCCTGTTCAGCTCAGGAGGATCTTCCCCAAGACCACGGACGTCTCCATATAACAGTACTTAGGGTACCTGTTGTCTGTGAGAAAGTGATAATCAGGTTGTCCGTAAATTAGTGCCTAAACACCATCGTTGGTGGCGCTATGTCGTAGTTGGACTCTTGCTCTGGACAAGACTGCTGGCTTAAGGATGCCAGTACTTATGTTTGTAGGCGACTATGCCAATCCTACAACAAGTTGCAACTGTCATCCCAACCCTCCTGGCTCACAAGCAGCACCTCACCAGAAACACCAATAGTAAAAGGTGATTTGTGGCAGCCTTTACGCATGGACTTAAGAGTGTGACATCTCAGGGAGTGTCGTGGTTAAACCGAGATTACCCCTTTCTCACATTAACATGTCTCAATCAAACACAGGCAATGAAGAAGATGCAGTAAAGTTTCAATAGGTTTTATTTACCGAAACTGCATTCTGCGATAAGTTGCATGGGCTGCAATGATTAGGATAATGAACAGTGCAAGAAACAGAATGGTAAAGACAAGAGTCATTAATACAAAGACCCCCACCATCTTGCAATAACATGAAAAGACATGAAGTGTGAAATATGTCCTAATACCCTTGCATGATAGGCCTAACCTCTAACCTAAAGGAGAGCTAGGTATGTTAAACGTACTCTGCCAATGCCATGTTCATGAGAAGAGCCCAAAACCCTTGTTACCTTGGAATGAGGTCCCTACCTCAGACTCCGTAGGGACACAAAGACTGGGTCAGGGTTAAGGCGACGTGCACCATCGATAGCAGCAATGGCATGTGGTCGGAATCCCCCTGACTATCTGTTTAAGTGAGGAATATTTATACATATCTACTTGGACCCCAACATAGGTTTGTTCCCAAACAATAGATAACAAGGCATGCTTGGGACGGTAATTAATATTAACAATTCCGTCAAAAGCGTGAAGAGGGAAAATACCTAAAGTGAACACCTACAGTTTGTTTATCTTAGTCGCTTGATATTGACGCCTTAGTGCGGTGGCACTGATAACGCAAACTAAAACATTGCCTAACTAAGAACAAAGCAGCCTTCTTAAAAGATAATTAAATAAATGCGCTAAAACAGAGCAAGCTAAGTATGGTGAAAGTCACTGGGTGACGGGGGCACAAATCTGCAAGGCAAAGGATAAGCTAACTCCTGTATCCCATTAAAACAGACTAGGATTCACTACAATAGCAGAACGAGGTCATCTCCCATCTGAATCCCAGCGGGGCTAGACCCACCCTAGAATCCCCTCCAGGACCCCAAGTGGAACAACAGAGATTTTTGCCTGTTAATACGCAGACCAGCTACCTCGCCCAAATTTCTCCATTTGCGCCAGGAGCAGAGGCACCGATTCCGCTGGGTGCTGCAAAAACACATCATCTGCATATAGGGATACCAGATGCGTGGTCTCTCCCACCACTATACCAAAGTCTCCCTTATTGTTCCAGAGCTTTGCCGCAAATGGCTCCATTGCCAGAGCAAAGAGAAGCCTTTGCGAGCAGGCAACCCTGCATCATACTCCTCCACACACACCATTCATAAGACAGCATTTCCTCACTGTGCACCCTAGCTCTGGGTGCTGTGTATAGTATCCTTATCCATTCACAGAAGTGTGGCCTTGACCCCATCTTCCAGAGTACAAGCATCAAATACAGCCACACTACCATATCAAATGCTTTAGTGATATCTACTTGGACCAGGTCCTTGTCACTGTGCTGTACAGTGTGTCACATGAACAAGTCTTTGCAGATGAAGTGCTGTGATTCATCCAGGGATGAACCCACACTTGTCTTCATGCACCAGTATTACCACATGACAAAACTACACTCTTCAACCTCTCTGCTAGGACCTTACACAGTATCTTCATGTCCACGTTGAGCATGGTGGGAGGCCTGTATGAAGATGGGTTTGTCACACCCCCACCAGGTGTCGGGACCATGCATACAACTCTTTCCCTAAGCGTGTGGGGCAATATTCTACTCTCCCACATCTCTCGGAATACCTTGAGCAACAGCATGCCAGCTGTGCTGCATACGCCTGGTAGAACTCCACAGGCAAGCTATTTCCCTCCCCGGTGTTTGCCCTTTATTCAGTTTACTAATTGCTTTTCTGACCTCTCCTAAAGAGATATCTGCATCCTGCCCATCCTGCAACATGTTTCACAACACAGGCAGGTCAACACTTTCTAGCTATCTGTGTGCACCAATGCAGTGTCAACCGCCTCCCCCGCTCCATAGATGGCATGCAGGTGCTCCACCAGCAAGTCATTAATAGTCTGATGGGAAATGGCAATAGCCCTGTCTCTGCAACGAAGCACCATTATATGTGTTCTTTCTGTCTCCCGCCTAAGTAGCCATGCAAGCATCCTATTAGATTTATCCCCCTCTCGGTGTCTCCTGACTCATAAACTTGTCCATCCTGTTCCACCTCTCAGTTAGGCACCTCCTGATAGCCACCACCTACACTCTTCGTCCGATCCCTCTGTGTTCCCTCTTTGGGCCTTCGTCAGCTGGTTTTCTAAGTCTCCAAGCTTGCTCTGCAGCTGTCTGCTCAACCCACACACTATACTGATACATTCCCCCTTTATGACTGCCTTTAGCGCCTCCCATTAATTACCCCTACTGGCCATCGAGCCCCTACCAGGTATTCTGTGATCTTTTCACCTAGCATTTGCCTAAACGGTGCATCCAGTAGGACATCTGCCTGCAGTCGGCAACATCTCTGCCAACCCCGGGCTCCCTCACCGCCCCATTCCAACAATAGAGTGGAGTGACCATATGAGAACCTACCCAGATAGGTGGTGGCCTGAATAGCTGTCCTTAAATTTACAGTACACGGAGGCCAGTCCAGCCTGCTGTAAGTGTCATGGGTAGCTGAGTAACAAGGGTACTCCCTCCTTCCCAGATGCCATTCCCGGCACACATCCTTGCCCTCGCAAGTTGCGCATAGCTTTAGTCCGCATGCCTACCATCCTAGGTTTTACTGTGGCTCTGGGGCCTTCTATCCAATCCTGCATCTAGGACACAATTAAAATCCCCATACCCCCCCCCCCCACAGTAGTCGCTCAGCAATATTATCAATCAATAGTGACTGCTTTCTTGGGAAAAATTCCCTATCGTCCACATTAGGGGCATAAACATTTAGGATAGTCATGTTCACAACTTCCAGTACTCCCTACACAAGGACATATCGACCCATGGTGTCCGCTTCTGTATAGATCATGCCAAAGGGGACCCAGGGTGCCACCCAGGCTGCCACCACATGTGCATGTTAGGTGAAAGTGAACATGTACAGTTGTTCCTTTTCTTCAGTTTGTCCACTTCACTCTCTGTGAGGTCCGTTTCCTATAAGCAGGCTATGCTCACTCCAGTGCATCTTAAATATGAGAGCACCCTGTACTTTTTTACATAACGACCCAGGCCTCTGACATTCCATGTGACAATCCTGTGTGTCTGCATCATATTATCAGGTGACACCCCCTCTCTACCAACCCCTCAACCTTATGTTTCCCCTGAAATCTGAGCATCATTCCCTGTCTATTCTGCCTCCTTGTGTATATTTCTTGAGCATTCCTTATCAGAGCCTATACTGTAACATAAACAAGAACACAACCTCATCCTCCCCTTCCCACCCTGGGCAATCTGTTGACAACAACAAACAAACTGGTCATAATCGCCCAGCATCCTATGCCACATTAGCACAGGTAACCACTAACCCCACCCCTGTGTGATCAGACTGTCTGGCACACTGTCTCTACTACCAGTCCCCAACCCTTTTGCAGTACACTTGGCTACTCCCCTCATAAAACAGGATTGAGTCAAGATAGCGTTTTCTCCACCCTTATTGGGGCAGGGTTCTGTATCAGGTCTCACTCCGGCTGCCCTAACAGTGCCCTAAATAAGTTTCCCTGTAAGTCACTATGTATACAGAGCCTTATTCACAGTCCCATTGAACTCCAACTGTTCCTGATTCATTTGCAGTTGTCCATCTCACATTTCACCCCTCCCCACAGTATACTTATGCACCAATACCATGGCCATTCATTCCCCCCCCCGAAGGGCCAATTGACAATATCATTCAGAATGGAGTTCGGCATTCCCTGCTGGAGTAGGGTTCAAGCACTCCTCCCCACTGCTTTCAGTACAGGTTAGGCTGGCAGCTTTTGTCCTCCTGCACTTTGATTTGTGATTCCCTGCCCTCTGCCAACTACTGTCCCTGGCAGATGCTCCAGTGTATCTCTCTTTGTCTCCCCACATGGCTGCCCAACCGGACCTCAGAGGGCCTTGTTCTCCGTGCAGTACTTTATGCCGTTGTTCAAGCCTGGCCCAAACTTCTCAGGTCAGTCGGAGAAATTGGTTTTGCCATGTGCGACCACTCGAAGCCGAGCAGGGAACAGCAGCAGATACGACAACCCCATTTCCCTGAGTTTCTGATTGACCTCCACAAATGACTTCCTCTGAGATCGTACCTTCGGAGTATAGTCTAGGAAAATGACAGTGCTGTGATTTTCATATTTCAGTATTCCAGCTACATGAGCCGTTTTAAAAATACAGTTTCTGTTGCAGTAAATGAAGATTTGTTCAATATTAGCTCTCAGGGAGCCCCCGTTGTGGGGCGCCTCCCCAATACTCTGTGTGCTTGTTCCACCCCAAACATAGGTGATAAACCCTCCAGTTTGAGTGTTAAGGAGCCAGCTCTCTAGAAAGGATTCAGCCAAGCTTCCCTCTGCCCGCTCAAGAAAGCCTACTAGCTGCAAGTTGTTACAGCAGAAGCAGCCTTTGGCATCTTCCGCTCTGTCTTCCAGCATCTTTGCAGTGGTCGTTAACCTCGCTACTGTTTCTCGAGGGTGACAACATCCTGGCCCAGGTCGCCTATCATTTGCTCTATAACTGTCACTCTTTCTGTGACATTTTGGAGGTCTGCACGCAGGAGGCCCACCTGATCGCCACCATGTCTATCTTGCCTTCCAGTATAGTGCGGACCCCTGAATGGCTTCCATCAGTGCCGCTGTTGATGGTTCACCCTCCGACTCCGGCATCATGGCGCCTCTCTGCGACAGTGCATATTGGGTGATTGTGTTGTTCTGTTGGCCTTTGAGTACTTTTTCTTCATAATCGGCTCCAGAGTTTGGCACACCTGCACTCTTCAGCAGTCATCTCGTTGTCCCCAGTAGTCACTCTGTGCACCAGTGTTTACTTGCACTTGTTGAAGCTGCCTAGTGTTACAGACCCCTTACTCCGCATAAGGATTTCCTGCTTCAGGTCTTGTTACTCGTGGGTTCCTCCACTGGCCACACTCATAGCCGGTTCGCTCAACCTACCTGAGCCCTCCCCAGGTACGACCAGAGTCCTTCATGGGCCAGGGGTCAGTGTAGGTCAAACATCTGTACCCTCAAGGGGAGACCCCTCTGCCTCACCCGACGGGGCTCCACAATGACCAAGGTCCCGCAGAGCCAAAGAGTCCGTGCAGTGCTTCTCACCTGTGTTCCTGTCACCAGAAGGGCACAGTTGAACCACTCTGCTCTTCAGCAGCCCTGCTGATTTATTGTAGTTGCTGTGTTACTTTTTCCACCTCCAGGCCCTTAGTAGTCCCCCCATGGCTGTCAGATCCTTGCAACAGAGGGTTAATTACTATTGTGTGGGCCCCTAGAAGGGTACAGGAGCACCTCTGCTTACAGTGATGGTCTCCTACCATCTGAAATGACCCCCCTTTTTCAGACACACTGCTCCAGTTGCTCTATTCAAGCCCGCTTGCTGCCCATGCACTGTCACCCAGCCTCGTGGCCATGCTGGGCAGCTCTCAGGCATCGCTGCTTGTCTACCGTATATCGTGGAGGGAGGGGCAGTGATCACCACTCACACTGTGCCTCCCCAGTGCATGGGTGGCCCACTTCTCTCACTTTCCTGGCCTCCAGCGACACTCGCCTCATTCTTCTCTATCCCCTGAGTGTCAATCTCAGCTCCTCCAACTCGTCTCTTCCCACCCGGGCACCGCACCAGTTCCTCAAACGCGCCAGGGGAATTATTTCAGGAGAGACAGCACTGTCGCCATGGCCCCTGCAGCACTTGCTACAGCTTCAGATGACACCATCTCCTCACGCAGCTTCCTCAGGCGGGCGGCAGCTCAGCTTGCAATGGTGGGATCTGCACCACAGAACACTCAAATCCCCAATGAGGGTTATCAAGATGAGAGGTTTTGCAGCAGGAGTCCGTTCAACTCTTTAGGAATGCATCTTGCTTCTCCTACGGGAGGATGTTTTAGGATTATTTACCGGGGCTATGGAGCTCAGACTTAGAGTGACCGAGCGCCATCTTCCTAGAGCACGCCCCCCTCCCTCTTAATTATTTTTGCTGTGGATGGATCTTCACGGAACTTAGTATGCTGAAACTTATACTGAGTTCACCGATCGGCAAGTGTCATGCAAATCTGTGTACGGGGTTAAAAGTTATAGGCAAAATTAAAAATGCCTTTTCAGTACAAATTGTGACTTAAAACATAACTACACAGTGACTATTACAATTGTGTATTATATCTATATATTGTATGGCAGTGAAAAAAATCAGGGCCCAATAAAGTTTTATTTAAAGTAAATGATATAATAGATACATACACCTTCACACATTATTACGGTACACATATCTAATGATAGTTCGTTACCACAGCAGAGTGAGAAACGCTGTACTGCCTCACAGAATGTGTGCTACCATCAGCTTATACTTGTAAGCAACTCTTCTACTATTCATAATTACTTTACCTTACTGCACAAGACTAATCTGGTTTTGAGTGATTGAACACCATTAAAAAATAAAATACAGATGAGAAATTGCCTGTGCATAAACCATATATGCAAATGCAATGTGCTATTATTGCCATTATTGAGGGGGGCATGATTACCCACTCAAGGCTTCACCTCTTGTGAGTGATGGCCCCTCCCCACACTCAACAATGGCAAAAATTGCATTTTATATATATATATATATATATATATATATATATATGTTCGATGGCATGTGTAGCTGCAGATACACATGCTGTGCACATCCCGCCATCTGGTGTTGGGCTCGGAGTGTTACAAGTTGTTTTTCTTCGAAGAAGTCTTTTTTTGAGTCACGAGACCGAGGGACTCCTCCCATTTCGACTCCATTGCGCATGGGCGTCGACTCCATCTTAGATTGTTTTTTTTCCGCCATTGGGTTCGGACGTGTTCCTTTTCGCTCCGTGTTTCGGGTCGGAAAGTTAGTTAGAATCTCGGAAAAATCATCGGTATTGTTTGCGTTCGGTATCGGGTTAGTTACAACAGATCGACACCGAATTAAGAAGAGCTCCGGTGGCCCTTCGGGTTTTTTTTTCCATCCCCGTCGGGGCCTGGTCGGCCCGGCCACGTGTCTCTTCAAGGCTGATGGAACGGACCCCATTCCGCTTCTGTCCAAAATGCCATAACAATTATCCATATACAGATCAACATCTGGTCTGTAACTTGTGTTTGTCACCAGAACACAAGGAGGATACTTGTGAGGCCTGTCGAGCGTTTCGGTCCAGGAAGACACTCACGGACCGAAGAGCAAGAAGACTGCAAATGGCGTCGGCGCCGACAGGACAAGAGCGTTTCGAGGAGGAGGAAGAAACATTCTCCACCCAGGAGTCGGACTCTGAGGAGATCGATCCTGAGGAAACGCCTAAAACCGTGAGTAAGACGTCGAAACCAAGAACTCACGAGAAAAGCGCTAAAGCCCAGGGGACGCCACCGCCAACAGGCCATGGCTTAACCCGAAAAGTAGGTGACCGCTCATCGGCACCGAAAAAGGGCGAGCTGGTGTCGAAGTCATCCGACTCCGGTCGAGATACCGGCACACAGCAATCTCGGGAACAAGGACTGTCCACACAAATGAAGACACATAGATTTGGACAGGAATTACAGGCAATAGAGCCCGATCACACACAAAGACGGCTCTTTATTCAAAAAGATACAGGGAAGATCAGCACTCTTCCTCCAGTCAAAATGAAACGCAAGCTTGCCTTCCAAGACAAGGACAAACAGCCACACGCAAAGGTGGCTAAACAAGTAACACCGCCACCATCCCCACATCACTCTCCGCAACCATCACCGGTACCCACTCCACCAATGATGCAATCCCCAACTCATACAGGAATGAGTCAAGATGACCCTGACGCATGGGACCTTTATGACGCACCAGTGTCAGATAATAGTCCAGAATGCTATCCAGCTAAACCATCGCCACCAGAGGATAGTACAGGCTACGCACAGGTGGTGTCAAGAGCAGCGGCATTTCATAATGTCAGCCTTCATTCAGAGCCCATTGAAGACGACTTTCTTTTTCATACACTGTCGTCCACACACAGCCAATATCAGAGTCTTCCTATACTACCCGGAATGCTAAAACACTCCAAACAAGTGTTTGAGGAGCCTGTTAAAGGGAGAGCCATTACTCCAAGAGTAGATAAAAAATATAAACTGCCACCAACAGACCCAGTGTACATTACACAACAGCTAACACCAGACTCTGTTGTAGTGGGAGCAGCGCGCACAAGAGCCAACTCTCATACTTCAGGAGATGCACCACCTCCAGATAAAGAAAGTCGAAAATTCGATGCTGCAGGCAAAAGGGTGGCGGCACAGGCAGCAAACCAGTGGCGTATTGCAAATTCGCAAGCTTTGCTAGCCAGATATGATAGGGCCCATTGGGATGAGATGCAACACCTTATTGAACATTTACCCAAGGAGTTCCAAAAAAGAGCACAGCAAGTAGTAGAAGAAGGACAGGGTATCTCCAATAATCAGATACGGTCAGCAATGGATGCTGCAGACACAGCTGCTAGAACTGTCAACACAGCAGTAACAATAAGGAGACATGCATGGCTGCGTACATCAGGATTTAAACAAGAGATACAGCAAGCTGTGCTGAATATGCCATTCAACGGACAGCAGTTGTTTGGGCCGGAGGTGGACACTGCGATCGAAAAACTTAAGAAAGACACTGACACGGCCAAAGCCATGGGCGCACTCTACTCCCCACAGAGCAGAGGCACATTTCGAAAGACACAATTTCGAGGGGGGTTTCGAGGGCAAACCACAGAAGCCACAACCTCACAAACAAAGCCCACTTACCAGAGCCAGTATCAGCGGGGAGGTTTTCGGGGACAATATAGAGGGGGACAATTTCAAAGGAATAGAGGAAAGTTCCAAAGTCCCAAAACTCCTCCAAACAAGCAGTGACTTCAAGGTCACAAATCCCCAACACATAACACCTGTGGGGGGGAGACTAACCAAGTTTTACAAACATTGGGAGGAAATAACAACAGACACTTGGGTCTTAGCAATTATCCAGCATGGTTATTGCATAGAATTTCTCAAATTCCCTCCAAACATCCCACCGAAAACACACAATATGTCAAAACAACATATAGATCTTCTAGGACTAGAAGTTCAGGCATTGCTACAAAAAGAAGCAATAGAGTTAGTACCAAAACAACAAATAAACACAGGAGTTTACTCCCTGTACTTTCTGATACCCAAAAAAGACAAGAGTCTGACACCTATACTAGATCTCAGAACATTAAATACCTACATCAAATCACATCACTTTCACATGGTTACATTACAAGACGTAATCCCACTGCTCAAACAACAAGACTACATGACAACACTAGACCTAAAGGATGCATATTTCCATATACCAATACATCCTTCACACAGAAAGTACCTAAGGTTTGTATTCCAAGGGATACATTACCAATTCAAAGTGTTGCCATTCGGAATAACAACTGCACCAAGAGTTTTTACAAAATGCTTAACAGTAGTAGCTGCACATATCAGAAGGCAGCAAATACATGTGTTCCCGTACCTAGACGATTGGTTAATCAAAACCAACACGCTAAGACGGTGTTCACAACACACAAAATATGTCATAGAAATCCTCCAC